>NW_026526752.1:0-67000 GCF_024362965.1 Panthera pardus | reverse complement strand
TGGGGGCATCTGGGTGGCTTAGTCAGTTAAGCCTCCTACTTTGGCTCAGGTCATGATCTCGTGGTTTATGGGTTTGAGCTCTGTGCTGAGAGCTCGAAGCCTGGAGCTTGCTTCAGATTCTGTGTCTCTGTCTTTCTCTGCCCCTCCTCCCTCATGCTCTGTCTCCCTCTCCTTCAAAAATAAATAAACATCAAAAAAATTTTTTTAAAATATAAATAAGACAATAAGCTATGTACTGTGGCCCTATTCACTGTGGCCTCTTTCATCTACAAGTATTTCACTACAATGCAGATTATAGAAGATATGTCTCTTTGGAAACATTTTGGACTGCCATTTTATTTCATGAGTTAGACTGAGCCTCAAACAGACCTCAAGTTATAACATAATACAGAGTGTATAAGAGGTTATTGTGTTATTTTTTCATTTTTATCGTAAGTCATAAAAGTTAACCATCTTAGAAGTTATCTGGAGAAAAACAAAAAATATGAGAAGCCTGCTGTCCCACAGAATGAGAACTCATTTTGGTGTCTATCAGTGGTATCTTTGCTAGATTGGAAGAATCAGTTCTATGGGATTCCACAAGGACCTTTGCCAGGGTAGTAGTTTTCCTAAATTCCACCCATCTTTGATATTGGAGTCCCATTGCCAATGGAAATAATAGAGAACAGCTAGTCTGAATCTTTCTGTCTCAAAAAATGGATCATGTGTTAGCAGGCTGTTAAAGACCCACCCAGCCATCTCAAGAGCATCTTGTAAACTTCAGGGCTCACCTAGCCAGACTTGTTATTCTACTTTTTCATTTTGTACTCAGCCCCACAAATTATTACTTTCCCACAGCAAGTTGTTTTTTTGTTTTTTGTTTCGTCCTTCTTAATTAAAAAGAGAACAGTAGTTCTCCATCGAGCTGGAATAGGGCAGGATCATAGGTATCCAATTACTGGTCTTTAAAGTCTAACTTACCTCTAGGATATCTTATCAGGTTTTAAACAAAAAAACAAACAAAATGAAACAAAACCAAACACACATACAGACACACACAGAGAGACTTTAGTGCTATAAGACATGCCTTGAGTGTTATCACAATTCTAGAAGTATAATGGCCTGTCTCACCTTGCTGGTCTGGATTGGGAAACTGAAGGACCGAGAAGTAACCTGTTCTGTCACTCTACATTATAAATTAAATGTAGAACTAGAAACAAAAGGAAACCCTTGAAGAAATATGATTTGTAAAACAAAACAAAACAAAACAAAAAACATAAAACAAACAAACAAAAACTTCACCACACAAGCTCTTCAGATTGGCTACTAAAATAATTCACACACACATACATACATACATACATACACACACATATATACACAAACACATAAGTAATAAAAACGAGAAGGATTAAAACTATCCAGATTAGCTCCTATGCCTTTCAGTTGGAGGTTAGATCATGAGAAAGCAAGGTGAGGATAAGATCCCAATCAAGACTGCTCTAAAATTAGGGATAGTCTTAGTCCTCTCAGCAGACCAGGAAATATTTAGAACTGTGCAACAGGAGGCCAGCCATCCCCCATGCCTGTCCCTTGAAACCTCTCTGGACCATCTTTGTCACCAGCTGGCCACCAATCTTTAGTATCTCCTGTCAGATATACCTAGAGCTATGTGAGGAAAACATCTTGCTGCATCCGTGATAGCCTGCGGTCTTTACCTACTCTGCTCACCTCATAGGGCATGAAATCTTAGTGTCTGTAATTCTCCATTACAACTTCCTTCAACCACAGACTCAAATGGCTTTGGTTTGTTCCTGAATGCCTACTGACAGCAGAAGGTAACTTCGAATAAGTGAAGACTGCCATGCAGGAGCCTGGGGGTGAGAGCTAGGACCCCACAGCATCATTTCTCAGTGTGAAAGCTGCTGGGAACCCCCACTGAACATCTACGCCGGTCTCCATTTCTCAGTGGACTCGAGAAACAAAGGAGAAACTTAATCTTTCATGAGTGTCAAATTATCCTCTCCATCTGCTGGAGGCAAGCAGCGTCACTTCTTCACATTTAATAATTGAACAAAGCTTTACCCAGCTTCTATTAGAATAAAGCAGGGTTTTAGACACTGTAGATACTGAGATGAGTTCTTGTCAGTGCCGTTTACACAATCTACACACTTGCTGTAGACTGTGAGCAGCATCCCTCCATCATCAGGATCTGCCTCGAATTGCACCCTAGGTCATGGCACAGGGTCAACAAATGTTTGTGGAGTGAATGAACAAATGAAAGCCTGCATGACTGATAGATACAAACTAAGAAATGCTAAGTATCACAAGAGATAACATAATGATAATAGTTTATATTTATCAAACATTTACTACATGCTTTTCTGTGTTCACCTTTCATGCTCACAGTAACCCTGTAAGGTTAGGTACCCTTATTATCATGGCGTTTCAGATGAGAAAACGGAGACATAGAGAAGTGGAGTTGCAAGTGCTGCCCAGAGTCAGGCGGCAAGAAAGGATTCCAACCCAGGTGAACTACTTCCGGCTTATGCTTTCTTTTATCTGCAAACATGGTGACATTCGAATGGCTTCCTGCTAGAGGATTATGGGAGACTTTGTTGCTCGATTACCTATAGCACAATCCTCCCAACTTTTTCCTGCCCACCTAAGAGGAAAAAACTCACACACAATGTCAGCAAATCTGTCTAATGTTTGGCATAGATCCACTTTCCCAGAATCCTTTTCTCCTCAGGATGACAATAAGACACAGTTCTGACCAATGAGGCATAAGAGGAAGTCTGCAGGGTGGCTCTAGAAAATGACTTTGTTTCCTTATAAAAGGTTCATACTTAAGGGAAGAAAAGCTTGCTGGTGCCTCTCCTTCCATTTTTTTTTCCTGCATCAAAACACAGGTAATGCTCAGCGATGCGGAAGCTATCTGGACACCATAAGCAATACACGCAAATATGAAAGGCCCGTATCTAAAGATGGGGAGGCAGAAGAGAGAAAGATTGATGATCCCCAATGACACCACTGAGTTGCTGAACCAACTCTATGGCCACTTACCTCGAATCTTCCGGTTAAGTGAGACAATAAATATCTTGACTGTTTAAACCACTGTTACTTGACTCACCCATCCAGGCTTTGGGAAAGATTCATGAAGACGATACTACTACTGCTGTGCCATAGAGGATGGAATAGCATTCCCATAAGGAGATATTGGGGGAAGCTATACCAGGCAGAGGAAATAATGTGATCACTGACAGGGACAAGGTACGAACATAAGATTATCCTTTAAAGGGCAAGGTTCATCCTTCTGCAGCTGGGTATGAGGACACTCATGCGACCCTCTCATTAATTTGGTGGCTTTGGAGACCATACAGGTTAGCACGGTACTTCACAGTGTGGTCCCTCCACCAGCAGTATCAGAATCACCTGACAAACACTTGTGCTTATTCTAGACCTTTGAATCGGAAATGCTAGGGGAAGGGCTGGGCAACCTGGGTTTTAATAAACCCTCCAGGTGACTCTGATGCCCACTCAAGTTTGAGAAGTCCTGGATATGCACACAGAGAGAGGCTCTAGTACCTTAATTCTATGTTCTTTTCTGCCACTGTCTCCTGTGTGGTTTTTACCCTACCTGTTAAGGAAGGTGCTGCAGAGAAGTCAGGTTCCAGGGATTCCCCCCTCACTGGCATAAGGCTGTGTTTGCCACTGGAAACATTGCCACCCAGACTGGGAACGGATGGAATCTGATGCTCACCCCCCCTTTGACACAGATGTCTTTTCTAACGGTGACCCCTGTTCTCCAGGAGGCTTTGAAGAATGAAGATTTGGTCTAAATAACAGCGCTGAAGGAGGAGAGTGAACCACATAGCCAAAGAAAGGAGACCACAAACTCATTTCACTGAGGAAATGGAGTAAATTGGAGATGAAGAATCAAATCTAAGAAAAGCTCACTATGAATCCTATTTCCCATGTGTAAAGTAAAAGACATTGTTAAGTGAAAGAATCCAGACATAAAAGGCCACATATTCTATGATTCCCTTTATGTGAAATGTCCTGATAGGTAAATGCGTGGAGACTGAAAGTAAATTACTGGTTGCCAAGGGGTGAAGAAGGGGGAAGGGGGAATGAGGAACGACTGCTAATGGGTACAGGATTTCTTCTGGGGTGATGAGAATGTTCTGGAATTAGTGGTGATGGTTGCACAACTCAGTGAGCTGCACACTTTTTAAGAAGGCGAATTTTGTAGTATGTGAATCATACGTAATTTCAAAAAAACAAATTCAGTTCTCTACTTGTGGATTTTAGAAACGAACAGGTCCTTACACATCATAATCCCATTCTCTCCAGGTCCACCATGTCGATGAGAAAATTAACACCTTGTTTGGAGCTCACTAGAGGAAAGCACCATTGCTCATGTCACCAGGGCAGGGAGCCTCTTGGACTGCTGACTCTTATCCTCTAAGGCTGTTCCTTTTTTCAGACTCCCAAAGAATGCCCCGTCCATCCCTACCCACAGTGATCAGAAGCCGGAGGGCACTTACCTCCACCACAAGGGACACAATGAAGTTGGAGCTGAGCATAATTGTGATGTAAACCCTCCACAGAAGAGGAGTGCAGAGAAGCTGGTGGGAGATGGAGAATCACTGTTAGTTTGAAGACAAAAAAATGTCAGAAAGCTGTTCACATGTTCACAGTGTACATTTTCATAGGTTATAAATCATGTGTGTAATAGACATGCTTACATGTAGACATTACATGTGTGAATATTAGAGGCACACACTTAATAACGGAAACTATGATTGCTGCTTTTATTCTTTTATCTTTCTTTCTTCTCCTTTTTATTTTTTGGTGCCCCTGTAATTTCTCAATTTCCCCAAATCAATTCGATCAAAATTTGACAAATTTGATAAGTGTTTTTGTTTGCTTGCGTTGCTCGCTTTTATGAGGGAATACAGGAATGTGGCTCTATTCCCAGGAGGCTCTGATGGTACACAAGTCGAATGTGACAGGGGCAGTGTTGCCCTTGTCTCTCTGGTGCCACATCTCCCCTCAGCTGAGCCCTGCTTTGCAGCCCCGAGCCACGGCTTTACCCTCAGGGCTGTGTGCACGGCTGCACAGATGGTGCCATGACAAGGGTACTCACCAGTGGGGCAAGTGGAGCTGAATGGGAATGGATGTCTGTCTCTGCCTGCATATTCACATTTTCTAGAATGTACCCACAATTTTATGTAATAAGAAGAAAAATAATTATTTTTAGGGTGAGCAATAATTCTCTGCAGACTCCTTGGCAGTCATGTTGGCAATGACCCCACACAGGTCCCCCCAAAACTAAATAGCTCCCTATTTTGTTGTACCAGAGGAATCAACCTCTCTGTAAGACTCTTTCATCTTAAAGAGTGTGACTAAACCCAACATATCTTAACCCTAACTTCTGCAGGATTAAGAAGTTTTAACTCAGAAGTCTAGCAGCCAAAGACTATCTCCATGACTGCTTACTCGAATTCGTGAACATATTTAACAATAGTGGCAATTACGCTGTTAACCACAGTGATACAATTATCACAAGGAAAACCGAATGTAGACATGAGTTTGTATGTCACGTGTCAAGAAGGGTTTGTGAAGGTTTTGCTGGTTTGCAATGAACTGTGAGCTTCCAGTGCTCATCTCCATTTAGGAACCTGATCTACAAGGATCAGTCATTTACTGCCCTTATGTGCCATGGGTTATGTTAGGCACTGGTAATATGAAACTGAATAAGATAGGACCTTGGCCTTCATGACACGTGTCTTTGAGTTGGAGAGGTGGGCAGGCAGGCTCACGTAGCACTAAGTAAAAAAAGTCCATTCCCTTTTACCATCTCTTCTGTATTCTATTTATTGGTCTAAAGGACATTTGGTAATAATAAACTTCTAATTCAAAAGTATAGGTTAAAGGAATTGAAATACACATTTCCCCTAGCTTGTATATGTAAAAATTGTCTCATAGATTTTGACATTTGCCTCAAAATTACACACTCTAAGAGAGTTCATGAGGTAAGTTATGGCTCTTTGCAAACAAGTTTTGCAGACATTAAGTATGAACATACAAACACGTCTTTATAGAGATTTTTTTTAAAGATGTAAGTACAGATTTGAGAATTAACAGAAAAAGTGTTATAGGCAAACTGTTTTCAACAGCTTCAAAACAGAAGTGCTTAGGGGAAAAAATTTTCTTACGCTTGAAACAGTGTATGTATATAGATTTTTCCATTCTTACAGGGATCTTTTAAAAGAAAAATGGCCAATGCTTCTGAAATATTTGAAATCAAGACTAGACAGAATCTTATTTCCTGGCTGGCTTAAATTAAAAAAAAAATACAAATAAATGTAGTATTCTTTTTTAACTCTACTATTCCAAAAGGATAATCAGTGTCACGAGTCCATGTCAATTGCCACCGTGACCTGCTTCTTGCAGTCAGGGTATTATATAACAGTAAACCATCATCATAGCCCAGAGATAAGACTTACATCCAAACGCCTATATAATTCTGGAATATCAGCAAATAGAATGAATAGACACACACCCAGCTGTATGACCAGCACAAGGACAAATATATCTGAGGAAATAAGAACACAAGCTATCATTTAGAGAAATTGGAGTATATACGGAGTTTCACATCTATTGACAGACATAGTCTAGATGAACACTGATTAAGCTTACTTGATTCCTACATCCAAACACAGCATAATAAATGGAAAGTACTCATTTCTATGCAATGGGTCTCACCTCCACAATTTCTATGCATGTCCTTGAAGCAGATGGAAATTTTCACATGCATGTTGTAAGTTTCAATTAATAAAAGTGGGAAATACAGAGAGAGCAATTTTGACCTAATATATTTTCAAAAAATGCCTTGAAGACAGTTAAGTACCCAAGTCTTTTTAATGCAAATCCCCTGCTTCAAATTCTATTCTGGAAAAAAAAGAGGGCTGTAAATAAACAAATATTTAAATTGCAGTAATGTAGAGGTAAGCATTTGACTGCTTTCTCATCCCAAGAAGGAGAAAGGCAAAATAATTTTCTCTAAATAAACTAATTCTTATGAGGACATTGATCCTTCAACTTATGCTTCTAAATTTTCCCAATTAGGGGTGCCTGGGTGGCTCAGTTGTTAAAGCATCCAACTCTTGATTTCGCCTCAGATCACCATTTCATAGTTCATGGGTTCGAGCCCCACATCAGGCTCTGCACTGACAGCATGGAGCCTGCTTGGGATTCTCTCTCTTGCTCTCTCTCTCTGCTCCTCCAGTGCTCATGCTCTCTCTCCCTCTCTCTCTCTTGAAATAAATAAGTAAAGGTAAAAATAATTAACTAAATATTTAATTAATTAAATGTTCCCAATTTGAGAGGTAGGGATGTATACAAATGAATGTTCCACAGGGTAACCAGGTCACCCACTTCTCCTAACACACACCGCACTCCAGTCCAGAATGTAAGGAGGTAGCATGTACTTTGGCCAAGAGCCTCCACAATTACTATAGCCAGGTTCCTTCAGGCTGGACCCCCTCCCAGGCTGCCAACCACACAATGCCATCTTAACCATTGTCTTCACGGCAGGAGACATGTTCCAACTGAGTGTTGTGACACTTCTCTCTCTCCACCTCCTCCCAGATGAATTCCGACAAGTACTGACACGTGAGGAAATAAATGACTCGTCCCAATTTACAGTGGTGCCATGAAAGGACACCTGGAGACAAACTTCCGGTGAAGGAAAGAGGTAGAGGAAGAAGCCCTAGAATTTAATGCAGCTTTGAGGAAAGGAGCTAAGAATGAGGCTGCCAAATGTGTTTATAGAGCCCTGGAGTATAAAGTCAAGGGCTCCAGATAAGCATCAACTCCGCTGCTGCTCCCCGAGTGACCTGGGCATGTCTGTTCCTTCTGATGACCCCTCACCTCTGATCTGGTACAACGCTACTCACAATTTTTATATATGGGCTGCCTAAATGGTTTTCCTTTAGAGAAAATAAGAGCCACGATGATACAGTTGATTGTTCCCAAGAACCATATGGTAGTGTTTTCGAAGCTTGTGAAGGCACCATTACTTCCGATTTTTTCTGGAGCAGTGGGAGAAATGGTTAACTTTGAGATGCTTTCATTTTGCACTGTGCAGGCACTAAAAAGGAAACAAAAAAGGTAATGAACGAAGATGACAGGTCTTTATGGAGCACTGGTATCTACAGGATTCCATGCCCTCAGTGCTTTTGTAATTACCTACACTTTGGGAAAGAATATACTGAAAAATAAGGGGAAAGAAACCAACACAGATAGATCTATATTTTGGATAGATGAATAGATAAAAGATAGATATATGATAGGTAGGTAGATAGATAGACAAGTTATTTATTCAATAATTTGGGTACCCTTCATGTGTAGTAAGGTTATGTGGGAAAAAGATGAGTAAGCCATGAGTTTTTCCTCTTGTGGCTTAAGATCTCTGAATATTGATAAATAGGGTGACCATATAATTTATCATCCAACAGGAGCATATTTGAATGTGAAAGGAAAAGACTAGTATCACCAGCAAAACCGGTAGTTGCCAGAGGAGACATGCGTGGAAGGGGTGGGAAAAATAGATAAAGGGGATTCAGAGGTCCAAACTTCCAGTTATAAAATGAATGTTATGAGGATGCAAATTACAGCATAGGAGCTGTAATCAAAAATAGCATATTAATATATGGTGACAGATGGGCACCACATATCATGGTAAGCAAGGAATGATGTATAGAATGGTCGAATTGATAACTTGTTATTAATGTAACATTGTATGCCAAATATACTTCAAGGATTAATTAATTTAAAAAATTTCACTGGGATATCAGGCTCAAACTGGGGATGTCTGGGCAAATTATAATGCATGGTCACCCTAGGTGTAAAAGAAGGTCATGGATCATTATCACACAAGACAGGCAAAAGTAAGTGCCAATGGATAATATCCTCAAACTGTGCTACAGAGGAGAGAAGATCACTGGAAAATTCCCCAAGGGACTTGAAAGAAAGCCAACGCCTCCAGAAGAATGAAGAACCCTTTACTTCTTGTCATAAGGGCCAGACCATGTTTGATGGAAATTAGGATGTGAGAAGCTGGAATCAGAGCTGTGATAGTACCTGTGCATCTCCATGGAATACCAAGGCTGCCTCTGAACCAGAATGAAGCCCGCAATGTGCATGGCTAAGCTGAGAAGAAGGTTGAGAATCACAGAGAGCAGCAGAGGTGGGGAGATCAGCCGTCCTGCAGGCCTGAAGGGCACCAGCTTGGGGTAGGCACCATTCAAATTCACTACAAAATAAATTCAAGTGTTATGTTTGTGAGAGAAGGAAAATACTGTATTCTTCATCAGAAGAACGGTGTAACTTCTTAGGCCCACACAGCCAAGGAAACTGACAAACTGGAGTACATCAGGGTTTTGAGGGAACAAAATACAATGAATGGCTTCAAACTCAAGTCATAGGAGCAATTCTTCAGGGAGAAGACAAAAACAATCATGAAATGCTTTCAGTTTTGGCTATTTTTTTTAATATATGAAATTTATTGTCAAATTGGTTTCCATACAACACCCAGTGCTCATCCCAAAAGATGCACTCTTAAATGCCCATCACCTCCCCTCCCCTCCCTCCCACCCCCCATCAACCTTCAGTTTGTTCTCAGTTTTTAAGAGTCTCTTATACTTTGGCTCTCTCCCACTCTAACCTCTTTTTTTTTTTCCTTCCCCTCCCCCATGGGTTTCTGTTAAGTTTCTCAGGATCCACATGAGAGTGAAAGCATATGGTATCTGTCTTTCTCTGTATGGCTTATTTCACTTAGCATCACACTCTCCAGTTCCATCCACGTTGCGACAAAGGGCCATGTTTCATTCTTTCTCATTGCCACGGCACTCTCAACAATAGCCAAATTGTGGGAAAAGCCTAAATGTCCATCAACTGATGAATGGATAAAGAAATTGTGGTTCAGTTTTGCCTATTAAATAGGCAAAGCCCATCAAATTATAGGTGAGGGCATGATGATAATGTACACTCTTATACACTGCTTCTGGAAACGTACACTGACACAAACCTTCTGCAGGGCAATTTGGCAATAAATATGAAAACACCGGAACATGTTCATAACATTTGACATGGTTATTCCATTTCTGGAAATTTGTCTTAAGCTAAAAATATCAGAGATGTAGAAAGATGTTCTTTAGTGCATCACTTACAGTAAACTATGTACATCTACATAATGAAACAACAGGCAGTCACTAAGAAGCAATGCTTTAAAATATTCAGTGACAATGGGACACCTGGGTGACTCAGTTGGTTAAGCATCTGACTCTTGATTTCGGGTCAGGTCATGATCTCGTGGTTCGTGAGTTCGAGCCCCGCCTTGGTCTCTGCACTGACAGCGTGGAGCTTGCTTGGGATTTGTTCTCTCTCTGTCCCTCCCCTGCTCACTCTCTCATTCTCAGATAAATAAACTTAAGTAAAATAAATTAAATAAACTTAAAAAAATATTCAATGACAAAATGAGAAGTGACATCGGAAAAAATGGCAGAGCAGACAGCCCTAAGGTCCCATCCTTCCACAGAAACATTGAAAAACAAGCAGAAACTATCAAAACTAACTTTTTCAGAACTATGAACAACAAAGGTTTACAGAAGTCAAACAAATGCTGAATCAAGAAAAAGGCAACTTAAAAATGGTAGGAAAGCTTTGTGACATCTGTACTTGCCATTGCCCTACCCCACCTCAGCTCAGTGGCAATTTCAAAGTCAGTCATTGGCCCTCCCAGTGGACGACTCTGGTCTCTGGTCACAGGAAGAGCAAACTGCATCCATTGGGTATGTCCATTCTAACCTGTCTGGGGGTACCTGAAGGACTGGTGCAAGGCGCTCATCTCTGTTTCACCTAATGCAAGACTGAACTCAGGGCAGCAGCATCCACTGCTTGAAAACAACTGTAAGGCTCACCAACTACCCACAGTCACCTGGGGCAAAAGATGGCAGTTGAGACATAAAATAATAGCTACGATAAAGAAAAGCTAAAGAACGTTTCTTTGGAAAATTACGGCTTTCAAAAACATATGTGTATTTTGGGGACTATAGAAAACCATGCACACACCTAAGGCAAGTTACCCACTCAGAAAAGACTGGAACAGCCCCTCAGTTTTGAGCTCTGGATGATCTCTGCACTCAGCACAAGCCTGGCTGAGTGTTGAAGGGCCCCAGCACAGAACAAATCTGCAAAGACTGGGAGAGGTTGTTCTTTGTTCATGGTTTTGCACTCATGGAAGTCAAGAAAATCTCTGTCAAAAACACTAGCTAAACAAAAGCTAAAGGAACAGAGATTTCATTGACCATACATGGCAACTGATACAGTCTTTGCAAAAAATAGTTTAGGAAAGTCACCAAACAAATGGACTATGACAGCCTTCAAAAACTAGCAGAACAAAAGCCATCAAGTCCCAGGGAAGGGGGATTTCCAGAGTTATCTGGATTTCCAGAGTTACGACATTATAATATTCAGCAGAACAAAATAAGTTGACAGAAATAACCTCTGAGGACACCCAGACATTGGACTTACTAGACAAAGACTTTGATTATTTTTCTCCAAATCCCAGCTTTTTTAAAAATTTATTTTTTAAATTTACATCCAAGTTAGTTAGCATATAGTGCAACAATGATTTCAGGAGTAGATTCCTCAATGCCCCTTACCCATTTAGCCCATCCCCCCTCCCATAACCCCTCCTGTAACCCTCTGCTCTCCATATTTAAGAGTCTCTTATGTTTTGTCCCCCTCCCTGTTTTTATATTACTTTTGCTACCCTTCCCTTATGTCCATCTGTTTTGTATCTTAGAGTCCTCATATGAGTGAAGTCATATGATATGTTAGACAAAGACTTTAAAACAACTGTTTCAGGGGCGCCTGGTGGCTCAGTCAGTAAAGCATCCGACTTCAGCTCAGGTCATGATCTCGTGGTTTGTGAGTTCGAGCCCCACGTCGGGCTCTGTGTTGACAGCTCAGAGCCTGGAGCCTGTTTCGGATTCTGTGTCTCCCCCTCTCTCTGCCCCTCCCATGCTCATGCTCTGTTTCTGTCTCTCAATAATAAATAAATTTTTAAAAAATTTTATAAAACAACTCTCTTTTTTTTAATGTTTCTATTTATTTTTGAGACAGAGAGAGTCAGAGCATGAGCAGGGGAGGGGCAGAGAGAGGGGGAGACACAGAATCCGAAGTGGGCTCCAGGTTCTGAGCTGTCAGCACAGAGCCCGACACGGGGCTCGAACCCACGAACCATGAGATCGTGACCTGAGCCGAAGTCGGACGCTCGACTGACTGAGCCACCCAGGCACCCCGAAAACAACTCTTTCAAATATGCTCAAAGAAATTAGGAAACAATGTATGAACAAAATGAAAATGTCAATAAAAAGACAGAAAATATGAAAAGGAGCCAAAAGAAATTCTTTCTAAAGAATCTTTTTTATAATTTCTACCTCTTCATTGACATTCTTTCTTTTGTCCAGTAAAAGTAACTATTTGAGTGGTGCCTGGGTAGTTCAGTTGGTTAAGCATCTGACTTTGGCTCAGATCATGATCTCACAGTCTGTGAGTTCAACATCTGTGCTGACAGCTCAGAGCCTGGAACCTGCTTCAGATTCTGTGTCTCCCTCTCTCTGGCCCTCCTTCACTCGTGCTTTGTTTCTCTTTCTCCCTCTCTCTCTCTCAAAAATAAATAAAAATAAAAAATAAAAACATTTTAAAAAAGTAACTATTTGAGCAAATATAAAAGGCTGTAGGGGCACCTGGGTGGCTCAGTCGGTTAAGCATCCAACTTGGGCACAGGTCATGATCTTGCAGTTCATGGTTTCAAGCCCCACATTGGGCTCTGCACTGACAGAACAACGGAGAGCTATTACTTAATGAGTACAGAGTTTCTGTTTGGGGAAATGTAAAAATTTTGGAAGTAAAGAGTGGCAATGATTGCACAAAACTGTGAATGTAATTAATGCCCCTGAACTATATGTTTAAAAGTGGTCAAAATGGCACATTTTATGTTATGTATATTTTACCACAATAAAAAATAATTAAAATATTTAACGACATGAAAATTTATGACAAAGTTAAATGAAGAAAATGTACGCACAACTATATAGAGAACATAATTCAAATTTCTTCATTTATATACATACAGAATGCTTTAATTCATTAGTTCTGAATGGTAGAATAAAGATGGATTTTTTTCCTTTGTTATATCTTGCAATGTTTTCCATCTTTGTTTTATAATGAATATATATTAGTAACCATAAGAACAAAAAATAATCAAGTTATTTATCAAAATATAGAGGAAAACCTGGAGATGCTTGTTACTAAACAGAGAACAATTAGAGCTGAAATGAGGGCTGTTTTGAAAAATGTGGAAGAAAGACTGATCTAGGGAGAAAACATAGATGGCTCTTTGCCACCCTAAATCGCAGAGCTGGGATGGGTGCAAGTTACATAGAGATAGGCTTGGCTTCATAAGAAGAATTCTGTTAACAGTATGGACTGGCCAAGGGTGTTCTTTCCAGAGATTTGAGCCCCTTGGATACACCTGACACTGTCAGAATTACAGGGAACACAGCAGTAGTCAAGATAGACAAGGTGCTGTTCTCACAATGCACACACTCTGGGACAGGGGAGGCAGGAAGACGCAAATAAAAACACAGATAAAAGCATAACTTCAGATTGTGAAGGGCACCCCCCCCCCCACACACAAATAGAGCAAAATTGTGCTTTCTGCCTCCACTGCCACCATGGTGCCCATGAAAAAGTTTCTGGTGAAAGGGGGCAAAAAAAAAAAAAAAAAAAAAAAAAAAAAAGAAAAGAAAAAGGAAGAAGAAGCAGCAAGTTATGAAGTTTGCCCTTGACTGCACCCACCCTGTAGAAGAGGGAATCATGGAGGCTGCCAATTTTGAGCAGTTTGTTCAAGAGAGAATCAAAATGAATGGAAAATCTGGGAATCTCAGTTGGAGGGGCTCTAACCACTGAAAGGAACAAAAACAAGATTACAGTAACTTCTGAGGTGCTTTTTTCCAAATGGTGTTCGAAATAACTCATCAAAAAAATATTTGAAGGGGGCACCTGAGTGGCTCAGTTGGTTAAGCATCCAGCTTAGGCTCAGGCCATGATCTCATGGTTCCTGGGTTTGAGCCCCACATGGGGTTCTGCACTGACGGTGTGGAGCCTGCTTGGGATTGTTTCTCTCTCCCTCTCTCTCCGCCTCTTCCCCACTTGTGCATGCTCTCTCTCTCTCTCTCCCCCCCCCCCTCTCAAAATAAAGAAATAAACCTAAAAATTATATCTGAAGAATAATCCCTGTGATTCATTGCGAGTAGTTGCTAACAGCAAAGAGAGTTACAAACTGTGTTACTTCCGGATTAACCAGGATGAGAAAGAGGAGGAAGAGGCGGATTAAAACTCATTTATCTGGAACATTTTGTATGAATTCTTGAATAAACCTTGGGAACTAAAAAAAAAAAAAAAAAAGCACAATTGTGTGATAGAGAAAAATTGGCTTGGTGACTACTTAAAGTGAACTTCCTGAGGTGGTGACATTTGAGCTAAGATCTGAATAAGAAAAAACCAAAGCCATATAAAGATGGAAAGGGAGAGTGTTTTAGGCAAAGCAAAGAGCAAAAACAAAGGTACTGTGGTGATCACAAGCTTGACAACGCTCAAGTGACAAGAAGACCCTGGTGCCTGGGATAAGAATGTAACAATGTGGTTGTAAGTGAAGCAGAAGCAGGCAGGGGCTAGAGCATTTTAAGCAAGTAGGTGGCAATAAAATTTACTTTTCAAAATTAACACTCTTACTGCTCTTTGAAAGGTAAATGGGGAGGAGGGGAAGCAAGATGAGTTGTGAGGCTGTTGTGGGAATCCGCAAGGGAGGTGACACGGCTCTGTGTCAGGGGGTACAGAGCTTCGGAAAGCAGAGCCAACAGGAGCTCCATCCAAAGGGATGTGAAGGATAAAGAAAAGAGAAACCAAGGATGGCTCCAGGTCTTTGAACAACCAGGTTGTTTTACCAGAATGCAAGGAAAGGGAATTTTTTTCCCTTTCACTGATGTGTTCTAAGTGCCTATTATGGTAAGTAGTACAAATTAGGCACTCAATAAGTAGCTAATAATTTTGTTGAATACCAGATCTGGTAGAAGATAAGAAAATATATTTATATGCTGATCCAGCAGACCAGAGAAAAGTTGATGACTGTGAAGAAGGAGATTATAACAGAAACAAAATCCCCAAGAAGGTAGGAAGAGGTAGGATTAAACGTATAAGTGGAGCTGTTGGCATTTATATGTAACAGAGAGGAAAGCAGAGAATATGGTGGATGGTGGGGAGTGGATGGGTTGGGGTGAAAGCCTACAGCAGGGAAATTGGGAAGACAATTCATGTTAATCAAGAGGTGGAAATGGGAGTGGCCTAATGGCAAGATTATCTTTAATCTTCATTCAAAATCCCCAAAGGCTAGGATTTAAAGATCTAAAACAGGGGCACTGGGATGACTCAGTCGATTAAGTGTCCAACTCTAGATTTCAACTCAGGTCATGATCTCACAGTTCATGAGATTGAGCCCTGTCAGCATTGACAGCATGGAGCCTGCTTGGGATCCTCTCTCTCCCTCTCTGTTCCTTCCCTACTTGCTCTCTCTCTCTCTCTCAAAGCAAATAAATAAACTAAAAAAAAAAAAAAAAAAAAAAAAAGATCTAAAGCATAAAAGCTATCCAGCCTCTATAAACTGGGCATATATTAACTATAATTACACCTGAAAGCATACTGAAGACAGCATTCCTGATTTTCAAAGTGCACTTGAGAAACTGAACAAGAAGACCATGGGAGAAGGGAAGGGGGAAACGATAGTTACAAACAGAGAGGAAGGGAGGCAAACCACAAGAGACTCTTAAATACAGAGAACAAACTGAGGGTAGTGGGGGGAAGGAGTGGTGGACAGAGGGGAAAATGGGTGATGGGCATTGAGGAGGGTACTTGCTAGGATGAGCACTGGGTGTTGTATGTAAGCAATGAACCACAGGAATCTACCCCAAAACCAAGAGCACATTGCACACACTGTATGTTAGCCAAATTGACAATAAATTATATTTAAAAAAAATGAAAAGCAATAAATTATCCCAAAATATAAACAAACAATCAAATAAATAGATAAATAAGTTTAATGACCATTATGGAAGCCCCGTATTTTGTGGAAAACAGAAAAATAACTAGCCAGCTTTTCCATGGCTAATACTTTTATTTCAATCCAAGACTCACAAATGGGGCTCTTATTTCCTTTTTCCCTCTCTGAATGGACCTTTGGGCGTAAGTCCCATATCCCTGAGGCTGCAACTGGTGTCCCTCCTAGTGGACCAGCCCTTCTGGAAGAGCCAAGAAAGTTTCAAAAATGTCTTACTTGTTACACCAATAAGAGTTGTGATGGCCAGATCCTGGAACAGAAACTGGTAATTTGAAAGGCTGTTTGTCTCCTGAA
The DNA here is from genome assembly GCF_024362965.1 of Panthera pardus. NCBI lineage: Eukaryota > Metazoa > Chordata > Mammalia > Carnivora > Felidae > Panthera > Panthera pardus. The sequence continues at coordinate 50,475 of NW_026526752.1, read as the reverse complement.
AAGAAAAAGGAAAGCAGGTCAAAAATGTTGTGACCCTCTGGATGAAGTCTGACATCAGTTGCATTCATTTTTGTTCCTGCAACATGGGATTTTACAAGAAGAAGGTGTGGCCAGGGTCCTGTTTGTGTTGGTAGAAGTACCAAAGATAAGGCTGTGAAACCCCCTCCAACCAGGAGGCCACCTTTGTGTGCTTTCTAGGCTGGGTCCTTTGTACATCAACATCCTCCTGTTGAGGGAGATGTCTTACTCTACTAGATCCATCTCTGATCTCTTTTCTACCTGCTAGCAGAAAGTCAGGGTTTGGTCTGGAACAACAGGACAGTGAGTTCCCAGTAGTAACAAGAGACAAATGTGTGGTGATCTTACCCAAATTTTACCAGTGGAAAAAGAATAATTGAACCCACTATTTGCAGTCTTGGGTGTTATTAGCAAGTCCTGATAAGGCATCCTTGATATTCTTGGGGAAAAAAAGGTTAAGATCTTACTGATTTCAAGTAACTTGCTTCCTTGCCCCCCTTTTAGTGGAAAGGAGATCAAGATGACCCAAGTTCAACTCTAGTTTGTAGCATGAGTTGTTGGGATTCCAAAATAGGACCAAATTTCTGTGCACAGCCTCTCCTTCTCCATCTCATTCATTGTGAGCGGGAAAAGACATAAGCAATCTGAAAATAACAAAACTGAAACCTTCAGCCCAGAAGCAAGAGGGCAGGACATAGAGATGAATCTAACGAATCATCAGTAGGCTGCTTATACTCGCTCATGAGAGTCGATTGCAAAGTTTTCAGGGATTATTTTTTTGAACTGGCTGTTAAACACAGCCATTATAGAACCTGAAATTATACAAATCTACCATTAAATACATTATGCTAAAACAAAGCTAATAAATACCCCCAATCCAGCACTTCCTAATCCTTTTCCTACATTGTGCTGTTATCTATGTTCTTTAAGATATTTACAAGTCTTCTAACTCTGGGGTGCAAGTACTACATAATGACATGCCATGTGCACATCTCTTCCCAACTCCATGCTCAGTGACGTCAGGCAGGCAGCTCGAAACCAGCCATGGTGGGCATATTTACACCACGGAAATCAGCAAACATGAATAACCAGGGCTTGCTGTCCCAGGGAGAGCGGCTCTGAAACATTTACCAGCTCCCCAGTCCTAGATCATCTCGCTACTGAATGGTACGCTCGGGTAGAGTCACACTGGAACAGAGAAGATGGAGACCTCGTCCAAGCAGCCAGAAGCAACCGCGAGAAAGTGCTATGCCTTGATCTTCAGCTACTACTACACACAAAATGTCTCTGTCAGAGAGTCAGAGAATTGACACCTTCAGCTTCTCCTGTGTGCATCTATTTCTGATTTACTTTCACCATAAAGGTAGTTTCAGAGGGGCCCTTGGTCCTCCAAGCTCCCCCACGTGCACTCTTCCTCAAGAGGCATGCAGGTTGGGAGGATGCAACTCCTTGTTTCAGTTCTAACCAGGAGCTCGGGTCACCAGTCATACCCAGTAGAGCAGCAGAACACCAACATACTGGATCATGCTGTACAGAGCCATGTACTTGAACATGCAAAATGAGGTAACGAGAGCGGCACGTCCTTCCCTGTGTAAGCAAAGAAAGGACAGAGTAAGGAGATGGAAAGAAAGGTCAGTGCCTCTGCTGTTCAGCTGAGCTTAGGAGAAACACTCCAAAGCCTGATTATTCAACAGTTTGTCTGACAGACTGGATAGCCTCGAGCCAGAGCGAGCTGCCTGTCAGTATGCTAAACGACTAGACTTTCAGGAAAGACCAATTCCCGGCCCAGCCCCCCAGCCTTGGTCCAGTTCGAGAGCCCAGAGTGCATGGTAGCCTCGTGCTCTCTTTGGGCATCATGTCAGAGCGGAGTCAGAGGACCTGGGGATGCGTCCTAGAGCTCGTACCTACTCACAAGTGTAATTTGGAAGGTCATTTCCTTCTGTCAGTCACAGTTTCTTCATCTGTAAACTAAGGAATTTAAATAAGATTGCAGGCTTGGGGGCTATTTTCATGAAGGTGTTTCATTTCATTCAAATCATTTGGCCATCCCCGCTTTTTCTAAAACTGCACTGAAACAGTGTCTATGCTCAAATACATCATATATCGAATTTAAATAGACTGAAAACAACGAACGTGTTTGTTTCCGTTACTGTTGGTGGACTTTGAGTAAATGGTATATATTTAAAGCATAAAATAGATTATTTATGAGATGCCACTTTTATCACTTTCATTGGAAAGAAACGAGTTTAAATTTGCTTCTGGTCATAATGTTTTCCTGGGATTCCAAAGCCTGATTTCAGAGTGGGCTTTTCCCTGTACTGGGGCTCAGCTGCTGTCATTTGCTCTACCAGAAGGTAGTTTCTCGTCATCTCTCACCTCCTTAGAAAGGGTTTTCGCATGCCACACACCTGCAGCAGCCAATTCCACCCCCCCCAGCCGCCTTCTTACTTTTCCCATTACCCTGATTTATCTGTGTATGTGTTTATTGCCTGACTTCTCCACCAGAATAAAGCTTTATGAGGTCAAGGAATGTGTGATTTACTTGCTTCTGGGTCTCCAGGGTCTCCACCAGTTCCTGGCACTAAGTGCCTGCTCTATAAATATTTGTCAAATACACACATAAATTTTTAAAAATTTGGGAGGAGCCAGCAAAATCATCATTTTAATATGGTGGGAATAGTATGACATTTGTAGAGAAAACATTTAAATACCATCAGTTCTAACATAATTTCTAATCCTATATGGCTGTGTGAGCTTGGGAACCTCAGTTAAGTTCTCTAAACCTCCATTTCTTTATTTGTAAAAGGAAATAGTGACCACTCCGACATCTCCAGGCTGTTTGGAAGTATAAGATAATGGGTATTAAAGCACTTCACAAGCTGTAAATACATGCTAGTTATAATCACCCAAAGCAGCCACAGTGCTAACCATTTCTATCATCCCAATAAAATACAGCAGAAGTACATCTTCTGGGAGGTACAGATAAAGCACCAAGGGAGATTTTAGTAGAAGCAGCAAAGATGAGTTAATATTTTGAAAACTGGGGATGGGAAGGATATTCCAAAGAAGCATAAAGAGGCAAGAGGAAAAGAGGGCAATCGGGGAAAGGAAAGTTTGTCTCTACCCCCCATTATAAAGCACCTATGGAGATATATGTAAAAATAACAATAATAAGATCAACACTTTCAAAGCAGTTACAAGTTCCAGATTCCAGGGGTGCCTGGGTGACTCAGTGGGTTAAGCATCTGACTCTTGATTTAAGCTCAGGTCATGATCTCACAGTTTGTGAGTTCAAGCCATGAGTCAGGCTCCGTTTTGCTCATGGAGGCTGCTTGGGATTCTCTCTCTCCCCCTCTCTCTGCCCCTCTCCTACTTCTGCCCCCTCCCCTGCTCATGCTCTCTCTCTCTCTCTCTCTCTCTCAAAATAAATAAACAAACTTTAAAATTAAAAAAAAAGTTCCAGATTCCAATTTTCTAAAGATAACCTATTGAGTGGTTTTCATTATGCCACTACTCTCCCACAGTTATTATTTTTTTTTAATTTTTTTTACATTTATTTATTTTTGGTAGACAGAGAGAGACAGAACACAAGTGAGAGAGGGGCAGAGAGAGAGGGAGACACAGAATGCGAAGCAGGCTCCAGGTTCTGAGCTGTCAGCCCAGAGCCCGATGCGGGGCTCGAACTCATAGATCGCGAGATCATGACCTGAGCCCAAGTCAGACGCCCAACTGACTGAGCCACCCAGGCGCCCCTCCCACAGTTATTTTTAACTGCTGGTAAGTCCACTCAGGAGTAGAATGGCTGACTGCATTGTCCTGCAAAGCACCCACCCCACCCAGGGACACAAAATTTCCGTTGTTTCCCTGGCCGAACAATGGGATCTGAACTTAAAAGTCAAGAGAGATTAAAACAGTGCTGGTGGAAAGCATCTACTTACTTGATAAGGTGAGGTACACACTCAATGTTTGGAGTTTTAGAAGTGAAAGGTGAGGCCACAGATGCCTCCTGTTCTGATAAAGAGATGCCCACGTGAGCCATTTTCAAAGCCTGAAAGCAAAGAGTCAGCTTACTCTGCTTGCACACTCACAGATGTCTCCCCTGAGGCCACACGGGAAAAGCTTGTCAAGCTAGCTACAGGATGGCCCGTGGACCCAAGCACGAGCCAGGAGGGGACCAGAATTTGTTCTGCCTATTGCATAACAAAGAGACGACACTGGGACATCTGGCCAAAGAAGTCAGTATACTGATCACTGAGTCATTGGGCGGCCTTGGTCAAAACCCTCCCAAACCCTCCACGTCAGTTCTTCCATCAAGAAGAATGGAGATAAGTGTATCCCAGGGATATTATGTCTAAAGGACTCCAGGCAAGTGCAATTAAGTGTAAGTCCTGGTGTGTCCTGGTGTGATTATGGCCCCACACACCGGCAGCTACTTACCCCGCAGTCATTGGCTCCATCACCGCACATACCTACAAAGTAACTAAAAGGGAGCCATGTCAATTGTAGGGGAAATCAAAGCAATTTTAACTGCTCATTTCTCTAATTAAAAAAAATAATAAAATGAACTTCGTTACTTAGGGGACACTCTGATTCTTTATTTTAAGGGAGTTTTCTGAAGGGTCCAGTTTGACTAAAAGTAAAGTGTGACTCTACAGCTCCCCGATGGATTAGGAAACCCCGCACACCATCCTGACTCCAAGCATTTCAGGGAGACTCTGTACTTCACTGCTTAGAAAGCAGCTTTGTTGGCTGTAAAATGGGACGTTCACAATTATATGACATAACACCATGGCACAGTGGAGAGGGCACCAGATTTGAAGCCAGATCTAGATCTTTGACCTGATCACTTGACCATTTTGGCCATTATTTTTCTCTCCTACAAAGTGTTATGAGTATTCAGTGAGATGCTGTAGGGAAAAGTGTCTTCTGATTTCTAAAACAATAAACGAAAATTACTTGGTGCTGTAAATAGTAACAGGGCAGGAAATTTGCCATTTTAGCAGTCACTCAACTAACAAATGCCCAGACTTTGAAGAAAGAAAATATATTCCTGCGTCAGGATCGCTCTTTGAGGGTGAGTGCATCCTGCTGGCTTTAATTCTTGACAAAGATTATGGATAGTGTGCTTTTTAAGGTAGGAGTGCTCTGACAGTATTTATAGGATTTGCTGTACTTGCCTTCCACACTGTCCTATGAAGGCAACTAGTTTACTATCTAGGTTTTCAACCAAGTTAAGAAGACAGGACTTTCTGAATCAAGAAGCTTGCCTAGTGACTAAATCAGGGGGGATGAAGTGGGAGTGAAAAAGATTAGGAGTCATGTCTATATGGTCCAGCACCAGAAATGAAGAAAACTTACAGGACTCCATGGGTTCTGTTAACAGGAAATAAAGGGTCTCAAATGATGGGCACGTTATTTGAACTGCCTATTCTCTAATGCAGATCCTTTGTGTTAAAAGAGAAGTATTATTCTGATTCAGGACAGAGAAGATACTTTGCCATATAAATATTTCAGTATTTTTAAGGTTATGTGAATCCCTTGCCATACGAATCTCCTTATGTCACAGCTGTGATGATAATGTATAATGTCTAAATTGTCATTGTACCTTCAGGAGCTGAACTCAAACTATCCTTCCAGGTTCATTTCTCACCACACACTTTCACGTCCCATATGTTCTAGTCCAGTGGTTCTCAACTCTGGGTGCAAAATTGACCCATTTGAGGAGCGTTGAAAAAACACTGATGTCCAAGCCCCACATGAACAACTGAATTAGAATATCTGGACAGTGGGGTCCTGGGACTGTTATTTTTTCAAAGCTCCCAGGGTGACTGTCATAGGCAGTTAGGTTCAGAACCACTGCCTTAGGGGACTTCTTGTACCTCTTACACTCTCCCTGACTGTCATGCTCCAGGCACTTCATACCACCTGAATTGGTAAAGAACCTACTCCAGTTTCTGAAATTCTTCCACCAGACTGGATTTCTGCCCAGGAGACATTCTTGCAAAGATTGTTCCATTTATCAGTATCTGTAAGGAACCCAAGAGAAACTTTATATCACGTCAGTTGGTCATACATGAGATAATTGATAATACTTAGAAGGCTGACTGGAAAATAACATCCATGAATGGCAAAACACAATTTGTTTCCAAGAAGTCTTTTTTATTTTTTATTATTTTTAAGACATTGAGACCTTGGTCATCAAGTAAGCGACCAAGGAGACCAAAAATCAGTCAAGATGACTGCTTAATAAAAATATTGGATGAAAATGATGACCTTCAGATATTTAGCTGAACTGCCATCAAGAAAGTGGTCAAAAATTCCTGAGCTTAATGGAATCTTGAACCAGTAGAGTATGAGAAATTGCAAGATATCGAGAGGTCAGCATCCTAGGGAAAGGAAAGGAGGCAACAGCTTCTCAGAAAATTGTTCAGAACGAGCAGGAAAAACAGCCTCATGATGAAATAGTGACAATTAGTGGTCTTTGATTTAACCATGCCATCTGGGCTTGACCAATTGTGGAGCTCAGCTGATATCCCAAGTCTAATTTTGGCTATGGAACATTGGTGGTTTGGAGATATAATAAATGTATACCAGCTCCATCCACCTGAGCTTTATTCTACAGAGTCTGAATTCTTCTGTTAGATCTCTGTGCTCCTTGCTGTTCTTGAAAGTAACTCAGCTTAGTCTTTAATCTTTTTGTCTTAAACAGTGCCTAAGATGATAAGCAATTGAATACAAATAATTTATCTTTGGATTACACTAGACACAATCTTTCTCTAGTTTGTCCACCTGTTATGTATATAACTTACCTGCCCCTGCTATGGGTTTATTCTTCATCAGAAAATTGTTATCTTTGACCCTTTCTTGTGTAGACTCTCTATCAAAAACCTAACAGAATTCCTTTCTTGGGCTGCTTTCCTCTATAATTGATGGATTTCCCCTTCACCGTTAGACCCCTCACCATGGCAGTATGAAGACAGCCACCCAAAAGCAATCCTTATGACTTGAGAAGCTCCTAATACTTTATTTCTCTAGATGGTGAGAAATGGGCTAATCAAATTTACTAATTTTAAACCTATCTAGAAATGAGACAACAAAATGTTTTTGCCCCTTTATGACACATTCAATAGGTATTTCTTACCTACTTAAAAGTTTGAAATTACTTAAGAACATGCTCTGTAAGTGACTTCATTGGCATCTTTACTGGGAGACTGATAACCCTCTTAGAACTTACCTTTGGGAGTAGGCTACTGAAATGTTGACTTATAACCTGAAAGGATTTTCCACTTAAGGCAAAATGGTAACTTCCCTCTCTGCCATGATCAGAGACTTCTTCCTTGATATTAATGTAATTATCCTGCAAAAGCAAAACACAAGTTATTTTAGACACTTGATAGAGTGGTAAAGGACCACAAGTATATCAGAGAGAGGCAGTGACGACTGGCCTCTCTCTTTAAGAGAGACTGGGGGTCTCTCTTTAAGAGTCACACTCCAGCACCAATTCCTCAGAGAAACACTTTGTCTTTGCTGGATCAATCTTTGCACATCACAGCCTCTAGTGAATAGGAGAATAACACTCATGTCCTGTTCTCATCCTGATTTGATCTTGGTGAGTCCCAGAGAAGAGCACATTTCACAAAATTCAAGCGTAAAATACAAAGCACTACAGCTTAACAAATCTCTCCCTGAAGTGAGAAATTACCATTTTTTTTTTCTTACAGAATTAATATTGTTCCACAAGGACACAATAGAGATAGGATACTGAATGATTGGGAATACATGGATAAAACTTTCTTTTCCCAGCCCAAAGACATAGTCTAATTTTCCAATGTGCACAGCAGTTTCTCTCCCAGGGACTAAATCTCCTTAGGACCCAGTGGGATGGTTAGCAAGCAAAAGGAGGATGAGAAATTAGATTCACAGTCCCCCTTACTACATTTTTTCTCCTATAGGGCCAACATTATTACACTTAAAATAATGGATCCTTTCCAGGACCCACAACGACACTATACATTAAAGCTCAGTAGGAACAGTATGAGAAATGGATGAGTTCTTCGAACTGCATAGGTGTTAGACATTTGGGGAAATTTGTTGACCCTAGGTCACCTCTACATCTCTGCCAGTCAAAGTTGCTCAGAAGTCAACACTATGAGCCAAGTTAGAGAAGTCTGTTTTTAGGTGTACCTGATTGCTGTGTGCAATGGACTTCTCTTCTACTAATTTCCAAGATATAGATGCTGATGAGGACCCAGTGATTTCATTCGCTTCAATCAGAATGACTTGTTGGCTTTCAGAAACCATTCCAGACTTTCTGGCCACTGTTATTGCGGTCTGAAGATTGTCACCTATAAGAAAGGAAGGGTATAGCAAGGTGAGGTTGAAAAGATAGAACCAATTCATGCAGGGCCTGGAAAACTAGGGTAAGGAGTCCAGAATTTATTTTAGGTGTGAAAAGAAATAATTTCTAAGTCTCTCTCATGCTGATTCTCCATGAATCCATGATCCCTTTCGTGATTCTTATTGCTTTTTATCTGGTTACTTCATAACCCACCAGTTTTTCCAGAGAGTGGAAAGAAAAAACAAAAAGGCAAAATTCAAATCTATTTCCATCATTTTTCAGCTTGGTAAACATTTACCAAAACCCTACTGATTTAATATAGTACCAGGTGTTTCCACTTTCAGCCAAATTGGAATAAGACCACTAAAATCTATCTCTCCCACTGATTACAATGGGAAACTATGGGAAAAATACAAAAAGCAACTATCTGAGGACTTTGAAAAGTAAACAAAAGCAGGTAGAATGTGGAAGGGAGTCAAATTTGGAGAAATAATCTACAAGGTGGTGATATTCTTGGTTTTATTTTTTTCTCTCACATGTGTGACCTGAGTGTGAACCCCAGTCCCAGTGCTGTGAAGGATGCTAAATACAACTCCAAAAGAAACTTAGTCTTTCTGACCAGAGAAACTAGAAAAAGAAAAAGCTTAAAGGCTGAAGAACTATGGGGCAGACCCTGGAAAGGAGACAGCTAGACAACCAGACTAACTTACTGGGTGAACTCAACCCAGAGCTGTGCATGTGCAGAATAAACCCAGGGAAGGAGAGTAGAAGCCTCAAGAATTGAACTATGATAGGAATCACCTCCCATGTCCTATAGTTTTGCTTGCTCAAACAAACAAAAATCACCCTCACCATTCTCCAGGGGATTTTAACAAGATCCGAAATCTCACACTATAATATTTTAAATGTTCAAGAAAGTCAACCTATAAAACACCTGGAAAATGTGGTCAATTCTCAAGAAAAGAAAAGACAATCAACCATTGCTTGTACCAGGATGACCCAGATGCTAGAATTTACCAATGTTCTTAAAGCAGCTGTTATAAGCTTCCTCCATGAGGTAAAGGTTACCACTCTTAAAATAAATGACAAGATAGAAGTTCTTAAGAGAAAAAAATATATATACTCTATAAATAACCAAATGACTGCTTTAGAATTGAACAATATAATAACTGAAATAAAAAATTCCCTGGATGCTCTCAAAAGCCAAATAGAGGTGACAGGAGAGGGAGGCAGTGAATTTGAAGATAGGTAAGTAGAAATTATACAATCTGAAAAACGGAGAGAAAATTAAAAAAACAAAAGAACAGAGACTGGAGAATGACAACAGTCATGTCATTAGAGTCCAGGAAGGAAAGGAGAAAGGAATCAAAACAGGAAAAAATATTTTGAAGAAATAAAGCAGGTAAGTTCCCAGATACGGTAAAAGATTTAAATTCATAGATTTAAGAAGCCCAGCGAATCCCAGTAAGATAAACTCATGAGATCCATACCCAGAAACATTACAATCAAACTTCTAAAAACAAAGATAGAAAATACCTTAGAAACGGCAAGAGAAAATAATACATTATATATTAGGGAATGATTACTCAAATTATTACAGATTTGTCATCAAAAAACATGGAGGCAAAATGACAGTGAAATATCTTTGAAGTGCCGAAGAAAGAACTGTGAAGCTTTGAAAGTACCCTTCAGAAAGGAAAGAGAGATAAGACATTCTTAGAGGAAGGGAAACTAAGATAATTTGTTGCTAGCAGACATACTCGGAAATGCTAACAGTTCTTTAGGCTGAAAGGAAAGGACACCAGAGGGAAACTTCTAACATTAGGAATAAAAACATAGCAACAGAAATAATGAAGATCTGGGTAAATATAAAAGTCTATTTTTCTTCCATTTGTGTGTAACTCATGCCTATTGAAAGTGAAAACCTTAACATGGCATGGTGGGGTTTTCATTGTCATATACGCGACAACCATAACATAAAGGAGAGAAGGCAAAGGACGTTCATGGTTGTAAGCCTTCTTGAAAGGGTAGGTACAGATGTGATTGCTAGAGCAACCACTGAACAATAAATAACATCTGACTGCCTATCCCTAACATGGCTTTCTTCAGGTCTCTACCAAAGTACGTATGAGGAAGCCCAGAAGAGCTAACGGTGGGCAGGAGTTTCTCTACCCTGAGGCCAGAGCCCTGAGAGCGAAGAAGTGTCCACAATGCCTCAGCAGGTCACCAATAGTTGGGCTGCTTTGCAGCACAGGACACTTTTGCCATCCACTACCTGAGAAGTTCCACGCCTGAGCCTCAGTCATCTGACAGAGAATATAACAACCTACTTTAGAAGTCTCAGAAGCTAGAGAGGAAAATATCAGGCAGAACAACCAGAACAACACATGACAGACAAAATAGAGCAGTTGTTGGAGATAGATAAAACCTGCAGTAACTCCGGGAGCCTTGCGGGGCTCAATCTGTTAAGCGTCCGACTTCATCTCAGGTCATGATCTCACCACGGTTTGTGGGTTCAAGCCCTACCTCAGGCTCTGTGCTGATAGCTCAGAGCCTGGAGCCTGCTTCAGATTCTGTGTTTCCCTCTCTCTCTGCCCCTCCCACGCCTGCTCGCACGCTCTCTTTCTCTCTCTTTCAAAAATTAAAGAAAAAAAACATTTCTACACATTAAAGAAAAAAAACTTTGCATTATCTCATTAAAAATAATAAGTGCACTTAAGAAAACTCAAATGTAGCCCTTCTCCTCTAACGCCCCCCCACCCTTAAAAAAGGTTTTCTAGAGCTATTCCCACCCCAAAACGTGATTTCAGATCTCAACAGTAAGAGGTAATTTGAAGGAGATAATGGTCATTTTTGGAACCTGAGTTTATGGTTTGGAAAAACTGGATGCAAAAAAAATCTTAAAACATGGAGGCAAATTATAAAAATGTGAGAATAACAAGAAAAAAGATAAGAGACTGAGAACATAAATCCAGAAAGCCTATCATGTGAATAACAGAAATTCCAGAAGGGAAAAAAGAAGAGACAGAGCAAAGGCCATAATTAAATGAACAATAGAAGAACTTTCCCTGACAGGAAGAAGATAGATTAAAAGTGTTTACTTTTAATTAGTTAATGAAATCAATGGGACAAAAAGACAAACATATAGACATATTCTGGCAGTATTTGTAAACTCCGAAGTTGAAGAAAAGGACAATATACAGAAGAGAATAAATTACCTACAGTGGACTGGCATTGGACTTGTAATAACACCTAGAGATCATTAAGGAAAAAACAGGACTATAACCCCCAAATCCTACACCCAGACAAGACGGCATTCACCTGTCAGAGCCAAGAAAGATACTCCAGGGTATGTAAGAAATTAGAGACCATAACATCCTTCTATCCTATCCAAGGACAAGCCTTGAGAAGAAAAATTTAACCCAGCAAGCAAAGAAACAGAACAGAAATTCCAATATGAGTGAAGAAGTGAAGAAGCGGGGTACAGAGTGATGCGTCCTTATTTCTACCTAAATCTCAATACTAAGGATAGATTATGGAAATGTGTAAAATAAGTGCTAAATAAAGATTTTTGAAACAGACGGGTCATGATGTAAGGGCAATTCTAAGTAGCAAATTAGCTCAGCAATACCTACAAGTTGGATTGAGGGACTAAAAAGGAAGAAGGTAAAAGGGACCCCTAAGTCTCTTGTATTGTGGGGGTAGAATGGGAGGTGGGAGGTACAGAGGAGAAAGTAGAAGTATCCTAGAGCTTCCCACAGTGAAGCTGGATTCAGGGGAAATGGGCTGGGGAATAAGGGCTCTGGTGGGGAAATAGTGTACCTTGGCGACACAACTATCAGAGTTCAATGCACCTGACTGGAAAGCAGGGAAAGAAAGGCACACACTTAAATTTGAACACATGAAGAAATGATCTATTCTCCACTAAGAAGCATTCATTAAGAAATTTCACACACTTTTCTTGCATGATCCTTTCTCACCACTCCCTTGATTTGGGGTTTGAGAGAAGCACAGGGGACAGTTTTTTGTTTTGTTTTTTTGTTTGTTTTGTTTTTGTTTTTGTTTTTGTTTTTGTTTTTGTTTTTACCACCAGAATAATAAATGGGCCTTCAGGGTAGTTTACACACCATGCTGACTAAGCATTTCTCTTCCTACTAACATTTAACAAAAATTGTCATCTGTGCCTGACCCACGTCTTCTTGTCAGTCAGGGGTTATTTCAAATGGCCTTTCTCAGAGAGGACACCACATATAAAGTAGCCAGTTAAGACATCACCCTGTTTTGTTTTATGTACCTCATAACTCTTATTGCCAGCTGCTTGTTTGATCAACTGATTGATTTCCTATCTCATCCCACCTGGATGGAAACTTGGTGAGAGCAGTAATTTTGCCTTTTCTGTTGCAGATCTCCAACACCTAGAATGGTGTCCCACCCACAGTAGGTAGTCAACAGTCTTTGTGAAATGAATGGATCTTGTCTATTTCCACATCAAATTCTTTCTGTTTCCATGTACAACTTTGTTATATACCTGTGATCATTACAGTCCTTATCCGGGCAGAGATGAGCTCTTCCAGAACTGGTTTTGTTTCTTCTTTCAACCGATTCTCCAAGATGAGCAATCCCAGAAATATCAGGTCTGCTTCTACTTTGTCCCTGGAAACATATATATAATTGAACAGAAATAACACAATATGGGGGCGCCCGGGTGGCTCAGTCAAACATCCGACTCTTGACTTTGGCTCAAGTCATTATCTCATGGTTCATGAGATTGAGCCCCACGTTGGGCTCCACACTGATGGCATGGAACCTGCTTGGGATTCTGTCTCTCCCTTTCTGTCACCCTCTCCTCTGCTGGTTCTCTCTTTCTCTCAAAATAAATAAATTTAAAAAAAAGAAATAGCACAATGTGGTCTTTCTTAGGGGAAGCAAAACCAAAGCAAAGGCAAATATGATCCTATCAGAAGTGGTTCCCATTCACCCACTTAAGCACCATTCCTTAAACACTGAATATGTGCCAGTAAATATGCAGAAAGAAGACAGGAAGGGACATGAAGGATACTGAGATATTTGCTCTGACTGAATCAATTGGAAGAGAGAGTATTTACTAAACAAAAGATTTGCTTTAACCTTCCTAGAGAATGAACTAAATGACCCCAAGTCTTCTTTCTGCTGTGGCTAGTCTGGTTTCCAACACCTCACCTGTTAGCAACCCCCAGAGAGGTATTCTAGAATGGAAACATGAAAAGTAAGTGAGACTCAAGAACAATAAAATAAAATGCTAGTCTCTCCTGAATCCAAGCCTATAAGCAATATTATTTTAGCCCCAGGAGTTCTCAGACTCAAAAAATAGCCCCTCTTTTATTTTTATTTATGTATTTATTTAGTTAGTTAGTTTATTTATTTTGAGAGAGACAGCACAAGTGGGGCGGTAGGGGGTGGGGGAGAGGAGAGAGAGAGGACCCCAGCAGGCTCCGTGCTGCCAATGCAGAGCCTGATGTAGGACTCAAACTCACGAACTTTGAGATCATGATCGGAGCCAAAACCAAGAGTCAGATGCTTAACCAACTGAGCCACCCAGGCATCCCAAAAGAGCCCCTATTTTAAAGCCAAGCTCCTCCCTCTCTTCCTCCCTCAGTGGAGAGCATTGTTCTTCTGCATATAGTATGAATGTTTCTGGAAAGAAGAGGGGCTTCTGAGGCTCCCGTCCACCTCAGTAAAATTTCCAAGACATTCCATAGGATTAAGTGCAGGGAAGTATATCTGGGGTTGGAGCTCCAAAAATTCTGCCATGATTCACTTATCTGAGACCCAGACACCTCTAGCAGACACAAGAGCAACATACCAGCATTGCCTAATTCTGTCTGAAATATGGGTGAAAGCAGCACCCAGCAGGACCCACCTTGCCCTACTTGCCACGGGCATCTCACAGCTGGGTCTCCTGTCAGCCAGCGGCATCAACTAGAGTTAGTCATGCTTCTAGGACCCTGCTAACACCTCCACCAGAGTGGTCAGAAGTGGGCACAGTTTGCGCTACTCGCTCCAGGCATTCCCCAGTCTTCTGAACCTGGCATTGAAATCTTTCCATAATCTGGTTCCAAACTATCTCTCCAGCTTTACCTATCACTAAATTCTTCACCTACCCTAACCTCCTGACAAGGTGGACCAGCCAACATGGCTATGTTCTGTACTCAACCATCTCTAAATATTTGCTCTGAACTGCCATGAGACATTCTTTCTTACTTTACGGAAAAGGTTGTAAGTTCACCATGATCTGCCATTGAAGAAACCCTGCCTGTTTTTATTCCGAGGCCCAATTCACAGGCCCGTCCCCATAAAAACCTTCCCATGGGGGTAAATATAATTGCTCCCTCAGGATCTTACCTCTAGCTCAGTGTAGCACACATTTTATTTGTTTATATACCTCTTGCCATTCTTTGTTATCTGATCTGTCTCAACAACCTGAGGGCAAGCCTGCCTAGTTCAGAGACAGGCTCAACAACATGTGCACGGCGCCCAACAGAGGAAGTGCTCAGCCAGGGTTCCCTTAGTCGAAATGCTTTGATGCCTGATGTGACCTTTTTTTTTCTTTGACAAGCAGCCGAGGAAAATGTATTTTCTCTTTCAGAAATTCTGCTGCCAGAAGAGTTTTTATGGAAAGCAAAGCCAGTCAGTCTGTCAAGTGAATGACCATTTACTGAATACCTAAATGAGGGCAAGGAACAGGGCTGAGGAGAAGGGGGAGAGAATGTACAGAAACTATAGTAGCCCCTAATTCTGGGGATTTCACATTTAACCAGGAGGAGAAGGGGGACTTGATTGCCTCGTTTGTATGGAAGGCTGGGAAAAGTACCAAGAGGTACAAATAATGGTCCTATGGAGTCAGATAGGAAGGTGTAATCATTTCTGGGTACAGTGATAGGAGAAACTTTCCTGGAACAGGGGATATTTGAGCTACTCTTTGAAGGATAACTTAGTTGATGACTGAATGAGGTCCTCCAAACTTTCTAGTGGCCCTCGTATCCAAACCTCAGGCTTTGGCTATTTTCAGAGATATGACATAAGCCAACCACAAGGCACCAGGTTGGGTCAAGGAAATGGCCACAGAGTCAGCCATCTGATGTAGTCTGCAGCCTATCCCGGCACTCATGTTTCTGGTTCCCCCGGCACATGGCCTTCATAGGGTTCCATGCACAGTAATCAGGATATTAACTAGTTCTTAACCCAGATCTGCCACTACCTTTGCTGTGTGACCATGGGCAAATCACTTTCTCTGTCTGCTGATCTACTTCTTCTTTTGTAAAAGAAGGTAGTAAAACTAATGCATCTCCAAGATCTCTTCTAGCCCTAACACTACATGATTCTTCTTTTCATGAGTTTCAATATAAATCAAGAAGTAGAGAAGAAGTGGTCTCTTGAGGGATCTGAAGCTCTGCAACCTGGAATAGTGAGCTACCTTTTCCTGCTTCCTGAACAGACAGTATATCTCCTCCTGACGCATCTAAAAATAATCAAGAATGGGGAATGTGATGCAAAGGGGATATTGTCATCCATGAGATTACATTTCCTGTCCTTGGAATCCAGGCTGTTTTTAAAGGTTGAAATATGCAAAAAGTGGGCTGAGAACCCTCAAAGAAATTATGGTATCAGGGTTGGAAGCACTCTGCGCGCGTGCATGCACACACACACACGCACACCCTAGAAAAAATTTTCTGCTCTAATTAGGGATTAGCAAAGCTTAGGTAAATTAACTAAGCTAGGAGTAGATGTATGGTGATGTGGTTTTAGCACAGGAGGGGCAAATTGACAACCTAAGATTAGATCCTATTGGATCCTATAAGGGTTTAGATCTTGCCAGACTTTGAAACGTTGGAATTTCAATGCTGTTAGCCCAGGCATGTACTCTCCTGTGTGCCACAGCCCTCACAATTCCCTATTGGTTATCCGTCTTCACCATTAGTGCTTTGTTATATGCACCAGCTCAAAAATCATGAGTTTGAAACTGGTAGATATGCAACTATTTATTATAATCATCAGAAATAGGGGCGCCTGGGTGGCGCAGTCGGTTAAGCGTCCGACTTCAGCCAGGTCACGATCTCGCGGTCCGTGAGTTCGAGCCCCGCGTCAGGCTCTGGGCTGATGGCTCGGAGCCTGGAGCCTGTTTCCGATTCTGTGTCTCCCTCTCTCTCTGCCCCTCCCCCGTTCATGCTCTGTCTCTCTCTGTCCCAAAAATAAATAAAAAACGTTGAAAAAAAAATATAATCATCAGAAATAGCAGAATAGCCAGAATCTTAATATATATCTGCCAATGGGTTCTCAAGAAACAAAGTTCCATTCCCAATTCTGCCACAACCTGACCCCAGGTTGGTTTGTTTGTTTCCTTCAAATGTGAGATCCAGTCTCAAAGTTCACACTCTTAGCTCTCTGACTTGAGTAACTTTAATGGCCCGAGTCAATTAAATTACAACAAATACCCAGAGTTGTAATAGCCCGAGTTTTAAGGATCAATCTAAGCGGGCCTCAGGACTCCAATACTCAGTAATCTTTGATGAGCCATTTCCCCCTCTGGACCCCACTATCCATTCACAAAGTGACAGAGTTGGACCCTGTTGGTGGTTTTCAGCAGGAGAGGCGCTGCCTCTAGAAGGCATTTTGGAAACCTTGTAGGCATCCAAGCAAGATTTCCTGCAATGACCAATGCACCATGAAGAATTCCCCTGCATCTCACATGCCTCTTGAATATTTTACAGGTCATCCATTCATGGACATTAAAAAATCATTTATACTTTCAGTACTGGGTTATACTGTTTATAATGTACTATTATTATACTATATGGTATCTGTGTTATTATAGCATATCTAATACTACGAATATTATATTAAACAAATATAAATTGTTATACTTCCCCCATGCTGTGTTTTACATATAAACACAAAGTATTTTTTAAACACTTTTGATATTCTATTGAATTTTTCAGAAATGTAACTGCCATGTAAAGTGAGAAGAGATTATACTGTTTGATTCAGTTTTACCAAGTGTTTGTAACCATTTCAGAGTCACCTCCCTGACAGCAAGCAAGACTGCTGGCAGTATTTGCAACTCCAATATGTAAATGCACCTGTATCAGTCTGCACAGTGATTCTGCACACAGGGGCAAGCAACATATCGCTTCATTTAGATTTAGTGGAGTCAGCTGAGCATTCACCGAAATATTACTTTTTGTCATGAATTGCATGTTTGCTTCTATGTTTACTATATAACAGGGCATGGTCTTTACTTCTATTTTTTTTAATTTTTATTTATTTATTTTTTTTACATTTTTATTTATTTTTGAGAGACAGAGAGAGACAGAGTATGAGTCGGGGAGGGCCAGAAAGAGAGGGAGACACAGAATCCGAAGCAGGCCCCAGGCTCCGAGCTGTCAGCACAGAGCCCGACGCGGGGCTTGAACCCACGAACCGTGAGATCATGACCTGAGCCGAAGTTGGACACCCAACCGAGCCACTCAGACGCCCCAGTTCTTATAGAAAATACGTGCTGATCAAATTACATACAAATTTTATTTTAAAGGAAGTGGTACAAAATATAATGACAATAGGAGTGTTGAATCTGATAGGATTGAGCACAAGTATGTTAGACCTCCCAAATTCAAGATCCAAAATAACAAAATAAGTCCTGATTATCTCCACAGCAGTGTTACCCCCAGAAGCTGACAGAGTACTGGACATGGCAGTGAAGGTGAAATAAACAAGGTAGCCTATAAATGGTGGAAAATACAACAACAAATTTGAGCGCATAAATACTGGAGTCCATTTTAGTTTTTAGGCACCTCTTTTACATCTCAAAACTACCTCCTGAATGGCTCTTCTGATTCTGTGTAAGTCTAAGCTCTGTTCATTTGTTTCATTAAGTTGCAAATTTATCAATTGTTTTTCAGACAGATGTCATGTTTTCTAGCAACTAATTCACTAACTCTAACAAAAAATGAGCTACTTGTATTTGTTTCAAAACGGGGTCGTCACCACAATTTCAAACTCTCTGAAACGTTGGTTATTTTCCTATGTCTGTTTTTACAAAGCTGTACATTGATGTCATATTTTATAGTTTATACAGTTTTTTCTCAGAAATTCTCCCAGGGTTCACATCAGCTTTGTGGCTGAGGCAGGACAAGGATGACTCTATCCCTGTTTACCAAGTTCAGAGACATTTTATGCACACCAATCCAGCAAGCTGTATTGTTCAGTCCACTGCCCAGTCCACTGCCCAGCAAACCATTCTGCTTTATCAAATCCTCCCTACTTACCTGGTGAAGGCAGTGGTGTGATGATCCGTTTCTAGCTTCTTGTAGGCCAGTGCTATGACCCGGAAGCCCTGTGTCGTGTAAATCTGAAGTTCACTAACAAAACTAGTTGGTACTGTTCAGAAAATAAGGCAAGATTAGTATGCAACATTTATTCCCCTGGTACCGGTGGAAAAATTCTTTATAAACAGATCCAACTCTTTCCCAAGAAAACACACCTCGTAAAAGATACACAAATAAGTCAGTGAGAACCCTAGATATAATTATACTGTCAGGGTTGGGATCCAGTGAAGCTGAAATGAGAAAAAAGCAGGACAAAAAAAGAAAAAAGAAAAAAAGATGGGAATCGTGTGTAATTCTTTTTTCTCCAGTTTGACCAACAAGCATTCATTGAGAGTCTGCTTACCATGTATGTGTCAGATATTGGCTCTACAGAGACTGAACGGCAGACCCTGCTTTAAAGATCTCTGTCGGGTTAGTAACAACCAGTGGAATGAGATCATTGCCAGTGTAATGAGATCTAAGCAATTGCAGTGTGCTATGGAAACATTTCGAGGTGCTTGTATCATCCTGGCGGGAAGTGGGTAGACGAAGGAAGAGGAAAGGCATTTTGGCCAAGGGAGCATCATATGCTCAGACATAGAGACACAAGACAGCAAGACTTGAGTAGTGAGTTCAGCTCGGGGGAAGCATGAGGAGAGAGGATAGGAGTGGCAAGGCATATCTGGAAAGTGTGGTAGGATCCAGATCATGAAGGACTTATGTGTGATCCTAAAGGAGTCTGAGACTATCCTGGAACCTATGGGAAGTGACCGAAAGAATAGCAGCAAGAAAGTGACAACAGGGTTATACTATGTGGTGGAAAAACCAATCTGGCCACAGTATGAAGGGTGAATCGGAGTAGGGGAACCTGGGACCAGGATTTACCAAACATTGAAGTGATCCAGGGGAAAGGTGATGAGGGTCTGGGTGGATGGAATGAGAGGGCCATGGATCAGCAATTGATAAAATAGAGGCTCTGAAAGAGAGGGAGGAATCAGGGCCGAGTCCTAAATTGGGAGTAGCGGCAGAAATTCGTAATACCATTCACCAAGATGGAAAATACAGGAAGTGAGAAAGAGAAGTATTGAGTTTGGGATGCCAGTTGGGTTACCGAATTAGCAATGGCCAGTAGGTAATTAAATTTATAGATCATGTGCTGATGGGACACATTTGGGCTGGAAATAACAGATCCGTCTGTTGAATCACAAGTCTGTTCGCTTACCTGTCTCAGGTTGGCAAAAGCTGGCCACCCTTTCTGGTGCACCTTTCATGAATGCCAGCCGGTCACCCCCCATCTCTTGGACAATGACTGTCATCCTCTGCAGTGCTGATGAGAATGGGAACAGATGCAGGATTGCAATTCCTTCCACTGGGACCTGGTTGAGGGAGGGGGAATGGAGAGGGACATACCAACATAGCTTCTAGCTAGTCAAGAGTTCACTACTCCCTCAATTCTTATTTTAGCAAATACGGGAAGCAAGGTCTTAGCAATTTTCACCTATGGAATTCAAAGAAGACACGTCTGTCTTCAAAATTTTCCCTTCAAAAATTTCCCTTTGAGTCTGGGCATTTGGGGGTGGATAGCAGGCAAGGCTTACCTGGCTGGCTGTTTTGCAGGGCTTAACTACCATGGCATGTGCTGGCACTCCCTTGATGTGGAAATCGTCCCCAGAAACAGCCATCTCCTGTTTCACAAATGAGATATTTCTTTGTAGAGATTTAGTTCTTATTCGTCCACTGATACCACGCTCAAACCCCCTCTTTGAGAAAATCCTCAGGCCACCTTGATGTATTCTCAGTGTCACCTCCCTCAGTCAGATGGAGGTGAACCAGACTTATTTTGCCATGGGGCGCGGGGGGGGGGGGGGGGGGAGGGGGGAAGTGCATTGGAAATGCCACAGAACTTGCAAGGCAGACACCTCTGAATTATTCATGCAATTTATCCTGCTTTCTCTGTTGGAATGTGCTGCATAAAGGTTCATTCTCCGCTTCTGAAAAGCTTAACTTGAAAATAGTGAGCATGAAGAGGCAGGCTTGTGTGAGGCAAGCACCATACTGTCTTTGTTTTCCCAGAGTTCGACACTGTTCCCACCCTTCCTTCTCTGTCTAATTTGAATCGATAGTCCTCAGGGCCAGGCAGGGCAGGGACTGTGATGTACGTGGCTAGTGTTCAGTAAACGCTCAGTAATTGGTGTAATAATAACTCTAAATTATAGTCAAAGGAACCTTTTACCCAAAGATGTCAAAATGCTTTGTAATCATATCATCCAGCAGCTGAAACAATCTCAGAAAGGAAATTGTAATTCCTACTTAAAGATACAGAAAAACAGTAACCCAGAAGAAATGGGGGGACTGGCAGAGTGATATCAGACTGCTACAGAGCCATATCCCACTAGCGCTGGAGGGGACCCTAGAGACTGTCTCCTTTAGCAGGGTAGCACGCGGGAATCACTGAGGCCTAGAACTGCACAGGGCTTCCGGGAGTAGGAGTGGGCTTGTGGCGAGCGTTTCCTGTATTACACAGGGTCTATCTTCTATGTCAACCACAGCAACTCCAACTGTTGGTTTTTTAATAGAATGTTTCTGAATAGGTTTCCTTTGGAGAAAAGATTCCAGCTCTGTTATTTCATTTTGTTTGTTTGTTTTATATGAACACTGCTGATCTAATGCAAGCCCTTTTGTTTTAAGGTCATGGGAGCCAACACTTGAACAAGAGGGATGCCTTCACAGGGTCAAGCAGTCAGAGCAGAGCCAAAACTGGAACCGGGAAACCAGAGACCTGGTCCTGAACTATACGTTTTGCTCTTAAATCTACTTCAAAATCTCAACAAAAGCTCTTTCACGGTTTCCCTTTTTATTTCTTCCAGTCTTAGAAACAAAGTCAATATTCATTTAATAGGAATAAAACTTTTGGTAACAATGAATTATCCTAAGCAGTGGAGACAGTGCTGTTTCCTAATCCCCATGTTCTAGAAAACTTTACAACCAGACATTGCTCAAAAGTTGGAAAATAATTATACAGCAATTATGTTGTCTCAAGAGTTGGAAGATATAGAATAATTGTATGAATATGGTTAACCTACAATGTCCCAGGCATACTATCAGGGATTTTTTTTTTAAATGCATCATTCCATTTATCCTCATAATAACTCCACAATGGAGATACTATTATTAGTTAAATTGTACAGATGAGGAAAACAGACTTAGATTAGTTTGTCCATCACTACTGCATGTACCTCTATATTGAAAGTATTGAATATGATAAAATCTGTGTTGCTCTGGCATTGAAGAAGCTTCTTAGGTCATCTGCAGAGCAGGATCTTACCCAGGTGGTGGCTTCAAACATCTTGAGATCCAGAGGATCTCCCTGGATGGTCCCATCAAGAAGAATCAGAGAGTGGCAGCTGGCCATGGCCGCACACAGCGGGCCCCATGGCAAAGACCTGCCGGACACAAAGCTGTGGACTTCTTGGAACCTGAAGGAGAAAAGGGAAGGGCCTTCAGTCTATCCATCCATGCTAAAATGGAGCTTGTGGAAGTAAATATCTGTTGAAAAATTACTGCAGCATGCATGGTTACACTGGCATGCATCTTCTAATGCCCCCAAATTAATCATGCTTTATTTAGCCGTTATTCTTCTATAAATTCAGCAAGCGTGAGAAAGGTCTTTGAGGTTTGTCTCAAACTCTTTCTTTTCCTTGCTCTTTCTCTGGCACTGATTTAATCCCAGAGGTATAGAAAAAACTAGAAGTATCACCCTTAGTTTGAAACACATCCACTACCACCCCAACTACCAGACCGCTTCATTTCCAATGTGGTGAGAAGCACAGGCTAGCTCATTGTATGGCTGTGTGTGTATATGTGCATCTTCACTCAACCCTTCGGGGCAGGCATACATTTTTCCATCTTTCTCTCCAACATATCTGACGTTTGGCCCACAGCAGATACTCAACAAATGTATGAATGAATAAATGAATGAGTTAATTACTGGAAAACCAAAAGACTTTAATGATAAAGAACTTTAAAAAAAAAGCATTTTTGAAAAGGACATTTTGTCCCCCTCTTCCGTCCTGACATCTAGCGTCCATCATCACCATCATTTTTTTATAGAAACTAGCCTCGTCTAAAACCTACTGAGGTACAACTCCAATTGTCACATGCAGGGTTCTTTCACTAAGTCAGAGATGAAGTCATCAAGTGTGGCCTCAGGTTTACTAGATGCATGTCCTTTGAAGCCTTGCTGTCATGTCTTACACGTGGAGCACCGTAGGTGGTCCACAAAGCAGCCCATCCTACGTGGGGGACCTCAGAGGGGCAGGTGCTTCCAAGGGGCCAGAGTCTACATGCTCTTGTTTCAGATTTGTGGACCAGCTCAGCTGTGGCCCTATTATCTCTTCTTCCTCTGGGGCTACATAGGACCTCTAGCTGTGCCTCCAATGTGCAGTTTCCAGACCTCTCTACCACCCTAATTACTCATTACTGGAAAAGTTTTTATGTGTCACATTTTGTCTTAAAACATGCTCTCCAGGATCAGATTATTATTTCCCATGATATGGACACTGAATTTCTTTAAATATGGCCTTAGTTTGCTCTAGCCTTTTATTCCCGAAAGCCTCCCCATCACAGAGCTAACTCATAATCCAGGCGTATTTCTTCCTGGCTTCCTCATTCAAGTTTCCCTACAAGTTCAAAAACCTCTTGGCTGATTACTGACCCTGTTGATTATATTTATTATTATGTATCAGTAGTTCAAGTTGTCTTAGTGGTTTCCAACATGTCCCCCAGTATTTTAGTACACATTAAGCAATCACCAGCAGCGTGATTAACACAGATGCTTAAGCTCACACTGAAAAGCAAACACAGATTAAGGGAAAAAAATCTTATTTTTAAGTTGGCACACATATTGCCATTGCTACGTAATTCTGAATATATAATTCTGAGTTCCTGGGGACTGGGCCAAACTCTTGTTTTTATAACAAATAAATAGAACTCTCTCTCATCCTTGTCCTTGTATTTTTATTTGAATGTTTATGATTGATCCTGCTCAAGTAGCCCAGGTGGCCTTCTAATGGTTCTTGAAGTATCTGGCACATTGGGCAGGAATTTTTGGAAAAGAATTATTAAAGATGAGCTTACCTTTTACAAGAAGATATTTAATAGCCTGTAAGTCAAATGCTGACTTCTACCTAGTATTGAGTAGGTTTTCTCTGATGTTATTAATTAAATTTGGCAATCTTTCTTTTCAAATTTTAAATTTTCCTTTTAGGAAGCAAGAGTAGCAGGCTTAATTAATCAATCAATAACTTAAACATTGTATCAATGTTTTAATTTCAATTTGACAGGTTACATTTATTTATTTATTTATTTATTTTTTAACATTTATTCATTTTTGAAAGGCAGAGAGAGACAGAGCGCGGACAGGGGAGGGGCAGAGAGAGAGGGAGACACAGAAACAGAAGCAGGCTCCAGGCTCCGAGCTGTCAGCACAGAGCCCGACGTGGGGCTCGAACTCACGGACCGCGAGATCACGACCTGAGCTGAAGTCGGCCGCTTAACCGACTTAGCCACCCAGGCGCCCCTGACAGGTTACTTTTAGAAAAGAAAGTTTTGTGAATAAGAGGATGCCTGAATTCAATAAGTGGAAAAGCATTCAAAAGATGGAACATTAAAAAAAAAAAAGGTGGAACATAGTAAGTTCATTTTAATTAAACATTTGCTGGGCACCTGTTATGTGTGCCCATGTGCCTGGTATAGTGCTACAGCACTAGGAACACAAATATAAATAAAAGACCAACTACTCTCAGGATGCTTACGTATTTGAACAAATACATACATTTTTTGTGGAAGCTGAAGCGGAAACATAAAAATGAACAGGAAGACCAGGTCTATATCTAAATCTATGTTTGAGACAAAATGAAAAGAACTTGAGAACGTTTAATATTTATAAGAGGTTTCTCCTGTGGACCAAAGTGGCTAGAAGCACTGAGATCTATTTGTTAACCCAGGAAATAGACTTGCTTATAAATAATATTTTCATATGAGAATGTATTACACACATGTAATTAAAATATTTTGTGGATAAATTATAGGTCACCTGCATATAAGAAGAACCACAATGTACCTTTTATGCATTAGATGCTTTTGTGATGGAGGATGTGAGGATACGGGGGAAATACTTTCATTTAAAAAAAAATGTAAAAGTCAGATGGTTCGTGTTCTGTTCGCAAGTGGAGGTAGTGACCAGAAAAAGCGGGGGGGGGGGGGGGGTGCAATGTCAGACATGCCCACAAGAGGGCCACACAAGAGAGCCATGCAAATCATACCACCCCGAGCTGAAAATTGCCAAAAAAACGAGTCTTTTCTGGCCAGAAAGGAGGAGTTGCCCTGCACCCAAAAGGTGGAGTTTCCAGAACTGCAATACCAAAGAAAATGAGTGCATTAGCTACGGGTTCATGGCTGCTGCTCTTCCTGAAACTCACTGTGCACAAGTCAGTGCAGTGTTCTCCTTCCAGGCAAACTGAAAGGCTTCAGTTTGTAGAAGGAATGTTACCTCCCTGAGGGACCGTGTCCTGGTATTCTCCAAATCAGGTACACTGGGTCAACTTCAGGCCCCTCACTAATATGCTGACAGCAAATTACAGTTTTAAGATTTTTTTGCAGGGTGCCTGGGTGGCTTAGTTGGTTAAGCATCTGACTTTGGCTCAGGTCATGATCTGGGCTCTGTGCTGACAGCTCAGAGCCTGGAGCCTTCTTTGGATTCTGTGTCTCCCTCTCGCTCTCTGCCCCTCCCCTGCTCTCTCTCTCTCTCTCTCTCTCCCTCTCGCTTGCTCAAAAATAAATAAACATTAAAAAAATTTAAAAATGGTTTTACAAATCACATCTTAGCAAAGACGCGAAACCCCTCTGTCTCCTAGGTTTGCGAGTGGAATGGGGCAGGGGATAGGGTGTAGGGAGCTATGCATGTTTCAGTAAGACTTGGAAGTGCTCCAAAGAGACATTACATGAAGGCACTCTGGCAACCACTGCTCTGAAGCCAAAATGTCTTCATTATTAATTTTCAGGAGAAAATGCAGAGTATTTTCTCTGGGAAAAGAGAAACTCCAGTGCATTCAGTCCCAGGTACTCACCCACTCCTATCGCAGGGTACGGCTCCCCAGAGATCCAAACCATCCCTTGTTAAGGTGCCTGTCTAAACAGAAACGAGGGCTCGGTTTACTCTGAAGCGACAGCCCATAAGGTATGTTTTAACAGGGAAATATATGTCACAAACACGTTACTGAAATCAGCACCTCAAGGAAGGACACAGTCAGGTGGGAATCCTGGGGTCCTCGGCAGAAGCTTGGACGGCTCCTACCAGTTGTACCAAGCTGGCAATAAAGGAAGAAAACGGTATCTGTCTTACAGACTTCAGAGGCTGGTTGTGAGGATCTAATGGGAAAGTCTTGGTAAGCCTGTAAGAGCTATAAAGTGGGTGAGTCCCAGGTTTTACAGCAGAGGATAAAAGTATGTCATCAGAAATAAGTAATGGGAGTAGACTTTTTCCCTGCTCTAAACAGGTGGTTTGCTCTTTGACACCTGTTAGGTAAAAGAGGGTGCTTTTTGGTATTTCTCTCCGTACAGGATAATGATGAAGAGCTTGGACTCATTTAAAACACTAGCTGTATGACCTGGGAGAGTTATTTAATCCCTCTGAAACTTGGAGCCCTTACCTGTACAATGTGCTTATAATCGGATGAGGTTATTGTGAACGTCAAATTAGATGATACAAATAAAGTGCTTGATTTAATGTCTGACACAGAGTAAGAGCAAATTATGATAATTACCCCTAATTATTACTTATTTTATGCAAATTCATGTCATAATGATTTGTCCCACCCCTGCTTCTTTTGCCAAGTGCAGGGATGAGATGACCCCACAAATAGAACATTCTTCTTTGTTATGCTAATTGGATCACAAAATAATTCAGAAATGCTGGCAAGAGCCATGTTAGCCTTCTGATCGTGGTAGGTCTCTCTGATAGTCCAGTAACCATGTAATATAGCTCTGATCCTATTACTTTTCTATCATCAAGAACCTCAATGTCCTGTTTAATGGACACAGGGTTTCCATTTGGGAAGATAGAACAATTCTCAAGATGGATGGCGGTGATGATTGCGCAACAATGTAAGTGCACTTAAAGCCACTTAAAGATGGTTAAAACGGTAAATTTTATGGAATGTTCATTTTGCCACAACAAAAGTAAGAAAAAGGAGAACGACAATTAAAAAAGCAAAAACAGAACCAAAAACCACTCTCAAAGGTACCGCACTGCCTGAAAGGTATGTACAAATGTCTTACCCAGATAGCAAAGGTGTACAAACCTCTCCCATTACTGACGTCTTGCTCTGGTCAAAACCACCGGCTCTATTGCGTTCCTAAATCCACTCATTTGCCCATATTCACCTGCCTATTATACCCTTGTGTTGTATTAATTTTCTATATATTATGATGATTTGACATCTTAAAAAACCTTTCTAAGGAAAGACTCCATCTCCTGGGCTAGCCAATTCTTAGAGATAGTAAGGGACTCCGCGTGCCTTTGACATGCAAACTAATCATCTACCTGGCCCCTACTCCTCAGGAGGCAATAGTCTGCTGCCTTCATCATCCTGGGGCCAAGGGCCAGAGACCACCCTGCAGCCCAAAGCTCACCCAAATCGTTCAAACTAGCCAGTCATAAGCTGTTTACCCTGCCCTGACCTGCCTTCCCCGTAGAGACCCCAGTAAAGGCCTTGGTCTAGGCATTTCCTCAGATCCCTTATCCAAACTTGCCATTCCTCCCATGGCCCACAGGACTGTGCCTCTCCTTACCAGGAGAACTGTAATGTTAAACTTCTTTCAAAGGCATTGACCTCTCTCTGCAGTCATCAATCCCCTTTATAAATGAAGACCTGGACACAAGACAGCCCATCATCCCTGCCTTACGCTCTCACAGCCCCTACCCTCACTCAGTATAGGCAGACACCAGACCAAAAGAATATATGCAGGAGGAGGTAGAATAAGAGGCTGGTTGGGAATAACTGGCATATAGTCAAGAATAATTTTAAGCAATATACTACAGATGGGAAAATACAGTAAGGATTTGATTGGAGCTTTCCTATAGCCAAGTGCAACTGCCCAAGTAAAATACAGTTAAATAAATCCTTCCCTTTTTAATTCATTCATTATTTATTATGATTAATTATTATTTATTCATAATTATGCATTATTCATTATTATTCATCATTATCATTATTAATTATTTATTTATTCATTATTAAACCAATAAATATTTATTGGGCACTGACTATACGCTAGGCAATATCCTTGACCATGGTAGTGGTCAAGCAGGGACCATAGTGAAGGGTTTAAGTTTTGTTCCTTGTATGTGGTTTTGTCTGGGGAGGGACAGAATGCTACCTTAATTAACTGAGCTGGAAGGACTTTCAAAGACCTGCTTATTCAGTACCTACTCTCCCTCTTCTAAACCCTAGAATCTGGAAGCTCAAGAGACGTGCCTTTCCTAGATTACGCATCCAACCAGAGATAAAAGGAAGGCAGATAACACATCCTGTGTTTCCTGCCCCAGAAAAGTGTGAAGCGCCTCTACCCGATGACAACGATGATAAAAATGGCAATGATAATGAGGGTGAAACACACATACCTTGTCAAAGCAGACAAGGTTTAATTGTCCACATACATTGATCCTCTGGGGGCTGATGCAAAAGATGCCTCTCTTCTTCAGCCTCTTCTGGGCATAGATAATGCCTGTGGTCAGAGCAGCAGGTAGAGCAGGAGGGACCGCAATTGTGATGACATCAAGGGCTTTCTTCACCACCTCCTCTGGAGGCTCCTGGGACATAAAGTCACTCTTCAGCTATTACAGGTAAATCAGTCCTGAACAGCGTGGTGCATATGACTTTTTTCCTCCTTTTTGTTTACTTCCTTAGGTCAGATTCCCAGAAATGATATGAGTGGGTCACAAAGTATGCACGGTTTATGGCTCTCATAGATTTTCCAAAGTGCAATGAAACAGTTTGTAATGAGTCATTGCTGCTACCAGCAGAGAACAATGTACAAATTTGCCATGGCCTCACCAACATGGGATATCCAGGTTTTATTTTCAGCTCCTTATTTAGTAATGCCAAAATACTATGTTACTGGGATAAACATATTCTCAGATCGAAAATGAAAAAATGGTGTAAGAAGTGTACAAGATGAGAGGCACTGTTGGTAGCTCAGGAAACAGCGTTTTGCCCCTCTAGTTCTGATTGTTATAATATTACTTGGGGATCAATCTCTCATATTGGCGAACTGTGAGTACATGTGCAGGTATCAGTGTTTGGCTTTGTTTCCCAGGTTTATAAACCATAGCTGAGATTAAGGTTAACGTGCAGAGTATAAATTATACCTCCATGAGTGTTACGTGTGCATGTAGTAAAAGAACAAAAGCAACTTACCCCGTTGAGCACATAGACGCACAAAGTATAGATCATCCCAATGGTTGCTGTCCCTACAAGGCACAGGAGGAACCTGATGGCATCCCTGTAAAGCTTAAAATTCATTGGCTTCGGGTACAGAATGGATCTCACGAGGTCGCCTTTTGCAGTGTTGAATCCTGAAGTAACAAACACACAATCCACATTCTTAGGATGACAAATCTTACTACTAGCACGCTTCTAAGCCTCAACATGGCCTTTGTTTTTCTCTAGAGATATTTCAACAGTGCTTAAACCCAAACACAATTAAAGGATAATTGGGAAGACACCTGAGTGCCAGAATGGAAATATCTTACTTTTTCAGAGCCTATTCCCTTCTGATCTTTCTTCTCTCTACTTTCAAAATCAATGTGACCCAGAGATAGGAAACCACCACACTGGGATCAGAACACAGCCTTGCCCAATATAACTTCATTTTAAGGAAACGACTCACACACACACATACACACACACACACACACACACACGTTACTTGAAATTAAACCATAGGACCCAGTAAATACTGATGGACTTAATTTCTAATACTTTTCAGTGTCAAGTTTTCAATTTCTTTTTAAAAATTTTTTTAATGTTTATTTATTTTTGAGACAGAGGGAGACAGAGCACGAGTGGGGAAGGGGCAGAGAGAGAGGGAGACACAGAATCCGAAACAGGCTCCAGGCTCCGAGCTGTCAGCACAGAGCTCAATGCAGGGCTTGAACCCACGAACCGTGAGATCATGACCTGAGCTGAAGTTGGACGCTTAACCGACTGAGCCACCCAGGCGCCTAAGTTTTCAATTTCTAACCCTGGCTAGAAAAACTTGGGATTTGGGGCTAAAAGATCTAAGTTCTAGACCCAGGTCTTTCAGTGACTAGCTATGTGATTTTTTTTTTTTTTTAAGTTTGTTCAGATTGTGCTGACCTCAGCCTATTTATGTACGAAGTGGGAACAAGCATCTTTGCTGTGCAGGTTTGATATATAGAGATAGTTTCTAAACTACAAAACATGTTAATAGTAATTATTGTCATAGGTATTTTGTTGACTAAAAGGCATGTGCCATAGTGCAATTCACACTTGAAATATGGAACTTTAATAGGTTTGGTTCGTTATCGAAAGACTATTGCTTACCTAATAGATTTCAGGCACTAGACACACTGAGCAAAAATATTTCATTAAAGTAACATACCAAAGAAGGGATGCTCACTCACCAGTCTGCAGCACCACCGCCCTCACGGTCCCGGAGCACGCTCCCTTAGCTTGGATAACCTCTGTCCCACAGAAAAGGACATGCCTTTTATAGTCGGCTTCACTCTGCGTTTTCCAGGGCATGGAGCTCTCCATCTTGGGCAATGGAGTTTTAGTGACTGGAATACTTTCTCCTATAGAAAACAAACATCTCATTTAAATCACGTATGCACTCACTAGGCATGCGGTGGACGTTTGTTATAAGCCTGCAGGGGGTGGCAGGGACAACCCTAGGTATTAGGGATACAAGGAGATTGTTTTTTAGGAGACTTTTAGTCCCAATAAATAAGAATAATGTATTATAAATACTATAAGTATTGTAACATCCAACAAGGACATTAAAGAAGGCTAGAAATAGCTGTGTAGGGAATAGCAAGTTGTGAGGTCCAGAATGTGGGGCATGGGGAGTGAGGGGCCATGAGACCTGTGCAGGAAACCAAAGCAGGGAAGCCCTAGGTGCACATATTTAAGTGTTTACATGGTTTTTGTAGGCATTAGTGGCAGAAGGGAGTGGGGAGATATTTAAGTGTTTTTTTCAGGAGAGTAATATCATATTCATGTATGAGAGAGAGTACTCTATCTGCAGTACAGGGAATGGATTGAAGTCTGGTGAGGTTGGAAGCTGGACATCCAGATGGAGAGAACAAAGTCTGACTTATGGCAGCAGGCAGTGAGAGTAAAAGGAAGTCCAGGAGCTGAGAAATAAGAAGGTAAGAAGTTACAAAACTTGGGGAGAGTTTTATATTGGGAGGTCATAGGAACAGAGAAATTCAAAATGGCTTCTTGGTTTCCAACTTGGGGAAATGAGCAGAGGGTGGCATTAGTCATCAACAGAGGGATTATAGGAGGAAGGAAGAGTTGCTTTATGTTCACCATGAGTTGGAGATGTCTTGTGGGATGGCTATGTTGAGACGTCTTGCATTTATTTATTTGAGTCTGGAGTTCAAGGGAGAAGCCTAGACCAGAGACATTTAGTCAAAGTTCACCACCTTACAGGCTATGATTAAAGTCACAGGAGAGAGAAGATTACTGAGGGACCAAGAGTGAGGATAGAAGAGGATAGGACTAGGACATAGCTCTGAGCACTACCAACAATCAGGAGCAGCATGGGCAGGGCGCTATCTTGGACAGTTAGGGAGAAGAGAGTTTTCCAAAAGGAAAGATGGTCAGAATCATCAAAGGCAGCAGAGAGGTCAACAAGAAGAGAAATCTAAAGAATCCATTGGGTTTGGCAATTGGGACATGGGTGACTGCTGCCAGTGACATGGAAGGAGCAGATGGCAGTGGGCTGAAGTGCTAATACAGGGTGGTGAATGACGTTGAGGAAGTAATTAGGGTCTGATCTGTGGAATAAACCTTGTAAAGCCTTCCACTGGCCTTTGAAAAGTGGGCAGTACAAAGTCAGAGATATGTCCCACTGTAGTAGGGCCACTTTTTGCCAGAAGAAAGGTACTTAGCATTGCAGAGGTCCCAGCACTAAAGGAATTTTACAAATCTACGGATTCCTTATATGAAGAAACATGGCCTGCCACGCATTAAAAAAATTGGGGTGGGGGGAGACCATACGCCTGGGTGGCTCAGTCGGTTGAGTGTCTGACTTTGGCTCGGTCATGATCTCACAGTTCGTGAGTTCGGGCCCCATGTTGGGCTCTGTGCTGACAGCTCAGAGACTGGAGACTGTTTCCGACTCTGTGTCTCCCTCTCTCTCTGCTCCTCCCCTGTTCATGCTCTGTTTCTCTCTGTCTCCAAAAATAAATAAACATTAAAAAAACCTTTTTTAATAAAAAAATAAAAAAACATTTTTTGGTAAAGTTACATAGAAGAAAGATACATGTTCTTGTCTCCATTTCATGCCTTCCTGGTCTGTCCTAGAGAAATGGATTCAATTTTGGCTTCAGTGGGAACCACAGTATGTCAATGTGTCTTCTCAGCCCCCTAGTCCATCTGTGAAAAAAACTTTATGATTCTTCTTTATCTTACAGAAATGTTGGCACAACATCTCCTCAAATGTGCACTCGTGAGAACTTGAAGCACTGTGATCTCAAGGTCTCTTCTCTCTGGACCTCAGCTTCCATATCCATGAGATGCAGTGACCTCTAAGGTCCCTCCCTGCTCTAGCAGCATACTACTTAAAAATGAAATTCAATTAGTCCTAAAGTCCCAGTGTGTTTTCAGGCAGCAGATGTGTGACAAATCCTTTGTCGTGAACCTTTTCACATATTCAAGCCAAGGCAGGGAAGAGCTTGGACTTGACCTTCTGGGTTTCAGGATGTCATCAATAGCTTTCATATCTTCCAAGTTTATCAAAAGATACAATTTATGTGAAAATACGGAACATAAAAGTCACAGATGATTTGAAATGTCTAATGATCTCTACAGTCTTTTAAGGTAAAGCGACAGGGTTGCAATAACCTTTGTTCAAGAAGAAAATGCTAAGCACTCAGAAAATTACAACTGTATCAAACATAGGACACAGAAAGCAGCTTTAATTTGAACTCTCCCATCCAGAGCAGGACAGTCAAGTAAGAATTGTGGGAGTGTAATATCCCACAGCAAGCCCCAGCTTTGCCACTGTTGTTCTGATAGAGAAGGAACCTGGGAGAGCTTGCCAAGGCTGTAAGTCGTGAGACAGAACCGTACCTGTCAGCATGCCTTCATCTACCACACAGCTGCCATCAATCAGGATGGCATCGCATGGCATTTGCACTTTGTTCCCCGTCAAAATTAATAGATCTCCGGGTACCAGGAAGCGTGATTCCAGCTCTTGGATTCCAGCTGAAAGTGTGAGATGGCAGAGTCAAGTCAGATTTTTTTCTCACAACAACTAGTCCAACATCTAGCTTAATTGGAAATCAATGAAAAAGCAACGTGGATGGAACTGGAGGGTATTATGCTCAGTGAAATAAGTCAGGCAGAGAAAGACAGATATCATGTTTTCACTCATAGGTGGAATATGAGAAACTTAACAGAAGACCGTGGGGGAAAGGAAGGGGAAAAATAGTTTCAAACAGCGAGAGAGGCAAACCATAAGAGACTCTTAAATACAGAGAACAAACTGAGGGTTGATGAGGGGGTAGGGGAGAGGGGAAAATGGGTGATAAGCATTGAGAAGGGCATTTGTTGGAATGGGCTGGGTGTTGTATGTAAGCAATGAATCGTGGGAATCTACTTCTGAAGCCAAGAGCACACTATATACACTGTATGTTAGCTAACTTGAGAATACATTATATTTTTAAAAAAGGAAACTATTCCTCAATGTTGATTCAAAATCTGAGAACAATAAGAGAAAAAAGTAATAAATTGCATAAAATGAAAACAGAGAAAAAACCTAAAGACAAGTTTAGAAAACATATTTGAAATTTACAGTACATTATATTACAAAAGATTAATATTCCTAATATATAAAGAATTCCTGAAAAAAGAGATGTACAGCAAATGACTATAGCAAAATTGCTAGAGATGTTAACAGTTCATACATGCACACACACACACACACACACATACGCTCTATAGAGGCATACGTACAATGCAAATGGCATGCTAAACATTTGAAGAGATCTCATTCTTACTCATAATTTAAAAAATGAAAGTTCCTTCCCTCCTACCTACCTTTCTTCCTTTCCTCCCGTCTGCTTTCTTTTACTTTTTTCCTTCCTTGCTCCATCCTAAAGCTAGAGGGGTTAAATAAGATAGGCATCCTTGCAGAAGGTTGGGTGGTGTGGGGTGTGGGGGCAGCCTGCTACAAGTTTTGGAGCCTAAGCAGAATGGACAGGTGTTTACATGACCCGGCGCAGGGTGTCAGAGCCCAAGGAGGGAGAGAAGGGCCACATTGGTGACAGTGGCC
Organism: Panthera pardus; assembly: GCF_024362965.1. Classification (NCBI taxonomy): domain Eukaryota; kingdom Metazoa; phylum Chordata; class Mammalia; order Carnivora; family Felidae; genus Panthera; species Panthera pardus. The sequence goes on along the minus strand of NW_026526752.1, from coordinate 16,191 downwards.
TGGTGTGGGATGTTGGAATCCAAGAAGGGTGAAAAAGGGGTCTACATGGAAGTAGGGGAGGGCATCAGTAATGATGGATGTTGGGTTCCGCTCAGCAGGGATTGATAGAATAAGTAGATATAATGAGGCTAATAGGAGTCAGGTTTCTCATAAAGAAAGGAACTTACAAATATAGATGGAAATAAACCTAGAATAAACTCTTTGGTATTAGATTAGAATTAGAGACAACAATGTAAACTGACAGTTTTCAATAGATAAATAGGGAAATAATATAGATGTAAATGTATGTGTATGTAAGAACACGCATATATAAAATACGTTTGCTTGTCTTTTGATATACATATATTCACTAATTCTGTTCTCTGAGAGGGCCTGGGGGCAGTGAAACCCCAATAATAATGTGCATATCTAGTGCCCAAATTTTGGTTTCTAAATTCTATTCCTCTCCCCAAAAAGAATCCTTATTCCTCAAGGAAATGGCTGATTATAAGGCTGGGTCAAGAAAAGTATCATATAAGCTAGAACATTTTGTTGCTCAAGGAAATACGGAGAAAGAAAAAACATCAAAACCAATTTAACAGGCTTTCACTGCCTAAATGTGTAACAATTTGAGCATCACAGTAAATAAAGATAAATGAACTATGACCCATCAAATAAAATAGGAATTCATGAGTCCATATGATATAAGCACATGGATGAATAAATGAGGAGAAAGATAGTTTTTTCCTACAGTAACTTTACAATTAATGTAGGAGAAAAGATAAAATTAGAAAATCACCATTTGGCAACCATCAAAGTAATAATTTAGCCAAGAAATAGCAATGGATACTACAACTAGTGGGTAAATTTAATGAGGAGAGTTTATTTATATCATCTCAAAGTATCTCTCAACAAAATATTTATTAATTACAAAGGGGAAAAGAGTAAATTTACAGTGGAGAAACCTGGCAGGTACTATTTAACAAAGTAATCCAAATTAACATCACCAGTAATAGGACAAATTTAAATTATGTAGCACTTGAGAGGAAGCAACAAGGACATAGCATCACTTCTGTGATATCCAGCCAAAAATGCATAACCTGAATTTAACTATTAGGAAACATCAGACAAATCCAGATTGTGAGACTTTCTACAAAATAGTCAGAGTGAAAGGAATCAAAGTCATGAAAATCAAGGGAAGATTGAAAAATAAAGAGATATGTTGAACAACACCATTGTGTGATCCCAAATCCTTTTCTATTAAGAACATTATTAACCACTGGGAAAATTCGAATAGGGTCTGAGTATCAGTTTCTATTAATATATCAATATTAACTTCCTGATATTAACGGCTACACTGTCATTTATGTAGAAGAACGTCCTTGTCTTTAAGAAACACACACTAAAATAGGTAAGAGTCATGGAGCCTTAGTTTGGCAACTTACTCTCAAATTGCTCAGGGAAAAAGTTATTTGAACTATTCTGGCAACTTTTCTCTAAGAGTCAAGTTATTCCCTTAAAAAAGAAAAAATAAACATATACATATAACATTGCCCATCTATCTAATTAGAAAAATCTAAAAGTTTGCCGGCATAGTCTGTTGACAAGGCCATGAAGACACAGGCACTCTCACAATTTCTGGTGCAAATGCAAGTTGGTACCATCTCCATGGAAAGAAATTTAGCAATATGTACCTAGCAAAAGTACATACACACATCCATCCTTTAACTCAGCAATTTTACTTCTTGAAATCAATGCCAAAGATAAACTGGTGGCAATATGAAAAGACATATGCACAACAAGCCTTTTTACTTCAGCACTATCTGTAATAGTAAAAACTAAAAAACAACAATAAAAAACATACTTCAATAGAGAATTGGTTGAATAAACAATGGCTCCGCCATACACAAGAGTACTATACAGCTGAAATCACACACGAAAACTATTTCTTTATCCCATTATGAAAGACTCTCTATGAAACACAGTTAAGTATATAAATACACCTGAAACTAATATAGCATTCTATGTCAACTATACTTCAATTAAAATAAAGCATGTAAAACATACACACCAGGAAATGTAAGTTAAATGTGTATGGTATATCCCTGTCATCTAAACAGCAGTATAAATATATATAATCTTCTGGATACATGCGATACAGATATGGATATTATATATAACTTTTGTATCCGTTAAATGTAAGAATAAATCAAAAGCAAACAAAAATGATTCCTATAGAGATTATACAAGGTAGATAAAGAGGGATAGGAGCCTGACTCTCCCAAATGTCTTGTTTTATGGATTTAAGACCTTTAAGATCTTTTGAACCATGCAGATAGTTTATGTAATCATAATACACATTTTATCTAATTTATAATTTATACATTATATATATAATTTTATTAAATTTATACATTTATATTTTATACAATATATATTTGTGTAATACCTACATAAGGGAATACAAAAAACAAATTTGAAAAGCTAACACTAAAAACCTAAGGCAAAATGAATGGGATGACCCTATCAAATTGTTGACATAAACAGAGAAGAATCATTTTGAGTAACTCTGAAACATATTTTTTTTTAAAAAATGTATAATTTGTACATTTGAAATGGCATATCATAAGTGGGAGAAAAGAAGAATTCCAACAAAACATGAAATTGTTTTTAGGAATTACATTCCCGCAGCGTGTCTTGGTTTGCTATTCTAAGATTAGTGTGTATAAGGAACAGAGCAAATGAGTAATTTGTTGCTATCATTGAGAATCAGGACACTTGAGATAGAGAAAGGAGAGACAATCAACAATCAACAATCAACAATCAACAAAGTTAAGTAAAAAGCCCATAGCTCTAAACTTGAATTAGAAAGGCCAGTATGAACTCATAATGTATTGTATCTTTAAGAAATTATTTCCTGGGTGCCTGGGTGGCTCAGTCAGTTAAGTGCTGACTTCGGTTCAGGCCATGATCTCGCGGTTCGTGAGTTCGAGTCCTGCGTTGGGCTCTGTGCTGACAGCTCAGAGCCTGGAGCCTGTGTCGGATTCCATGTCTCCTTCTCTCTCTGCCCCTCCCCTGCTCACACTCTGTTTCTCTCTCTTTCTCAAACATAAATAAACATTTAAAAAAAGAAATAAATTATTTCCTACATCTGTCTCCTAAAAAGGCCTAGCAACAGTGACTAACACGTAGAAACGAGCACTTCCAGTGCACTGTTTGAGGTCTCTAACTACCATTAATTACTAAGAGCTCTTTGGAAAAATGGATGTGTCCAGGTTTAGAGCAGAACTGTTCCAGATGAACGTGGAATATCATACCATATCAGAAAGCAATAAAATTTTCAAAGACTGCTGAAGTCATGGCAAAAGAATTCACAAGCCAATCTGAGGAGGCACTCAACGGCCAAAGATGAGACAATTTGAGCACAGTAAGAATAAAAATTGCCATGGAGAGAAATATACCAACAACGTTTAACATTATACATCCATATTGACTCTAAAAAAAAAATTCTTTGGATAATGCTAGAGGATCAACCCATTATTTTGAAAGCTGGTACATAAAAAAAAAAAAATCAAATATTAATCTTTTATTTCTTAAACAAACTGAATCTCAGGGTAATGAAATAGTTGAGGAGGGTTTTTCTTTACTGAAATATTCCGCTTAGTATGTGAAGATGGTATGATACAAGTAGAAATTTGAAACTCCTAATGAAATAGTAAATCTAGGTCATAAACATTTGTTTGCTAATGTCACAAAAAGAAGATAATCAGATAGTATGCACCTCCCATTTTAGAAGTTCACAATATCAGAGTGCCTGGGTGGCTGAGTTGGTGAAAGGTCTGACTCTTGATTTCAGCTCAGGATGATCTCACCATCCTGAGATTGAGCCCCGCATCTGCTCTGACAGTGTGGAGCCTTCTTGAGATATTCTCTCTCTCTCTCTCTCTCTCTCTCTCTCTGCCTCTCCCCTGCTCATGAGTTCTCTCTCTCCTTCCCTCTCAAAATAAATAAATAAACTTAAAAAAAATGTTCACTATATCAACTATAAAGTATTCTTGCCAAAAACTCAAGCCTTGGATCTAACTACCAATTTACAGGAATTGCAAGCAATAGAAAATCAAGTTAAATAATTTTATGAATATGCAATCAACATAACCCAAACTGTAGAACCCACAGGATGAAGCACTTCCTTTCTTCAACAACAACAAAAAAATGTGCAAGGAAAATGTAAGATATGGAGGAGGGGATGTGTAGAGTTAAAATAAACTTGAGACTTGGGGCCCCTGTGTGGTGTAGTTGGTTAAGCATCTGACTCTGGATTTGGGCTCAGGTCATGATCGCACAGTTTGTGAAAGTCGGCTCCATGCTGACAGTGTGGAGCCTGCTGGGAATTTTCTCTCTCTCTCTCTCTCTCTCTCTCCAATGCTCTATCTCTCTAAAAATAAGCATTTAAAAAATTATTATAAAAAATAAACTAGAGGAGACTTACCAATCATTTGCAGTATGTGGACTTTATTTAGATCCTGATTTGAAGATGTATATACATGTATAAACACACACTGGTGACTCAACTAAGAAAGTTTGAATACTTCTATATAATTGATTTTTTAAATTATGGAGCTACTTTATTTTTTTTAGGTAAAGAAATTTAAAAGGAATTGTTATATTTTGCATATATACTGAATTTTTTTCAAATGAAATCACGTGATATCTGGAATAGCAACAAAATAAATCTAGAGTGAAGGAGGTAGTAAGACAGTTGGAAAAAAAAGATTCAATGAGCTGATAATCATTGATTCTGAGTGAAAGCTACATGGGTGTCATTGTATTCTCTCCATTATTGTCTGTATGCGAAATGTTTCATCATAAAAAATTAAGCAAGAAAATGACCAGGTTATTTTTAAAAGGTCAAGATTCACTTCCAGCCAAGAAGTAGTAAAAAAGAACAGATTTATCTTCCCACCAGAAACAACCAAACCCATACAAAATATGTGAAACAATGGTTTTGGGGCACTGAACATAAGCAACAAAAGACAGAAAACAAGTGAAGGTGCCTTGCAATTGCTTAGCTTACTGCCTTTAGAGACTTCCCAGGCCACTGTGCAGGGAAGGGGAACCCAGACAAAATCCAGAGGTCTCTATGAGTTCAGAATACAGACCCAAGAGTGCTTAGAGATGAATCATCACATGCATTTGAGGAAACTACTGGCAAATGAACAATTGAACATTTACTTTTAAAAATACCATTCACAAGACCATCAAAATCATGAAATATTTAGGAATGAATCTTAGAGAGTATGTGTAAGGCCCACACACAAAAAACTGTGAAATATTGCTGAGAGAAAGAAGACCAAATTAACCAAAATCAAATAAATGGAGAGACATACTATGTCCATAGGTCAGAAGACTCAAATTTATTAATATGTCAACTTTCCACAAATTGATCTACAGATTTCACACAATCCTAATCAAAATCTCATCATGGTTTTTTTTGTTGTTGTTAGAAATTGACAGGATGATTCTAACAGTCCTATGAAAATGCAAAGGGCCCAATATCACCAAAGCAACTCTGAAAAAGAGAACAAAGTTGGATGACTACATTATGCTATTTTAAGACTAATTATAAAGCCACCTTGTGGCTTTGGTATAAAGACAGACAGATCAGTAGAATAGAATAGGGAGTCTAGAAACAGATCCGCCTGTATAAGAACAACCGATTTTTTACCAAGATGCAAAGGCAACTGAGTGAAGAAAGGATAGTCTTTTCAACAAATGATATTGGAACATTTGAATGTCTATTTGCAAAAAAAAAAAAAAAAAAAAAAATGAACTTCAATCTTTAAAAAAATTCAAAATACAATATAGATCTAAATAAGAAACCTAAAACTATGAACATTCTAGAATCCAATGTAGTTTTTGTTTGTTTGTTTCTATTAATCTCTGAGGGAGACTAAAAACCAGAACCTTTACCTGTCTATCATGAATTTAACGTTATCTGATATGACTGGCCGTTATAAATTATGAGTTTCCAACAAGATTCAATTATCAAGTAGAAGAGTTATAAACAAAATAAGACTCAATCAGATTTTTAAAATCCAAGTGAATTTTAAGAACATTTTTCTCATCTCCCAACATGTCTTCCCAATTTTGTCATTCTGTTGTCTGTTCCTCATTGTACATCAAAGACCTCAGGCGAAGTTTTTTTTGTGATCATTAACAGACAAGAAAGAATCCCAAATATTTCATGGTTTTAGATCCTGGCTTAAAAGGGTCCCAGAATGACCGTGAAGAAGAAAAGCTTCACAGCAGGCAGAACTTTACTTATTACATTAATTTTCCTATTGTGCCTGAAAGGAGAAATAACTAGAAGACCAGATCGATACTAATTTACAGTAGGAAGCAAAGGATTGTCCTGAAAGATTGAAAGTATATTTGTCCATTAGAAGCCTCATTAATGATGTCTAGTCTGGAGGAGGCCTTTTACACCTGGAGAAAAACAGAAACAAAAACAATACATTCATGGTTATCAGCTAGCCACCAAGGACTTCACCGATTGTCTCATGAAAGGAATATAGTGGCAGTGTTGCTGATTATTTATGAGTTCAAAGACGTGTTCTTCCACTCACCAAAGCTAAGTTGGTTATAAACCCTGCTAAGCACCCAATTTGCCAGCAGCAACCCCAAACTCTTAGCCACCATAAGTAAATAAAGCTAAGCAAACAGCCTGGTTTTTGCTACCAATTGTTCAAACAAAAACACGGCACTTAATTTAATCTGAATGTGGCTTTTTTTCTCTCTCATGAAGGACATTCCCCTTTTGGAAAGAACCCCATCACTTGGAGGTCTGAGAGGAAGGGTGACAGGGGGCATCACCCTGCATTCTATGTAACATTATGATCCTGGGACCCAAATCGTTTCTGTTTGGGCTACAAATTTTATGGCTTTTTGTTGCTTGTCTGTGTGATAGAAAAGTATGCATTGTAGTTGTTAATTATAGCCCTCTCTCCTCCTGAGAACCAGGTGTGTTCCAACCTAAGGGTTGGATAAAGAAAGACTAGAATTTTGCCACCAGGTTATATTCATAATTACTATCCCATTTTGAAAACTATGGATTATTTCTTGATGAAATGAATTATTCAGACTATTCAGTCCTTTAGGAAAGTGTCCTACTTGTACTCCCCAACTTCATATGCAACAAAGTTGTTAAATATTGTTAAATCTGTTCAATCTACCCTAACCTTTAACAAATTTCCCAAATGTGGGGGATTTCCAAGGAAGGTACCAGCTTGTAACCCTTCATTTTGCAAAGGATGTCTCATGTTGGGATGAGCACTGGGTGTTGTATGGAAGCAAATTGGACAATAAATTATACTTAAAAAAATAGCACTCTTTCTAAAAATTAAATATTATAGGTTATATAAAATACATCTAAATAAAACTTTTAAAATTGAAAAAAAGAAAATAACCAATATTTCCCATTGTATGGTTATAAAAATACATTTTCAAATAAAAAATACCTCACATCAATTTATTGAGTAAATATTCATTAAGAATTTATGTATTAAGCACTTATTTACATTAGGACAGCACAGAAAAGCTTGATAACCTTGGATTAGACAAAGATTTCTTAGATCTGACACAAAAAGCATGATCCACAAGAGGAAAATTTGATAAACTGGACCTTAACAAAAGTAGAAATATCCACCCTTTGGGAGACACTGTAAAGAGAATGGAAAGCTAAGTCCCAGAGTGAGAAAAAGATATTTGCAAGGCATCTTTGTGACAAAAGATTTGTATTCAGAATACAGAAAGAAATCTCAAAAGTCAATTAATAAAAGTGAATCTAGCAGCACAAAAATTTTAACTTCACCAAAGAAAATACATACGTAGAAAATAAGCACTTGAAAAAGTGGTCAGTGCCATGAGTCATTGAGGAAATGCAAATTAAAATTACAATGAGATATTATTACACACCTGTTAAAAATGGCTGAAATTAAAAAGACTGAGCATACCAAGTGCAGATAAGAGTATGGGGCAACTGCAGTTCTCATACACTGCTGTTAAGAATGTAAAATAGTACAAACACTTTCTAAAACAATTTCGCAGTTTCTTAAAAAGTTAAACACTTACCTGCCATATGACCTAGCCATTTCGCACTTTTGTATTTTCTTTTTCTTCTTCTTTTTCTTTTTTTAAATGTTTATTTATTTTTGAGAGAGAGACAGAGAGCAAGCAGGAGAGGGGCAGACAGAGAGGGAGACACAGAATCCGAAGCAGGCTCCAGGCTCCGAGCGGTCAGCACAGAGCCTGACGCGGGGCTCGAACTCACAAACCGCGAGATCATGACCAGAGCCAAAGTCGGTCACTTAACGGACTGACCCAGCCAGGCGCCCCACAGTTATGTATTTTCCCATAAGAAATGAAAGTGGATGTCCATGCAAAAACTTGTACACAAATTTTCATAGAGGCATTATTTATAATAGCCCAATACTAGAAACAACCCAAATTTCCATCAGTAGGTGAATGGGTGTACAAACTAGTCTATCCATACACTGGGACTCTACTCAGAAATAGAAAGGAATAAACTATTGATATACTTAATAAAATAGATGCATTTTAAAATAATTATGAACTTTGATTCCAGTAAAATTAACCCAAAATATCTTATAAAAGACAAAAAATGCCCACTGTACAATGCCATTTATATAAAATTCTAAACACGCAAGGCAGTTGCTTGAGGATGGGGTTGGGTAGGGAGAGGTTACAGACAGAAGGAACTTTTGGGGGCAATGGATAGTCATTATCTTTATTGTGGTAATAGTTTCATAGATAGTTACAAGGATGTACATAAGTCAAAATCTATCAAATTGTATCCTTTAAATATGTTCAGCTTATTGTATGTCAATTTTACCTCAGTAAAGTTCTTTTTAAGGTGAAAACATCTCAAGTCCTTCATTCCTTTAAGTAAGTGCACCAGAAACACACACACACACACACACACACACACGAAGAGGAAAGTAGTAGCAACAACCAGGAATACAAGTTTAAATCCCGTTTTGATTCCTTATGAACAACACACAGATCTAAAATAATGAGACTTACCTCTTCTCCCACATACAGAGACTGTAATGCTATTATGTGACTCAACTAGGTGGTGGAGCTTTACAGATTGCTGAAAAAGAAGAAAGGAAAATGGGAAAAAAGGCTTTTCTACTTGAGGAGAAGTCCCAGGTATTAATTCAGTAAAGTGCTAGTCTCTTTAAAGATAGAGCACTGACTTGTTCCCAACTGAATGCACTGGCTAAAAATGAAAGACCAAGCAGCCTATTAGTTACCTGAAAAGTCATTCAACTTGCTGTGCTGTTCACCAGCAGTAAGAAGTATGTGTTCTTGGATAGAAAGAAATTTCCCAGCATGCTCTGTTCACTCAAAGTAGTTTTTGATGACCATAAATTTGTATTTAGTTCTTTCAGCAGAGAACATCAAGAACTTGAGTCATTCAAGATAAATGTTCATACCTAAATAGCTTTGAGAGCTAAGCAATATCTCAGTTTTGAGTTATTCCACATCAGAGTTCTTAATCTGTAACTTTATGAGGAGTTTTAGTGGTGCCTACTATTCCTCATAGTATACATTGTTTTAATATATGAAATACACAGGACGTTGACAGTGAATCAATAAGAGGATAAAAAAGAAAAACACAATAAAATTACATTTGATTTCACATTTTTAAAGAAAGTGTTGTGTAAAAGAGGGGTTCCTGGGTGGCTCAGTAGGTTAAGTGGCCGACTTCAGCTCAGGTCATGATCTCAAAGATCGTGGGTTCAACACCCGCGTCGGGCTCTGTGCTGACAGCTCAAAGCCTGGAGCCTGCTTCGGATTCTGTCTCCCTTTCTCTCTGCCCCTCCCCCACTCACGCTCTGTCTCTGTCTCTGTCTCTGTCTCTCTCTCTCTCTCAAAAATGAATAAACATTTTTAAAAAAGAAAGAAACTGTTGTGTAAAAGAACTATCTGTTTCTAGGGGTTAAAACTCCTAATCATCTAGTGTATTCATTTTTTTTTCTTCTGATTTTGCCATTTATGACACCGCCTAAACCTTCTAGCATAAATCATTTATAAATCTGATTAATATGTCCTAAGAACAATTAATAGAGTAACACATAGTGAAAGACTGTTTTGCTATTAATGTATCCTTTTATTCATTTTTTCATCCACTCAGCATTTATTACACACACTCTATGTGTCAGGGACTATGCTAAGAGGTGGGGATAGAATGTTCAAAAAAAAAAAAAAAAAAGAAAAAGAAAAAAAAAGATACAGTTCTTACTAGCAAGGAATTTACAAACCACTGGGAGAAATATATTTATCAAATAGTCACAAACGTAAATGTATCATTACAATCAATAATTAAAAAAAAAAAGGTATGCTTTTGGAGAATATACAGCCCATAGAAGCAATAATAGAAAACTTCCCTAAATAAGTGACTTTGAATCAAATCGGTTGTTGCATCTATGAGTCTCAAACTCAAAAGAAATGTTTGCGCTGGAAATATATACAAATTTGAAAGTCATTTTAGAACTCATTGGTATATACAGCTATCAGAACAGTGAAGAATCTCTCAATATACATACATGAAAAGGCCATGAAGACATACTATTATGAATAATAATAAAGCAAGGTTGGAGATTACATAATGATGCTACCTTTTACATAAGAAAGAAGGAAAAACAAGGTTCATATATTTGCATTTGCTTGACTTGCCTAAAAATTTCTTCTGAAGAAAACACAAGAAATAAATGTGGTTGCACAAGTGGAGGGGAAGAGAAAGATAGAACATACATTGTATATGCGGTAGAGTATACATTGTATAGTTTGCATATTGTTTTGCTTTTGAGACACTGCCTCCCCCACAAAAGGCCACTAGAGGAGGATGAACTATAAAAAAGATTGAAAAAGAGCAACTAGAGAGGATGGAGAGTGTGTTGTCTCTGAAGTCTCAGGGAAAGAGCGCTTCAAAAAGAAGCAACGGAGCAGTTAACTATCAATTGCAACTGAGAAGTTTAATAAAAGCTGCAGCGTGAAAAAAAAAAAAAAAAGTGTCCGCGGTAGGAGGGAGACCATGAAATCAACAAACAAAAGACCAAAAGTCCAATAAAAATTAATGAAGGACACAAATACAGTTCACAGTGAAAGAAATGCAAATAGCTTAGGACATGAGCAAGTGCTCAACTTGTAATAGAAAACATGCTGTTGAAGTTATGCAATTCTATTGTCACTTATATTGGCAAAGATAAGGGAAACCAACACTCCTCTACTGTTGGGAGGAGTGTAAATTAGTATTACTTGTTTAAGATGCCTTTTGAGGATGCCTATGAAAACAATATACCTAGTTTATAATTAAGTAATTTCAGGTATAAAAATTTTATGTCTCTATGTCAATATATATAAGCACACATATGTATACTTGTTATATCCATATGCATGTGTAATATAAATACACATAATTTATATATATTTATAAACACACATATATGTGGATGTGTAAAAAGATACATGTGCAAGAATTGTGATTGTTTTAACAGCAAAAGACTAGAAATAATCTAACTATCCATCAACATCAGACTGGTTTAAAAAATTATGGTGCATCTAGAGAAAACATATTTGGGCAGACATGAAAGATATTTAACATATATTAGGTGGAAAATGGGAGCGAGCGCACAACAGTGCACATAGTGTTTCCATTTGTGTGAAACAAATTAGTGCCTGTGTGTTTAATACTGCTCAAGGTCATAGAACTTTTGGTCTCAGTGAATGCCTTTGGAAAGGGAACCTGGATACTGGGAGATCCAAACTGGGAGGGATATTTACTTTTTATTTATACCGTTGTGTTCTATTTGAACTTTTAAAAAATCATGTGCATATATTACTCTTTCTATTAAGAAAAAAATAACTAGTTTAAAAAAAGGAAGTTTTTAATTTTTATTTTAAAAAGTTTATGTATTTATTTTGAGAGACAGTGAGAGAGCGCGCATGTGAGCAGGGGAAGGGCCGAGAGAGAGGGAGAGAGAGAATCCCAAGCAGGCCCCAGGACCAGCTCAGAGCCCAACACCGGGCTCAATCCCACGAACCGTGAGATCATGAACTGAGCCGAAATCAAGAGTCAGATGCCCAACTGACTGAGTCACCCCAGGCGCCCCTTAAAAAGGAATTTAAAAAAAAAATGTTATAACCACCTATGGCCTTAAGATTATAGTGGTGATCTTAACAAGAGTTCTCTAATGGAGTCACCAGAGAGGAAATCAGGTCAGTATAGTGAGAAGAGACCAGGAGATCAATAAGTGACAAAAGCACACATAAAGAAGTTTTGCTGTAAAAGGGAGAAGAGAGGTAGAGTGGTAGCTACAGGTGGAAGCGGGGTAAAAAGAAATGGTTGCTTCCTTACTTGAGCACATTTAAATGCTAACAGAAAGGCCCTTGGGGGAGGGAGTGAGGAGGTCATTGAAGGACCACAGAAGCACCCTGAGCAGGTCAGAGAGGGTGCTTTGGCAAGCACAGGCAGGGGCCCTTTCTCCTCCATAACGGGAGAGCAGGGCGGGTGGGAGGCAGAAACAGAGTCCTTTGACAGTTGGAGAGTGGGGAGTTGAGCAAATTCCTGTCTTCTGGCTTCTATCTTCCTTGTGGAACAAGTGGTGAGATTATCTGCTGAATTAGAGAAGTGGACTATGAGATGAACAGGAGATCTCTCTCATGGAGAAATATTTGGTGTGAATTCTTAATTTTGAGAATGGGACAGTGCATTGACCAGGGACCTACAGAAAGCTTGCCCAGATAAGGATGGAATTCATGGATTTAGAGTGTCATCAACCAATCTGTTCTACAGGACTTTTTCCCAACGGCACCTAGATCCCCTGGCGTGGGTATAAAGAAAGCCTAGTGTTGGACTCAGGCTTTGACAAATAAGTACTGACCAACTAGAAAAGGCAAAGAGTCATTATGAAACAGACCCTTCCACCTTGCACCCTCTCCCATCATCTTCAAGATTCGACAGTATTCTCTGTACATATTTTTTCACTTATGCACAATTCATAGATATTTGTAAATTCCTCTGGCTGATCAGCCTGAATAAACTAAAGAGAGGAGGAAAAATAACTTGGAAGGTTAGGAATCAGGATGTAATAGAAGGAAAAGGACTAACGTTGTTGAGTATCAATATTTGTGCTAGATATTTACAAACTTGGTCTCATTTATTGTGGAGTGGGCAATGGCTATTTCCTGATTCTTCTTTCTAACAGTATTTCAATAAAGGTCCTACTGTTCCCTTTCTGTGGCCACAAGATTGGTGGGGGAAAAACTCACCTCTCTGAGATCATATACCGTCAACACTATGGACGTGATGGACATGATTATGATGGCAAAAGCATATTCCTTATAGTCTTCACTAAACCACAAACAGACACTGAAGAGTTGAAATATGTAAAATGGATTTAAAACCTGTTGGCAGACACAAAAAAAGGAAGGCAATGGGGATATTTAGTCTTCGCCCTGAGCTATTCATTGACTTGTTTGCTTTCAAAAGCCTCTCTGTGACACCAACCACCCCATACAATATTCTCATTCTTACTGTATTTATTCAGCAATTGTCACGTGCCAGACACTGTGCTTAGCAACTTTACCTGAATTTTCTCATTTAATTTCCATAATTACCTTATTACCCAGAAGCTTTTACTTATCTCCATTGCAAAGATGGAGAAGCTGAGACTCAGATCTCGAGATCTGAGACATGAGATTCTTGAGAAACTTGCTGAAGGTCACACAGCTGCAACAAATCACAGAGTAGGCCTTGAACCTGGGGAGCTGACCCTGGAGCACTTACTTTTAATCACTGCTGCACCTTATCATTCACAAAGTAGTGTCTCGTGGGTCCTCATGATGACCATCACAAGGGTGTAGGGTGTGGATACTATGAGGTTTAGTTCACATGTACTGGCCCTCAGAAGGGTGAAGTTTTAGTTCAGGTTTACGGAGTTAAAATGCTCTCGAGTCTGTTGTTCTTCCCTCGGACACAGCATCTGCCATCTTCTAAGCCATCAAAGTACTTAGATTTATGGATAAGTTGAAGACTACATTTGCTCATTAGTAGAGAGCCAAGCTGAAACTGGGAAACTGTCCTTGAACATCTAGGACACTGTGGAAGAAGGGAGAGGCTAACTCCACAGTTGTTAGCCTGCTTTGGTTTAAGACATTTTGTACCCTTATTCAAATGCTCTCCAGTTGATTTCCATCTGTCTAAGATGGGAACAGTAATCTTTGCCTCTGGTTGGGGAAGGAGCACACAGAAACATTTCCTATCAGTTTCTTTTGCTTCCTTTCTTATAGAAATATTGAGAAAATACCTTGGGTTTAGTAAGTTTTTTCAAAAACAAGTAGGAGTAGAAGTAAAGTTCAGAAAAAGACCCAGGGTACAGCTGTATGGTTATAGTTTCATAATAATCACTGCAAAATGAAAAATAAGCTCAATGGTAGACTCAAAGAGGAAAAATTCAACTTAACAAATGATGGTCAAGTCCTTTTTTTCCCTCCCACACAAACATTGAGATCTAGAGAACTAATAAGGCTAATGCTGAGGAAATTATGTTGCCCATAAGAAATGTCTTGAGTTTTTAAATTTTTAATTATTATTTTAGTTTCACAAAGTTGGGAAAGGCTAAGAAACATTGGATTAAAAAGGAAAGAAAGAAAGAGAAGAGGTGCACCCAGTTATTAAAGGATAAGTAGACACATGAGTGTCATTATACTGTGCCAGGCAACATGTGCAAAAGATGGTCTCCAAGGAAAACACTAGAAAAGAGATATGAAGAATCTATCCTTTGTACTGTTTTAAAATATCACAAATTACGGTTACTTATTAACAAGTAGCATTCTTGATTGTTTGACTAGAACTCCTTTAGCCTCTATTTAGCGCCAAGAGTAAGTCCTGCGTACCTCTTTGATGAGTAGTTTCCAAATTGGTGTGATTTCAACATCGATAGTATTAGGCCCACATATTAACCTCCTATAGGGAGAGATCATAGGTCAGTCAGTTACAACTAATAAAAATGAAGCTCATTTTTCACTCATTCGAAAAAAGGCCTATTCACTTTCTCCCAGTCAAGGTAAGCCTCCCTTGTTCCATAATATCTCCATCCTTCTCCAAATAACTGAGTGGGGAGGGGGTGGTTCCCAAGGACAAAAACAATAAACATGATCCTATTGCATCTACTAAATTAGATTCTTCCTGAGGTCTAAATATTTCCCTGATGGCAATTTGGGTATTTAATATTAGTGGTTGCCTCATTCAAGTAAGTTTCCAGATTGGCACTCTCTCAACTCTGTCCCCAACTGTGGCTCTGTGGATGTGGGATGGAGAGATCATTGCAAGAAAATAGTTTTACTAGTAAGAAGTACTGGACCTACCTTCCTACTCCTGTTTAGTTCTGGGAAGCTGTAGAATTTATTTTAATGTGAGCAAAAAGATGTTGGGATCTCAAAGACAGCTCTATACACAAAGTTATACACCCTTTAACTGAAAACCTAGAGGTATATTTCTTAGATTATGCAGAGCAAGGACCCTTTATGAGTTATTTTGCTGTTGGGAACACTGACCACACTCTCTGTGCCTCCTATGTAGATATTCAGATCAAGTAGCTTGGCCAAATGTATTAGAGCAGTGTCTCCTGAGATTTAGCGTTCATACACATGACTTCCTGATCTTGGTAATGTGAAGATTCTGATTCAGAGGGATGATGTGTGGTCTAAGATTCTGCATTTCTAACAAGCTTCTAGGTGATGCGGATGCTGAAAGGCTCTGGGTCCCTTCAAAGTACTGGAAAATGGGGGTGCAGGGGAATATGAGTATCACAGAAACTTAGGACCAGCAAGGTCTTTCCAAAGTCCTCCTCCCCTTTTTAACAACTAGGGAACCAAAGCCCGGAGATGAGAAGTTCCTTGCTCAAAACCACACAGTGAATTACTGATAGACTTGACATTCAACACTGTGCTCTTCCTCAGCCTGGTTCCTCTGCCCTGGAACTGCTTTGGAATCATGGAGCTGCAGTTCTTGCACAACAGTTTCTGCTGCTCTGAAATTATTATTCAACTATGTGATCTTGGCATAAAATATATTTCCTGATTACAACCCAAACTGGTTCAACCCCATTATTATAACCTTGAGAA
>NW_026526751.1:0-158000 GCF_024362965.1 Panthera pardus | reverse complement strand
TATATAGTCAACTGTGAAACCACAGTGTGGTGAAACTACCTTTCAACCACCATCTGATTTCCCTAATTCAGAAGGGTTTGAAAACCAATGCACATCCCAGTCAGAAAGCGCCATGTACTCAACTCTGTGAAACAACACTGTGCACTGTGGGATCAACATCTTTCGATTAACATCATGTTTCAGTAAGTTAGAAGTGTTTGCAGACCAGTGCTGGGGACTGTGAAGAAAGTGATATAAACACGACTCTGTGAAAAATACTGAGGAGAAACCCACTTTTCAAGTAACACCTAGTGTCTGTTAGAAGTGTTGGACTACTATGCGGGGCGTATGCCTAAAGTGCCGTGTACTCAACTCTGTGAAACAACACTGTGGGGAACCATCCTTCAACTAACATTTTGCTTCCCTAAGTTACAAGTGTCGAAAACCTTTGCGGGCCAATGCTGGAAGTGCCATACACTCAACTCTGTAAAACAACACTGTGGTGAAACAATCTGTCGATTGACCTGAGGTTTCAATAAGTGAACATGAGCAGGAGAGGGACAGAGAGAGAGAGAGAGAGACACAGAATCTGAAACAGGCTCCAAGCTCTGTGCTGACAGCTCACAGATATGGGGCTCAAACCCATTAATCACAAGATCATGACCTGAGCCAAAGTTGGACACTTAACTGACTGAGCCACCCAGGCGCCCAAGTTAATTTTTTATATGTGTTAGGGATTGAGGTTCATTTTGTTTCATTATGGGTATCTAATTTTTCCATTATCATTGTTTAAAGACTATCTTTTGCCTATTATATTACCTTTGGTCCTGTATCAGACATCGATTGAACATGTGTGGGTACATTTTGGACTTTTCATTTTGTTTCATTTATGTATTTATTTTTATGCCATTCCACTCTTAGCTATTTGCAGTCTTAAAATTGGGTAGTATAATTTCTTTAGCTTTGTTTTTTTTTTTAACTTGTTTGGGTCATTTGGGTCCTTTGCATTTTCATACAAATTTTAGAACTAATTTAAAAAAGTGCTGAGATTTTATTGGAATTATATTGAGTCTATAGATCAATTAGGGGAGAATTGAGTTCTTATAGTGAGTCCTGTGATTCATGAACATGGTATACCTCTCCATACATACAAACCTTAACAAACTTGTCTCAGTTGTATTTTGTAGTTTTCTGTGTACAAGACATGTATTTCTTTGGCTAGATTTATCTGTAAGCATTTTGTATTTGTCTGACATATAGACATATTTTATTTGTCTATAAAATATTAAAGATATTTTTCCTGAATTTAAACTTCTAAATGTTCATTGCTAGTATATAAAAATACAATTTCTTTTTATAATGACAAATCCTGTGACCTTGCTGAAATCAATAGTTTTAGTAGCTTTTCTGTGCATTCTTTGGAATGTTCTACATGGACAATTATGCCATCTGCAAAGACAAATTTCTTCCTTTCTGTTGTTTACCTTTAGTTTTTGTTTCTTTTCTTTGCCTATCGGCACTGGCTAAGACCTCTAGAGCAATGTTAATTAGAAGTTGTGAGAGCAGGGGCGCCTAGGTGGCTCGGTCGGTTGAACATCCGACTTCAGCTCAGGTCATGATCTCGCGGTCCGTGAGTTCGAGCCCCGCGTCGGGCTCTGTGCTGACAGCTCAGAGCCTGGAGCCTGTTTCGGATTCTGTGTCTCCCTCTCTCTCTGACCTTCCCCCGTTCATGCTCTGTCTCTCTCTGTCTCAAAAATGAATAAATG
Organism: Panthera pardus; assembly: GCF_024362965.1. Lineage (NCBI taxonomy): Eukaryota > Metazoa > Chordata > Mammalia > Carnivora > Felidae > Panthera > Panthera pardus. Next base: position 156,255 of record NW_026526751.1, on the reverse strand, counting down.
TTAAAAAAAATTTAAAAAGAAGTTGTGAGAGCAGACATCTTTCCTCTTAGGAGGAAAGCATTTATTCTTTCACTATTAAATATGATGTTAGCTCTAGGGGTTTTCTTCTACATGTCCTTTATCAGGACGAGGAAGTTCACACAAACTGCTCATTTTCTGAGTTTTTTCATGAATGGGTAATGAATGTTCTCAATTTTTTTTCCATATCTAAACCTATGTTGTCATTGTTTTTAGTTTGTTAATAAGGTAAATTATATTAACTGATTTTTGAATGTTATACCAACCTTGCATTTCTGGTACAGCCCCATTTGGTCATGATATATACGTTGTTGGGTTTGATTTACTAATATTTTTTGAATATTAATAGATATTTTCATGAGGCTTATAGGTATGTAGTTTTCTATTAAAATCTTTGTTTAGTTTTGGTATCAAAACCTCATTGTTTTGGTTTTGGTATCATTGGTTTCTGCACTGGCAGAAAATTGATATTATTTCCACTTAAAATGTTTGGTAGAATCCATCAGTAAAGCCATCAGTGCCTGAGATTTTCTTTGTCCAATGACTTTATCTGCACATTCATTATTTAATATAGGTGCAAAGCTATTCAGCTTATCTTTTTCTTGAATGACCTTTGGTAGTTTGTGTCTTTCAAAGAATATGTCCATTCCATCTAAGTTGTCAAGCTTATTACCCTAAGTTGTTTATGATATTCCTTTGTTATCATTTCAATGTCTATGAGATTCATAGTGAAAACCTCCTATCATTCCTCATATTGATAATTTGTGTACTCTTTATTTTTTGTTTGATATTTGTGTACTCTTCTTCTGTTTGGTTAGAGACTTTTTCTACACTATTTTCATATTAACTATACATTCTTTTTTGCATCATACATTTTTAAGTCATCACAGTCACTCTTAAATAATATCTGTGTATAGCATAAGAACATTATGACATCTTGCTTCCATTTTTCCCTCTTGTCCTTTTGGCTATTTTTGTCATTCATTTTGCTCTCCATATCTCATAACTTCCACAGAACAGTGTTCTCTCTCTCTCACGCCCCTTTTAGTAATCTCTATACCCAACATAGGGCTTGAACTGATGACCTCAAGATCAACAGTCACATGTTTTACCAAATGAGCCAGCCAGGTGTTCCAGGCTTGCTATTTTTGCTTTAAGCAGTGACATTATTAAACGATATTTTAAAATGAAAACAAAAAGTAAGGTTTCCTTTTCCTTTCTTCTTGGGATTTGTTGAAGTTCTTGCATAAATGTATTTTCAGCTTCCATCAGATTTGAAAAAAGCTTTACCCATTACCACAAAACAAGTCTCAAGAAATTAAAAAAGATTGAAGTCATACCATGCATCTTTTACAACCCCAATGCTATGAAACTAGAAATCAATCACAGGAAAAAATCTGGAGAGAACACGAATACATGGAGGTTAAACAATATGCTACTAAACAACCAAGAAATAAAAAAGGAAATTAAAAAAAATACATGGAGACAAATTAAAATGAACACACAAAGGTCCAAGTCTTTGGGATGCAGCAAAAGCAGTTCTAAGAGGGAAGTTTATAGTAATATAGGTCTACCTCAATAAGCAAGAAAAATGTCAAATAAAAAACCTAGACTTACACATAAAAGGCCAAGAAACAGAACAACAACAACAAAAAACTACCAACAAACTAAAAGACAAGCTACTGAATGGGAGAAGATAATTAAAAATGACATATCTGATAAAGGGTTAGTACCCAAAATATATAAAGAACTGGTATAACTCTACACCAATCATCGTCATTGTCATCATCATCATCATCATCCAGTTAAAACATGGGCAAAAAAAAGTATGGAAAGAGCCCAAAGGTCCATTCAGAGGAATGGATGAAGAATATGTGAGATATATTTGTGTGTATGTATATATATATATATGATTGAATATTGGCAATTAAAAAAAGGAAATCTTGCCATTTGCAACAATGTGAGGGGAACTAGTGTGTATTATGCTAAGCAAAATTAGCCAATCAGAGAAAGTCAAATATCATATGACTTCATTCATATGTGGAATTTAAGATACAAAACAGATGAACATAAGGGAAAGGAAGCAAAAATAACATAAAAATAGGGAGGGGACAAAACATAAGAGACTCTTAAATATAGAGAACAGACTGAGAGAACAAACGGAGAGAACAGACTTAGGGTTACTGGAGGGGTTGTGGGTGGGGAGATGGGCTAAATAGGCAAAGGGGATTAAGGAAGACACTTGCTTGGATGAGCACTGGATGTTATATGTAGGGGATGAATCACTGGATTCTACCCCTGAAATCATTATTGCACTATATGCTATCTAACTTGGATATAAATTAAAATAAACAAATAAATAAATAAATAGGCAGAAGACATGAATAGGTATTTCCCGAAAAAAAACATACAGATAGCCAACAGACAAAAGAAAAGATGTTCAGCATTGCTAACCATCAGGGAAATGCAAATCAATACCACAATCACCTCACACCTGTCAGAATGGCTAAAATAAAATACACAAGAAACAACAAGTGTTAGTGAGGATGTTAAGAAAAAGGAAACTTGTGAACTGTTGGTGTGAATGCAAACTGGTTCAGCTACGGTGGAAAACTGTATGGAGTTTCCTGAAAAAATTAAAAATAGAATTACCCTATTATCCAGTAATTCCACTACTATTTACCCAAGGAATACAAAAACACTAATTCAAAGGGATATATGCACCATGTTTATTTCAGCATCATTTACAATAGCCAAATTATTGAAGCAGTCCAAGTGTACAACAAGATGAATAGATAAAGAAGATGTACACACACACACACACACACACAATGAAATATTACTCAGCCAAAAAAGGGAATGACACTTTGCTCTTTGCAACAACAGTGATGAAGCTAGAAAGTATTAAGCTAATTGAAATAAGTCAGTCAGAGTAAGACAAATATCATGTTTCACACATATATGGAATTTATGAAACAAAACAGAGAAAAAAGGAGATAAACCAAAAACCAGACTCTTGAATTTAGAGAACAAACTGATGGTTACAAGAGGGGAGGTGGGTGGGAGGATGGGTGAAATAGTGGTGGAGATTAAGGGTACATTTATCATAATGAGCACTGAGGACATGTATAGAATCATTGAATCACTATATCGTATACTTGAAACTAATATATTAACTATATTGAATTTTTTTAATTTGGCCATTGTTTTTTCAACTATTTTTCAATCTCTCCCCCTCCACTTCTTTCCTCTGGTACTCCAATTATAGATATGTTAGATTACTTGTTATTGTCCAATAAGTAATTGATGGTCTTTTGACTCCTTTTTAGTCATTTTTTTTCTCTCTTGTGCTTCCCTCTGGGTCTATTGCTATGTCTTTAAGCTAACTAATTTCTTTCTGCAGGAGTTAATCTGCTGTTAATCTCATACAGTGTATGTGTTCATTTCAGACATTGGATTTCAGTTTTGTATGTTCCATTTATGTCTCTTAAGTGTATCATTCATTTCTCTTCTCATAATTTTTTTCTTTAGATCATTGAAAATACTTTTTTATAGTAGGTATTTTAAAGTTCTTTTGTGCTGATTACATCATCTGTGTCAGTCCTGAGTTCATTTGTTGAAATCTGTTTGTATCAATTGCACCTGTTTGTATCAATTGCAAATTTTACATTGTTGGATCCTGGATTTTATTGTATTCCTTTAAAGAGAATTGTACTTTGTTTTTGTGAGCAGTTAAGTTTCCTACAGAAGTTTTTATAGGTTGGTTTTAAAGCTTTTTTCAGGTGGGTATAAGGCAGCCTTTATTGTAGTGTTACTTTAACCCCACTACTAAGGTGTGACTCTTCTGAATCTTCCAGGGTCTTGGCCCAGAGATATTATAAAGTCTCTCCATCTGCCTGGGTGAGTTTTTTTGTGTTGATACACTACTTTCTGGTGGTTCTCATGCCTTCTGTAATTTAATTTTATACACACACTAGTTGATTCTCAGACTGGCAGGAAGTCTCACACATCTCTGAAGCACTCTTTCTTTGTAGCCCTTCCCTTTTAGTACTCTGCTGTTTTGTCTTCCCACACTATGGTCTTTTTCTTTCAATTCATTTAGTCCTCTGGGATCTCTTTAGGATCCATTTCCCTGTGCTGCAGGCTGGACATTGCCTCCAGAAAGGAAGCTGAGACAATTGTAGGACTTACCTTGTTTGATTCTCTTCCCATACAGTCTATTGTTCAATCTTTGAACAAAATCTTCTACTTATTTGGTTTGTTTTCTAGTTTTATTACAAGACGATAATTCCTACAGCAGTTTATCTTTGGTGGGGTAGAGGCAGATGTTCTGGATAATTTTTTATTGTCAGTATTATATAGTTTTAAAAAAGAAAGCCTCGGGGCGCCTGGGTGGCTCAGTCGGTTGAGCAGCCGACTTCGGCTCAGGTCATGATCTCGCGGTCCGTGAGTTCGAGCCCCGCGTCGGGCTCTGTGCTGACAGCTCAGAGCCTGGAGCCTGTTTCAGATTCTGTGTCTCCCTCTCGCTGACCCTCCCTGTTCATGCCCTGTCTCTCTCTGACTCAAAAATAAATAAAACGTTAAAAAAAAATTAAAAAAAGAAAGCCTCAGTTACATTTTAAGTTGAATAGCATTCAATGTCCAGGATATTTTGTAATAAATTCAAGGTCGAAATAAAAATAATAATTATAATACTTGGAACCAAGTGTGAGTACTTGGCAACTTATAAGGGGTGTTGAGGAGCTTAATTGTTGTTTTTACATCCTGTGAAAATAAAACACTTTCATACTGAAGTGTAGTTACGACTAATAAGGATATGGTAAAAATAAAGATAAGGAAAGGCCCATCAGAGAGACAACAGAGAGTAACCATAATTAGAGGGCAAAAACTTGATGACTTCTTTCCTTTAAAGAAATGACAAAAGAACAAGTTAGATGGTGAAGTAGGAGGAAATGCAAAGACAAAAGAGAATTTGTGAATAACAGGAACTTCAAAAGCAACAACAAAGTTAAATCTATCTTTGCGGCTTAGGGAACACTGTGAAATTCAACATGCAGGAGATAGGTTCTCAGGACCAGGGGTTCTGGGTTCCGCATTGCTGCTTGGTTTGAAGAAAGAACTAAGTCTGGGAGAATCAGTCACCTTCTGCAGTCAGGATACAACAAAATGAGCCTCATCCCATGAGGATTGCCATGTGCAACTGGATGCAGTTTCCTTATACAAGGAAAATTAGAAAAAGAAAATTATTTTCTGTAACAGTGACTTTACCTTTGGCTTCCAAAACAAGTGTTTTAAATCTGAACTTGTGCTAACAAAAATGGGTAGATTTTTCCTTATACTCAATCACAGAGGCCAATCAGTCCCTGAACATCTACCTGATTCTTTTGTTTCATTAGTGATTATACTTAATGTGCTATTTCACAGCACTTCTTTGAACCGTTTTCTGTGGAGTTAAAGTAAGCAGTCACCTAAAGCATCTGATCTGAGGTTACTAGGAAGGGTCATCTGCCTGAAATGCAACTTCCACATGTTTGCTGCAAAGCCAAAAGTTCCATCGTGTGATGCCTCCAAGAAGGGATATGCCACAAGCTGGCTGCCCTGTCCTGGTAATATATTAGCTTACTTTCCTCATGACAAATGACTGAGAACAGGCCATGGAGAAATACCAATGGGTGGGTGGTAAAGAAAGAAGTACAACTATCATAGTTTCTGGAGCAGACAAGGGTGGAGGGTTTGAAAACTTAGGGTTAGAAGGTATTAAAGCAGGAAATTTAAATGAGAAGGTGAAGGGAAAGTAAACACAAATTCTACCCATCTGTTTGCTTGGGGCGGGCCCTTGGTCCAATGTCTCATTCTTAATTACTGGCTTGCATTCCCAGATTTCAATCCACCTTATGGCTCCATTAATCCACCTGGCATCCTGGCCAAAGGCATCATTAAGTAAGCCAGAGCATGTCCCATGCTACCTACCTGGCTGTACATTGTATGGGTACAACCCTGCCTCTCTCCCAGATCCCACACAAAGATAACAAATGGCCAACCATACAGTAAGACAAGCCTTTATCACACACTAAAGGAGCATTCACTTCAGAGCATTCTTTTCTTACTCTGACCTTAACTTTCCCTGACCACTCAACTTCATGTCATCTTGTAAGTGTTCCTATCAGTAATACATTGGAGGGTTTATATTGCTTGATGGCTTCAGAAAGTGCTAGGCTGAGGTTCATGACCAGTTTATTTCTCTAGATCTTTCCTTCTCTCACCCTACATTCTTTGGACTCTGAGTCAGTCACTTTTTAGTACAGCTATGTCATAGGCATATTGGCTTTTCCTGTGTTATGTAGTGTGACAACAGAGGTGTGGCCAGTTAGGTGATGGCCTGTTTTTTCAAAAGGCCTTTGCTCTTATATAAGCATGTTCGCTACATTCTGACCCACACCCTAACCTCAGATGGAGTAGCATAATAATTATGTCACAAAAATAGCAAAAAGCATAGATTATATTTGGGGGCAGGACTAGGAGTGGATTGTAGAAAATGCTTTGTCACTCTGAATAGAGGGCTTTCAGGTAGTTTGGATGATTACTGTGAAGATTTTTTTAAAAATCACAACCTGAGAGCAGACATAATATGAAAAATAGCTACATATTAGCCAAATAATAGAAGAGGTATTTAAGACCCAAATGTTTATAGTCATTGGCCAGACACGAAATTGCTGAGCTCCCAAGTGTTAAGATTCATCAGTTAATGTAGGTAAGTGTTGATGTTTGAGTTAGCATTTTATATTGAGCTGTAATGTGTAAACACTAATAAAATACTACTGCCATAATTTGAACCATGTCTGTTACCTAACAGGATGTGTTCACATTCACTAATATACCACCTAATATTGCATGGTGTTGTTCATTGTTGTTGTTTTCTACATGTTAATCTCTCTTCAACTTGTGGTTTGTTGTTAGAACATCTTTCCAGCTCAATCTTCCTTCACTTTTTTCCTTCCTTCTTGCATCTAACATACTGTCAGAATAAAATTTCCAAAACACCATCCTGCAAATGTCCTCCCCCTTCTCAAAAACATAAAGATTTCTAATTACCTATTGGTTAAGTACAAGTCACATAACTGGCCACATTTGGATAAGAACTTGTGACCACTGTGGAGAACAAAGCAAACTTCCATCACTGGAATTGTCTGGAGGATATATCTCTGCTGTAAAATGTACTAGAGCTGGCATTCATTTCTTCTACCATCATTTTCTCACTGTTACATCCCTCCTTATCAGAGAAGCTATCCAGTCTGTGGGCCTGAATGAACTGACCCTGAATACCAGAGTTTCTTGTCCCAGAAATTAGATCCATCAGATTAGTTAGATCATCTCTCCCAAACATTTGGAAGTGGGCTCAGAAACCACAGTTAGTCTATAATGACTCTTCAACTGAGCTTCTGGGCAGCCTTGTTTGCAACCAATGCATTACACAGCACAAAGAACTGTTTTCAGAGAGAAGAGAATAAGGCAGGCATCAAAAAGTCAATAAGAGAAATAGCAATAATTTGGTGTTAAGTTAGTACTTGAATAGGATGCTTAGACCCCTCTAGGAATCATAAAAATGCAAAATGATACAACGATAACTTCTGCCAATCAGATTAACAGATTAAAAAAAATGGAATACATGAAGTGAAGATGGTGGAAAGACAGAGCAGCACCTGATCACCTTGCTGCTGGAAGCTTTCTTGCTGCCTCCTGGGGCTGCTAGAAAGCTTGTGGGCACATGTCTACTTGGGCATGGTTCCCTGCTGTTCTAGGCTTAGACTCAGAGTTATATGACCTGGACTTCACTCTGGTGTTCAGCCATTGTTCTCTAAAGCACAGAGATAATGGGTGACTGTACTGGACCTGAGTCTGGTGCTCCACAGACCTGTGGCATTGTGCTGACTCTCCCTAAAACTTAGGCAGAGCCACTCTGGTCCAGCCTAGCAGACCTTTCCAAATTTGCATCTAGGGGTATGAGTTAAAGTATCAATCCCCAAGGAGGTCTAGCACTTGTACAAACAGAGCCATTGCCTCCATAGTTCAGCTGACCAAAGTTTTAGGGAATAATTATTTAGTGCTCATGTTGAATTCAAACTTCTAAAATAGAAATCTTAACATCAGCCCACTGCCAAAAAATAACACTGTTCCACCTGCCCCTAGTCAGATAAAGATAACTCCAGCTGCTCATGCGACCAAATCAACAATAAGAAACTTTCATATCATTCTGGGTTCCTCCTTCTCAGATTTATTCATACTTGACTATTAGGATATTCTTCAAGATAATACTTAAATATCCAACTGCTGCTCCTATCTGACCCGCTGGAGGAAGCTGCTGTCATGTCTCACCTGGGCTATCCTGTGGCCTCCGGGCTGCCCCCTCCTGCCCCTGCAAAGCAGACAAATTAGGCCAGACTACCACCTGCTCACATCCAGCATTAATGTCCATTACACTCAGGTGAGGAGCCATAGACTTACCAGGCATAAAGGTCCACGTGGCTTCTATGGTGTTGCTTCCACTCCAGCAGACTGGATCCTACTGGTCCCTGGAGACACAAGGCACAGCCTTATCTCAGGGCTTTCACACTGGCTGTTTCTTCTGCCTGGAATGCCCTTCCTCAGAAACCCCCATGGCTGACTCCTTTCCTCTTCTAAGACTTGGTTTCAGTCTGATCTACCATTGAGGCCTACCTTGACCTCTCACTCTCCTCAGTGCCTCTACCCCGCCCCCCATGCCCTGCTAGCTGCCTGTCCTTTAATGGCAAGAGAAGATGGGAAATTGGGTATCTGATTTTTTTCAGTTCCCACAGTGGGGGATTCTTCAAATAGAGAAAGGGTTTCAAAAGCTAGGCAGCCAAAGAATCCCAACAAATATCTGCAACAGATAGGTTTCTGTTATGAGAAACAATTCTTGTCTGACATAGAAACAAATTTGGGGTCATTTTTAAAGGGTAATCTGTTGGGAAATGAGCTTTTTAAGGAAAGTGTCCTACTATGATGGGACAGCATTCATTTTGTAGCCTGCCAATGGAATATGCCATCTCCACAGGAACTTTCCAAAATAGCTCTAGGTGGTAGAGGGATGTTTGTCAGGTGATTGGATTTGGTGGACCTTCTGTAGGGGCTGTAGTGTGGAGCAAGCAGTGTTGAACCTAAGGGTGGGAAGGGCATGCTCTAGAACTCTGGCCAGGTTGGCTTCAGCTTAGGGAGGAAAGAAAATGATAGAATCCGGGGAGGCATTCAGAAGGCAGACAGGTGGTTAGATGGTTTGGATGTGTGTGGGAGATGAGGACAATGAGGAGTTTTGTGGGCTTCATAGGCAGACTCTCTTTTAGTTCCTTAGCCACTTTCAAAAGACCAAATAGGGGGTTAAATGCCCTTGGCAGCCCGGCCCCCACCTACATCTCATACCTCCCCATCCCAGCCAACCTGGCTCACCTACTGACTGCTCCCAGATAGGTCAGAAACATTCCTATTTTTAGGCCTTCAAACTTTCATCCCTGCCCAGCTTCCACCTCACCTTCTTATTCCTTGTCTTCCTTCAGAGTCCAGCTCACTGCCAATTCCTCAATCTTATGTCTCCAGACTATCTTCTCCAAAGTTGTCACTCACCAGTCGACCAGCTCTGGGACCTGACTTTGATTCAACTTGGGTCTGTTCCACATTTGTTGCCCCCACTCCCTGCTTTCTACCCCACCCACTTTGTCAAGACCTGTCACCAAGAATCTGCAGTTTGGGATGGGGGGGCATATGTCAACAGGCATATTCAAGCAGGTAGTGAGTTCTGTAATGGAGAGAACCCAGAAGGATGAGGTCACTTCACCTAGATAGTAGGAAGGTGTTCAAGGAGGGACATCTACCTGAAGGAGGGTCTACTTGAGCATTAAAGAATAAATTTCAAGACAGATTTGGAGTTGTTCACAGATTGGGTATGGCCAATGAAGGACTGGAAGGGTGCTGGAAATACACCTCAAACACCAATGAGGAGAGAAGGGAAGAGACCCCCATTTTCTGTGCCTGTGCCTGTCTCCTTGTGAGTCTGTGTGCCTCTCCTACCCAGCAGAGTGTGGCCATGGTCATAAATATTTGCTGGACTAATCTATGATTTATTTCTATAAACACACTTTTAACTTTAAATCTATGGCCTAGTAACCCTTTGGAGGAAATTGATATTGTAATGATGTGTTTGGAAGGGTTTTTTTAACTTAAATTCGTATATTAAAATGATTCTTTTCTTTTTTCTTCCTTTTTTTTTCCAACTGGTTGTTTTCTTGCCTTCTATCCTCTATGACTTATGTCTGCTTCCACTTAGATTTGACCTAGTACCACCTCTTTCTGTACATTTCCTAAATAAACTCAAGAAGAAGCAATGCTAAGATTATGGACCTGTTTGAAAACTACCCTGAATACACCCCTTAGTGAGGCTGACATTAGGCTAGTGAATATCCATTCAGCTAAATGGACTGTAAAATATTAACATAATTCAGTAGTCATAGATATCTTGCTGTGGCTTCAATCCTTCCAGTCACTCTTCTTCTCCCCATGACCCACCCACTAAAGGGAGGACGTTTCGCCCACAGGTCAACTCTGTAAGATGGGACATCAGGCCGTCATCCATTCTGATTGGTCAATGCCAATGCTGTGCTGGTTGTTAAATAATTTGAATAGCCCCCCTGCTCATTTAAACATCATTTTCTCCTAAAATTTAAAGCTTTTTTTAGTTTCATACTTTTCTCTGTCAGTCATACTAAAGTGTTGAATAAATATCTGTTCAGATGTAAATAAAACAAACAAAAACTTCTTGGTTTGAACTTCTCAGGCAAGCCACTGCTCTCCATAGCTCCATGCAGGGGCAGAGCCAAGCTGGTGTGTCCCATAGTGTGTAGATACAGAACTTCCCTGATGAGGGTGGCAGAGGGCATGGACTGGACATCTGGTAATGGGCACCATCAGTTTGAGTTCATCCTTGCATGAAGGAACATTGGTTTGGGATTAGAAAAACCTCCTTAGCATCAATTCTGAGAAACCCCTCCTTTGTGTCTCCAAAGCAAGACCTCAACCTCCTTAATTCTTGCAGACACCCCATTTACCTGGGACATTCTCAGTTAACACCTGTCCTCTTGGCTTAATTATTGATAATGTCACTCTCAGTCTAAAAAGTATCCCCCTTATGAGGAAAATTTTATAGTCCCCCTATGTATTCTTCACTGCTTTTCTGGAGTCTGGAGGAGACAGTTACTGCTGGTGTGGTAAAGTTACATGAAAGTCAAATGAAAGAATTTATTACAAACCCTTGATTCATCACACTGACCTTGAGAGTGCAAAAGATTGTTTTCCTAGGCTCCTGCAGGATCACAGAAGCATTGAATGGCTTCTATGGTGGGAGATTTCTGATGATCCATGCTCACCATCATAGATTAGAAACTGTGAAACCTCGGTTCTTTGCCTATTGTTGACAATACCAAGCACTCCCCTCCCTAACACTTATGAACTGATTCCCTAATGCCACCAGTAGTGAAATGCAAAAACAAACAAACAGGTAGTTTTACAAATTTTTACTTTCTGAAAAAAATCACATTGATAAACTGGAGAAGAGATAAAAAGAAAAAATATGTTAATAATCACTTATAATTCACTTTCGATTAACACAGTTGGCCTCCATATTCCCAAAGTCACTGTCACAAGAGACTAATTGGAGTGCTTATTTACAGACTGAAAAAGACTAAACATTACATTGCATTCAAATGCAATGCATTAACACTGATTGAATCGTGGATCAAAAAAGAAAAAAAAGCAGATAGAGTTTGGGGAGGACATTTTGAATATGACTAGATAACTGATCTTGTGGGTTTATCGTTAATTTATTAGAGTTGATGATGGAACAAAAAATTACATGTGTGCACACACAAAGAAATAAAGTAAAAGAAGGCAAAATGTTTTTTTAAAATATAATTTGTTGTCAAATTGGCTAACATATGGTGTCTACAGAGTGCTCTTGGTTTTGGGGGTAGATTCCCATGGTTCATCCCTTATATACAACCCCCAGTGCTCATCCCAACAAGTGTCCTCCTCAATGCCCATCACCCATTTTCCCCTCTCTGCCCCCATCAACCCTCATTTTGTTCTCTGTATTTAACAGTCTCTTATGGTTTGCCTCCATCCCTCTCTGGTTGTTAACTATTTTTTCCCCTTCCCTTTCCCCATGGTCTTCTGTTAAGTTTCCCAAGTTCCACATATGAGTGAAAACATATGATATCTGTCTTTCTCTCACTGACTTACTTCACCTAGCATAATACCTTCCACTCCCATCCACGTTGCTGTAATAATGGCAGGATTTCATTCTTTCTCATTGCCAACTAGTATTCCATTGTATATATAAACCACAATTTCTTGATGGACATTTAGGCTCTTTCCATAATTTGACTATTGTTGAAAGTGCTGCTATAAACATTGGGGTACAAGTGCCCCTATGTATCAGTACTCCTGTATCTTTTGGATAAATTCCTAGTAGTGCTAAGCCTGGGTCGCAGGGTAGTTCTGTTTTTAATTTTTTGAGGAACCTCCACACTGTTTCCAGAGCAGGTGCAACAGTTTTCATTTCCACCAAAAGTGCAATAGGGTTCCCATTTCTCCACATCCTTGCAGCATCTATAGTCTCCTGAGTTGTTCATTTTAGCCACTCTGACCAGCATGAGGTGGTATCTCAGTGTGGTTTTTATCTGTATTTCCCTGATGAGGAGTGATGTTGAGCATCTTTTCGCGTGTCTGTTTGCCATCTGGATGTCTTCTTTGGAAAAGTGTCTATTCATGTCTCCTGCCCACTTCTTGTTGGGTGTGGAGTTTGGTAAGTTCTTTATAGATTTTGGATACCAACCCTTTATCCGATATGGCATTTGTAAATATCTTTTCCCATTCCGTCGGTTGCCTTTAGTTTTGTTGTTTCCTTTCCAGTGCAGAAGCTTTTTATCTTCATGAAGTTCCAATAGTTCATTTTTGCTTTCAATTTTCTTGCCTTTGGAAACATGTCAAGCAAGAAATAGCTGCAGTTGAGGTCAAAGAAGTCAAAGAGACTGTTTTTCCCTCTAGGGTTTTGATGGTTTCCTGTCTCACATTTAGGTGTTTCATATATTTGAGCTTATTTTTGTATATGGTGTAAGAAAATGGTCCAGTTCCATTCTTCCGCATGTTGCTGTCCAGTTCTCCCAGCACCATTTGTTAAAGAGACTGTCTTTTTTCCATTGGATACTCTTTCCTGCTTTGTCAAAGATTAGTTGGCCATAGATTTGTGGGTCCAATTCAGGAGTCTATTCTATTCCATTGGTCAATGTGTCTGTTTCTGTGCCAATACCATACTGTCTTGATAATTACAGCTCTGTAGTAGAGGCTAAAGTCCGAGATTATGATACCTCCTGCTTTGATTTTATTTTCCAACATTACTTTGGCTATTTGGGGTCTTTTGTAGCTCCATACAAATTTTACGATTGTTTGTTCTAGCTTTGAGAAGAATGCCAGTGCAGTTTTGATTGGGACTGCATTTATAGATTGCTTTGGGTAGTATTGACATTTTAACAATATTTGTTCTTCCAATCCATGAGCATGAAATGTTTTTGCATTTCTTTGTGTCTTCTTCAATTTCCTTCATAAGTTTTATATAGTTTTCAGCACACATATCTTTAAGATCTTTGGTTAGGTTTATTCCTAGGTTTTCTATGATTCTTAGTGCAATTGTAAATGGGATCAATTTCCTGATTAATCTTTCTGTTGCTTCATTATTGATGTATGGAAATGCAACAAATTTCTGTACGTTGATTTTGTACCCTGGAACTTTTCTGAATTCATGTATCAGTTGTAGCAGCCTTTTGGTGGAATCTTTCAAGTTTTCCATGTAGAGTACCATGTCCTCTCTGAAAAGTGAAAGTTTGACTTCTTCTTTGCCAATTTTGATGACTTTTATCTCATTTTCTTGTCTGATTGCTGAGGCTAGGACCTCCAACACTATGTTAAACAACAGTGGTGAGAGTGGACATACCTGTCATGTTCCTGATCTCAGGGGGAAAGCTCTCAGCTTTTCCCCATTGAGGATGATATTAGCTGTGGGCTTTTCATATATGGCTTTTATGATGTTTAGGTATGTTCCTTCTATCCTGACTTTCTTGAGGGTTTTTATTAAGAAAGGACGCTGTATTTTGTCAGATGCTTATTCTGCATCTATTGATGTGATCATATGATTCTTATCTTTTATTTTATTAATGTTATGTATCACATTAATTTGCGAATATTGAACCAGCCCTGCAGCCCAGAAATCCCATTTGATCATGGTGAATAATTCTTTTTATATGCTGTTGAATTCGATTTTCTAGTATCCTGTTGAGGAATCCCATTTGAATCCTATTTGATCATGGTGAATAATTCTTTTTATGTGCTGTTGAATTCGATTTGCTAGTATCATGTTGAGAATTTTTGAATCCATGTTCATCAGGGATATTGGTCTGTAGTTCTTTTGTGGGGTCCCTTTCTGGTTTGGCAATCAAGGTAATGCTCTCTTCATGGGATGAGTCTGGAAGCTTTCCTTCCATTTCTACTTTTTGGAACAGCTTGAGAAGGATAGGTATTAAGTCTGCTTTAAATGTTTGGTAGAATTCCCCAGAGAAGCCATCTGGCCCAGCAGTCTTATTTGTTGGGAGATTTTTGATAATTGATTCAATTTCTTCACTAGTTATGGTTTGTTCAAAATTTCTTTTTCTTCCCATCTGTGTTTTGGTAGTGTGTGGGTGTCTAGAAATTTGTCCATTTCTTCCAGATTGTCCAGTTGTTGGCATATAATTTTTCATAGTAGTCTCTGATAATTGTTTTTATTTCTGTGCTGTTTGTGATCTATCCTTTTTCATTTGTGATTTTATATATTTGGGTCCTCTCTCTTTTCTTTTTGAGAAGCCTGGCTAGGGGTTTAACAATTTTATTTATTTTTTCAAAAAAAACCCCAGCTCTTAGATTCTCTGATGTGTTATACTGTTTTTTATTCTATATTGTATATTTCTGCTCTGATCTTTATTTCTCTTCTTCTGCTGGCGGTGGGATTTCTTTGCTGTTCTGCTTCTAGTTCCTTTAGTGTGCTGTTATAGTTTGTATTTGGGATTTTTTTGTTTCTTTAGATAGGCCTGGTTTGCAATGTATTTTCCTCTTAGGACTGCCTTTGCTGCATCCCAAAGGGATGTCATGCTTTCATTTTTATTTTTTTCTATATATTTTTTAAAATTTCTTCTTTAATTGCCGGGTTGACCCATTCATTCTTTAGTAGGAAGTTCTTTGACATCCAAGCATTTGGAGGTTTTCCAGAATTTTTCTTGTGGTTCAAGTTTCATAGCATTGTGATCTGAAAATATGCATAGAATGATCTGAATTCTTTTATATTTATTGAGGGTTGTTTTGTGACCCAGTATGTGATCTACCTTGAAGAATATACCATGTGCATTCCTTCTATAAGAATGTGTACTTTGCTGCTTTTGGATGAAAAGTTCTGAATATATCTGTCAAATCCATCTGGTGCAGTGTGTCATTCAGGGCCATTGTTTCTTTATTGATTTTCTGCATAGATGATCTGTCCAGTGTTGTAAATGGAGTATTAAAGTCACCTGCAATTACCGTATTCTTATCAGTAAATTGCTTCTGTTTGTGATTGTTTTATATATTTGGGTGCTTTCAAATTGGGTACATATACATTTATAGTTGTTACCTCTTCTTGTGTATAGACCCCCGGAATTATGATGTAATGCCCTTCTTCATCTCTTTTTACAGCCTTATTTTAAAATGTAGTTCATCTGATATAAGTATTGGTACTCAGGTTTCTTTTGACTTCCAGTAGCATGGTGGATGGTTCTCCATCCCCTCACTTTCAATCTGAAGGTTTCCTCAGGTCTAAAATGGGTGTCTTGCAGACAACATATAAATGGATCTTGTTTTTTTATCCATTTTAATCTCTATGTCTTTTGATTGGAGCATTTAGTCCATTTACATTCAACATTATTATTGAAAGATATGGGTTTAATGTTATTGTGTTATCTGTAGGTTTCATGCTTGCAGTGATGTCTTTGGTCCTTTGTAGTCTTTGCAGCATTCCACTCACAGAGTCCCTCTTAGGATCTCTTGTAGGGCTGGTTTAGTGGTCATGAACTCCTTCAGTTTTTGTTTGTCTGGGAAACTCTTTATCTCTCCTTCTATTCTGAATGAGAGCCTTGCTGGATAAATGATTCTTGACTGAATATATTTCCTATTCAGCACATTAAATATTTACTACCACCTCCCTTCTGGCCTGCCAAGCTTCAGTGGACACGTCTATTACTACCCTTATGTGTCTACCCTTGTAGGTTAAGGACTGTTTCTCCCTAGCTGCTTTCAGTATTCTCTCTTTATCTTTGTATTTTGCCAGTTTCACTATGATATATCATGGAGAAGACCTATTCCTGTTATGTCTGAAGGGAGTTCTCTGTGCCTCCTGGATTTGGATTCTGCTTCCTTCCCCAGATTTGGGAAAATCTCTGCTATAATTTGTTCAAGTAAACCTTCTGCCCCCTTCTGTCTCTTCTTTTGGAACTCCTATCATATGGGTATTATTACATTTCATCGAATCACTTATTTTTCTAATTCTCCCCTCGTGGTCTAGTACTTTCTTATCTCTTTTTCTCGGCTTCATCATTTTCCATAATTTTATCTTCTGTTTCACTTGTTCTCCCCTCTGCTTCTTCCCTCCTCGCTGTCACTGCATCTAGTTTATTTTGCACTTCATTTACAACACTTCTTGTCATGACTACTTTTTAGTTCCTTGGTCTCTGCAGCAATAGATTCTCTGTTGTCTTATATGCTTTTTTTTAAAATTTTTTTAACGTATATTTATTTTTGAGACAGAGAGAGACACAACACGAATGGGGGAGGGTCAGAGAGAGAGGAAGACACAGAATCTGAAGCAGGATCCAGGCTCTGAGCTGTCAGCACAGAGCCCTATGTGGGGCTCGAACTCACAGACTGCAAGATCATGATCTGAGCTGAAGTCGGACACGTAACCAACTGAGCCACCCAGGCGCCCCTTCTATGCTTTTTTCAAGCTGAATGATTAATCTTGTGACTATTATTCTAAATTCTTGATCAGATATATTGTTTATATCTGTTTTGACCAATCCTTTAGTTGTCATTTCTTCCTGGAATTTACTTTGAGGATAATTCTTCCATTTCGTCATTTTGGCTAGTTTTCTGTCCCTTATGTGTTTTAAAATCATGTTATGTGTCCTGTACCTGCAAGCACTACTATATTAAAAAGGGGTCATACACTGTCCAGAGCCTGACCCTTCAGGAGGTGTTTTTGGAGTGTGCCACATGCTCTCTGTTGTTGTGGCTCTGGTTGCTTTATCCCCCTACTTGTAGTGACGTTTTGGACCTTCCACCAGGGGTGCTTTGATTTGTTTCTTGAAGGAACCTAGGAAAAAAATTTAAAAAGGGGGCATGGCAGTGGTGGAAGAAGCTTTATCCCATACAAAGAGAGAAATGACAGGGGTGGGGGGAAAAAGAAAAGAAAAGAAAATTGACCAGGCAGAGAAACTATATGGCTTAATCGAGAGAGCGAGAGGAAGATAAAGAAGGAGATACAGAACAGGTTGAAAGAGAATAGATGAAATATGTATACTTAAACTAATAACCAGAATAACCAGACTAGAGAAGGGAAGAAATAAGAGGAAGAAAAGGAAGAGAAAAACATATATATATATACACACACATATATACATACACATATATGTATATACTCATATATACATGTATACATATATATGTATATATATATACATTATATATATATAAGAATACATATATAAGAATTTAGATATATATAAGAATATATATAAGAATACATATATATAAGAATATATATAAGAATTGACTAAGAACTAAATCAGAAAATGCAGAACTGCTGAGTGCCTTGGAACAGGTGGCAGCACTGGTGTAGAGGAGGGGCTATCTGGTTGGTCAGTGTCAATCTTGCTATGGTAGATAAACAGTTACCAGGCTTGGAGAGGCGTGGTTTGATGTAGACGTGTCTGCCTCCATTGTGGGCCCTTTGTCCACTCCCTGCAGTCACACCTTGTTGGTGATGGGGAGAAAAATGGTGACACCCCAGTCTCTCTTTCCCAGACCGGGTGTCCCAAACCACTCTGTTCAGATTGCCCTCACAGTGCTGTGTTGGTGCAAGTGGGCTTTTTTTTTTTTTTTCATTTCACAGTCTCCCAGGCCTCCCAGGCACTTGGCTGGGATTCAAACCCTGATGTCTTAAAGCATCCCACTCTGTGTGCCCTGGTTCTTGGGAAGTTCCCCTACAGCCCACCAACAAAGGGCCTCAGGCTCCTCACAGTGCTCCATTGGCGTGAACAAGGTTGTTTGTCTCACTCCCCCATCTCCCGTGCCTCCCTAGTGCTAGGCTGGGATTTAAACCTCTGTATCTTAAAGGATCCTTCTCCACATACCCCAGTTCCGGTTCCAGGGATGTGCCACTTAGGCCCACTGATAAAGGGCCTCTGGCTGGCAGGCACAGGCAGGGTCCTTTGTCCTTGGAACAGCTATATACTTTCTTCCCACAGCACTCAAGGGAGGGAATTTCTTTGTCCAACTGCAGACTTTGCCTCTGAACTAGTTACCCAGCCTGGGGCTTGTTCTCCTCCTCCCCAGATGTGTGAACAGAGCAGCCAGCTTCAGTCTGGAGAAAGCCTGCAGTTAGAAATTGTATCTTTCTTAAAGGTGCCTGAGTGGCTCAGCTGGTTGGGTGTCCAACGTGGGCTCAGGTTATGGTCTTACCACTCATGGGTTTCATCCCCACATCAGGTTCTGTGCTGACAGCTCAGAGCCCGGACCGTGCTTCAGATTCTGTGTCTCCATCTCTCTCTTCCCCTCCCCTGCTCACGCTCTGTCTCTCTCTCTCTCTCTCTCAAAAATAAACATTAAAAAAATTGAATCTTTATCATTTTTTCTGATTCCCGAGGTCCATGGTTTTTCTCTTGTCCAAATACAATCTTACACTTCCATTGCCTATCTTTCTCTTCCTTTTGTCTCTCTGCAGAAGGGGATCCCTTCCCTCCATTCCTATGCTGCCCATTTTATCTCTCCCATTTTGCAACCACACAGCTATGGCCTGCCAATTTATCCTTGTGGGCCTCTGGAGACATCTCTGTCACTCTGCAGCCCAGACTCTTGGAATTCCAAGTCCTCTGTCCTCAACACTGCGGTGTTTGAGGGACAAGGAAACTTCAGGTCCCCCTACTTCTACACCATGCTGATTTCTCTCTCTCCAGCTACATTTGGGGGGAGTGCTTTTCTTGCACAATCTCAATGTGCCACACTCTCCCCATTTCTCTTTCTCTTTCTGTCTTTTCTCCGTGAAAATGGCTCCCTACCCTCCACAGCTTTTCTCTCCCCCAATTCACCTCTCTGCACCATGTACCTGCCAAGTTCTGTGGCTCAAGTTCTTTTTATTTTATTTTATTTTATTTTTTTATTTTTTATTTTTTAATATATGAAATTTACTGTCAAATTGGTTTCCATACAACACCCAGTGCTCATCCCAAAAGGTGCCCTCCTCAATACCCATCACCCACCCTGCCCTCCCTCCCACCCCCCATCAACCCTCAGTTTCTTCTCAGTTTTTAACAGTCTCTTATGCTTTGGCTCTCTCCCACTCTAACCTCTTTTTTTTTTTCCTTCCCCTCCCCCATGGGTTTCTGTTACATTTCTCAGGATCCACATAAGAGTGAAAACATATGGTATCTGTCTTTCTCTGTATGGCTTATTTCACTTAGCATCACACTCTCCAGTTCCATCCACGTTGCTACAAAGGGCCATATTTCATTTTTTCTCATTGCCACGTAGTATTCCATTGTGTATATAAACCACAATTTCTTTATCCATTCATCAGTTGATGGACATTTAGGCTCTTTCCATAATTTGGCTATTGTTGAGAGTGCTGCTATAAACATTGGGGTACAAGTGCCCCTATGCATCAGTAGTCCTGTACCCCTTGGATAAATTCCTAGCAGTGCTATTGCTGGGTCATAGGGTAGGTCTATTTTTAATTTTCTGAGGAACCTCCACACTGTTTTCCAGAGCGGCTGCACCAATTTGCATTCCCACCAACAGTGCAAGAGGGTTCCTGTTTCTCCACATCCTCTCCAGCATCTATAGTCTCCTGATTTCTTCATTTTGGCCACTCTGACTGGCGTGAGGTGATATCTGAGTGTGGTTTTGATTTGTATTTCCCTGATAAGGAGCGACGTTGAACATCTTTTCATGTGCCTGTTGGCCATCCGGGTGTCTTCTTTAGAGAAGTGTCTATTCATGTTTTCTGCCCATTTCTTCACTGGGTTATTTGTTTTTCGGGTGTGGAGTTTGGTGAGCTCTTTATAGATTTTGGATACTAGCCCTTTGTCCGATATGTCATTTGCAAATATCTTTTCCCATTCCGTTGGTTGCCTTTTAGTTTTGTTGGTTGTTTCCTTTGCTGTGCAGAAGCTTTTTATCTTCATAAGGTCCCAGTAATTCACTTTTGCTTTTAATTCCTTGCCTTTGGGGATGTGCCGAGTAAGAGATTGCTACGGCTGAGGTCAGAGAGGTCTTTTTCTGCTTTCTCCTCTAAGGTTTTGATGGTTTCCTGTCTCACATTCAGGTCCTTTATCCATTTTGAGTTTATTTTTGTGAATGGTGTGAGAAAGTGGTCTAGTTTCAACCTTCTGCACGTTGCTGTCCAGTTCTCCCAGCACCATTTGTTAAAGAGACTGTCTTTTTTCCATTGGATGTTCTTTCCTGCTTTGTCAAAGATGAGTTGGCCATACGTTTGTGGGTCTAGTTCTGGGGTTTCTATTCTATTCCATTGGTCTATGTGTCTGTTTTTATGCCAATACCATGCTGTCTTGATGATGACAGCTTTGTAGTAGAGGCTAAAGTCTGGGATTGTGATGCCTCCTGCTTTGGTCTTCTTCTTCAAAATTACTTTGGCTATTCGGGGCCTTTTGTGGTTCCATATGAATTTTAGGATTGCTTGTTCTAGTTTCAAGAAGAATGCTGGTGCAATTTTGATTGGGATTGCATTGAATGTGTAGATAGCTTTGGGTAGTATTGACATTTTGACAATATTTATTCTTCCAATCCATGAGCAGGGAATGTCTTTCCATTTCTTTATATCTTCTTCAATTACCTGCATAAACTTTCTATAGTTTTCAGCATACAGATCTTTTACATCTTTGGTTAGATTTATTCCTAGGTATTTTATGCTTCTTGGTGCAATTGTGAATGGGATCAGTTTCCTTATTTGTCTTTCTGCTGCTTCATTGTCAGTGTATAAGAATGCAACTGATTTCTGTACATTGATTTTGTATCCTGCAACTTTGCTGAATTCATGTATCAGTTCTAGCAGACTTTTGGTGGAGTCTATCGGATTTTCCATGTATAATATCATGTCATCTGCAAAAAGCAAAAGCTTGACTTCATCTTTGCCAATTTTGATGCCTTTGATTTCCTTTTGTTGTCTGATTGCTGATGCTAGAACTTCCAGCACTATGTTAAACAACAGCGGTGAGAGTGGGCATCCCTGTCGTGTTCCTGATCTCAGGGAAAAAGCTCTCAGTTTTTCCCCATTGAGGATGATGTTAGCCGTGGGCTTTTCATAAATGGCTTTTATGATCTTTAAGTATGTTCCTTCTATCCACACTTTCTCAAAAGTTTTTATTACGAAAGTGTGTACGATTGACAGGATCATATGGTTCTTCTCTTTTTTTTTTGTTAATGTGATGTATCACGTTGATCGATTTGCGAATGTTGAACCAGCCCTGCATCCCAGGAATGAATCCCACTTGATCATGGTGAAGAATTCTTTTTATATGCTGTTGAATTCGATTTGCTAGTATCTTATTGAGAATTTTTGCATCCATATTCATCAGAGATATTGGCCTATGGGACTCTTTTTTTACTGGGTCTCTGTCTGGTTTAGGAATCAAAGTAATACTGGCTTCATAGAATGAGTCTGGAAGTTTTCCTTCCCTTTCTATTTCTTGGAATAGCTTGAGAAGGATAGGTATTATCTCTGCTTTAAATGTCTGGTAGAACTCCCCTGGGAAGCCATCTGGTCCTGGACTCTTACTTGTTGGGAGATTTTTGATAACCGATTCAATTTCTTCGCTGGTTATGGGTCTGTTCAAGCTTTCTATTTCCTCCTGATTGAGTTTTGGAAGAGTGTGGGTGTTTAGGAATTTGTCCATTTCTTCCAGGTTGTCCAATTTGTTGGCATATAATTTTTCATAGTATTCCCTGATAATTGTTTGTATCTCTGAGGGATTGGTTGTAATAATTCCATTTTCATTCATGATTTTATCTATTTGGGTCATCTCCCTTTTCTTTTTGAGAAGCCTGGCTAGAGGTTTGTCAATTTTGTTTATTTTTTCAAAAAACCAACTCTTGGTTTCGCTGATCTGCTCTACAGTTTTTTTAGATTCTATATTGTTTATTTCTGCTCTGGTCTTTATTATTTCTCTTCTTCTGCTGGGTTTAGGCTGCCTTTGCTGTTCTGCTTCTATTTCCTTTAGGTGTGCTATTAGATTTTGTATTTGGGATTTTTCTTGTTTCTTGAGATAGGCCTGGATTGCAATGTATTTTCCTCTCAGGACTGCCTTCGCTGCGTCCCAAAGCGTTTGGATTGTTGTGTTTTCATTTTCATTTGTTTCCATATATTTTTTAATTTCTTCTCTAATTGCCTGGTTGACCCACTCATTCATCAGTAGGGTGTTCTTTAACCTCCATGCTTTTGGAGGTTTTCCAGACTTTTTCCTGTGGTTGATTTCAAGCTTCATAGCATTGTGGTCTGAAAGTATGCATGGTATAATTTCAATTCTTGTAAACTTATGAAGGGCTGTTTTGTGACCCAGTATATGATCTATCTTGGAGAATGTTCCATGTGCACTCGAGAAGAAAGTATATTCTGTTGTTTTGGGATGCAGAGTTCTAAATATATCTGTCAAGTCCATCTGATCCAATGTATCATTCAGGGCCCTTGTTTCTTTATTGACTGTGTGTCTAGATGATCTATCCATTCCTGTAAGTGGGGTGTTAAAGTCCCCTGCAATGACCACATTCTTATCAATAAGGTTGCTTATGTTTATGAGTAATTGTTTTATATATCTGATATCTGGGGGCTCCGGTATTCGGTGCATAGACATTTATAATTGTTAGCTCTTCCTGATGGATAGACCCTGTAATTATTATATAACGCTCTTCTTCATCTCTTGTTACAGCCTTTAATTTAAAGTCTAGTTTGTCTGATATAAGTATGGCTACTCCAGCTTTCTTTTGGCTTCCAGTAGCATGATAAATAGTTCTCCATCCCCTCACTCTCAATCTAAAGGTGTCCTCAGATCTAAAATGTGTCTCTTGTAGACAGCAAATAGATGGGTCTTGTTTTTTTATCCATTCTGATACCCTATGTCTTTTGGTTGGCGCATTTAATCCATTTACATTCAGTGTTATTATAGAAAGATATGGGTTTAGAGTCATTGTGATGTCTGTATGTTTTATGCTTGTAGTGATGTCTCTGGTACTTTGTCTCACAGGATCCCCCTTAGGATCTCTTGTAGGGCTGGTTTCGTGGTGACAAATTCCTTCAGTTTTTGTTTGTTTGGGAAGACCTTTATCTCTCCTTCTACTCTAAATGACAGACTTGTTGGATAAAGGATTCTCGGCTGCATATTTTTTCTGTTTAGCACACTGAAAATATCGTGCCAAGCCTTTCTGGCCTGCCAAGTTTCAAAGGAGAGATCAGTCACGAGTCTTATAGGTCTCCCTTTATATGTGAGGGCACGTTTATCCCTTGCTGCTTTCAGAATTTTCTCTTTATCCTTGTATTTTGCCAGTTTCACTGTGATATGTCGTGCAGAAGATCGATTCAAGTTACGTCTGAAGGGAGTTCTCTGTGCCTCTTGGATTCCAATGCCTTTTTCCTTCCCCAGTTCAGGGAAGTTCTCAGCTATAATTTCTTCAAGTACCCCTTCAGCACCTTTCCCTCTCTCTTCCTCCTCTGGGATACCAATTATGGGTATATTATTTCTTTTTAGTGTATCACTTAGTTCTCTAATTTTCCCCTCATACTCCTGGATTTTTTTAATCTCTCTTTTTCTCAGCTTCTTCTTTTTCCATAATTTTATCTTCTAGTTCACCTATTCTCTCCTCTGCCTCTTCAATCCGAGCCGTCGTCGTTTCCATTTTGTTTTGCATTTCGTTTAAAGCGCTTTTCAGCTCCTCGTGACTGTTCCTTAGTCCCTTGATCTCTGTGGCAAGAGATTCTCTGCTGTCCTGTATACTGTTTTCAAGCCCAGCGATTAATTTTATGACTATTATTCTAAATTCACTTTCTGTTATATTATTTAAATCCTTTTTGATCAGTTCATTAGCTGTTGTTATTTCCTGGAGATTCTTCTGAGGGGAATTCTTCCGTTTGGTCATTTTGGATAGTCCCTGGAGTGGTGAGGACTTGCAGGGCACTTCCCCCGTGCTGTGGTGTATAACTGGAGTTGGTGGGCGGGGCCGCAGTCCGACCTGATGTCTGCCCCCAGCCCACTGCTGGGGCCACAGTCAGACTGGTGTGTGCCTTCTATTCCCCTCTCCTAGGGGCGGGATTCACTGTGGGGTGCGGTGGCCCGTCTGGGCTACTTGCACACTGCCAGGCTTGTGGTGCTGGGGATCTGGCGTATTAGCTGGGGTGGGTAGGCAAGGTGCACGGGGGCGGGAGGGGCAGGCTTAGCTCGCTTCTCCTTAGGTGATCCACTTCAGGAGGGGCCCTGTGGCAGAGGGAGGGAGTCAGATCCGCTGCTGGAGGTTTGGCTCCGCAGAAGCACAGAGTTGGGTGTTTGTTCGGAGTGAGCAAGTTCCCTGGCAGGAACTGGTTCTCTTTGGGATTTTGGCTGGGGGATGGGTGTGGGAGATGGCGCTGGCGAGTGCCTTTGTTCCCCGCCAAGCTGAGCTCTGTCGACCGGGGGCTCAACAGCTCTCCCTCCCTTTGTCCTCCAGCCTTCCCGCTTTCTGAGCAGAGCTGTTAACTTCTGACCTCCCAGACGCTAAGTCGCGCTTGCTGTCGGAACACAGTCCGTCCGGCCCCTCCGCTTTTGCCAGCCAGACTCGGGGGCTCTGCTTGGCCGGCGAGCCGCCCCTGCACCCCGGCTCCCTCCCGCCAGTCCGTGGAGCGCGCACCGCCTCGCCGCCCTTCCTACCCTCTTCCGTGGGCCTCTCGTCTGCGCTTGGCTCTGGAGACTCCGTTCTGCTAATCCTCTGGCGGTTTTCTGGGTTCTTTAGGCAGGTGTAGGTGGAATCTAAGTGATCAGCAGGACGCGCGGTGAGCCCAGCATCCTCCTACGCCGCCATCTTCCCTCCAACCTCTCAAGTTCTGCAGATTGTTGCATTAATCCTCAGATCAATTTCCTAGGTATTCAAAATGGTTTGGTGCTGATCTAGCTGCATTTCAGGGATGAGACAAACTCAGGGTCTCCATATCACTCAGCCATCTGGACTCCTCCCCTCAGTTTATCTTTAGATAAACATCTTTATCCATTTATCAGTTGGTGGACACTTGGGCTGTTTCCATAATTAGGCTATTGTAGATAATGCTGCTATAAACATTGGGGTGCATGTTTTCCTTTGAATTCGTGTTTTTATATTCTTTTTTGAAAAGTTTATTTATTTATTTTGAGAGAGACAGAGATAGCATAAAACAGGGACAGTGAGAGGGAGAGAGAATCCCAAGCAGGCTCCACACTCTCATCACCGAGCCCGATGCGCGAATCAAACTCATGACATCATGAGATCATGACCTGGGCCAAAACCGAGAGTCAGATGCTTAAACAACTGAGCCACCCAGGTGCCCCAGTGTTTTTATATTCTTTTGGTAAATTCTCAATAGTGAGATTGCTGGATAATGGAGTAGTGCTGTTTTTACCTTTTTGAGTAACCTCCATACTGCTTTCCACAGTGGCTGCACCAGTTTACATCACGCACCGACAGTTTGCAAGTGTTCCTTTTTCTCAACATCTTTGCCAACACCTGTTATTTGTGTTGTTAATTGCAGCCATTCTGACATGTATGAGGTGATATCTCATTGCAGTTTGATTTGCGTTTCCCTGACAGTAAGTGGTGATGAACATCTTTTCATGTGTCAGTTGGCCTTTTGTATGTTTTCTTTGGAAAAATATTTGTTCCTGTCTTCTGCCCATTTTGTAACTGGATTATTTGTTGGGTATTGAGTTGTATGAGTTCTTTGTACATTGTGGTACTAACCTTTATTGGATAGGTCATTTGCAAATATCTTCTCTCAGTCTGTAGGTTGCTTTTTAGTTTGATGATTGTTTCCTTTGCTTTGCAGAAGCTTTTTATTTATATGTAGTCCCAATAGTTTACTTTTGCTTTTATTTCCCTTGCCTGAGGAGACATATCTATAAAAATGTTGCTATGACCAATGTCATAAAAATTATTGCCTGTGCTCTCTACTAGGATTTTTATGGCTTAAGTTCTCACATTTAGGTTTTCAATTCATTTTGAGTTTGTTTTTGTGTAAAGTGTAAGAAAGTAGTCCAGTTTCATTCTTTTGCATGGAGCTGTCCAGTTTTTCCAACAGCATTTGAAGAAATTTTTCCCCATTAGATATTTTTTCCTGCTTTGTTGAAGATCAAGTGACCATATATTTGTGGGTTTATTTCTGGGTTTTCTATTCTGTTCTACTGATTTATGTATCTATTTTTGTGCCAGTACCATACTGTTTTGATTACTACACCTTTGTAATATAACTTGAAGTCTGGAATTGTGATGTCTCCAGTTTTGCTTTTCTTTTACAAGATTATTTTGGGTATTTGGGGTCTATCGTGGTTCCATGAAAATTTTAGGCTTGTTTCCTCTAGCTCTGTGAAAAATGCTATTGGCCTTTTGATAGGGATTGCATTACATGTGTAGATTGTTTTAGGTAGTATAGACATTTTAACAATAATTGTTCTTCTAATACTCCAGAAGCATGGAATGTCTTTCCATTTCTTTTTGTCATCTTCAATTTATTTCATCATCACTTTATAGTTTCCAGAATACAGGTATTTCACCTCTTTGGTTAAGTTTATTCTTAGATACTTTGTTCTTTTTGATGCAATTGTAAATGGTATATTTTTCTTAATTTCTTTTTCTGATAGCTCAGTATTGGCATGTAGAAATGAAAGTAATTTATGTAGATAATTTTGTATCCTGCAATTTTATCAAATATATTTATTAATTCTAATATATTTTTTGGTGGTCTTTAGGGTTTTAATATGTAGTACCATGTCATTTGCAAATAATTAAATTTTACTTCTTTTCAAATTTGAATACATTTTATTTCTTTTTCCTGCCTAATGGCTGGTGGCTATGACTTCCAGTACTTTGTTGAATAAAATTGGCAAGAATGGGCATTTCTGTCTTGTTCCTTAATAAAACTTTCATCTTTTCAACATTGAGTATGATGTCAGCTGTGGGTTTTCTCATATATGGCCTTTTTATGTTTAGATATATTCTTTCTATACCCACATTTCTTCATGGAGATGACCAACTGATTTTTATCCTTCATTTTGTTACATCACATTAATTGATTTTCAGATGTTAAACCATTCTTGCATCCCTGAAAGAAATGCTGCTTGATTTTGATGTATAATCCTTTTAATGTGTTGTTGAATTCAGCTTTCTAATATTTTGTTGAGGATTTTTTAAAGGATATTGGTCTGTAGTGTGTGTGCATGTGAGCATGTGTGTGTGTGTGTGTGTGTGTGCGCATGTGTGCGTGTGTGTGTGTGTGTGTGGTGTTTGTCTACTTTTGGCATCAAGGTAATGTTAGCTTCATAAAATGAATTTGGAAGCCTCCTTTCCTTGTCAAATTCTACTAATTTTCCCTTAAACACTTGGTAGAATTAACCTGTAAGATAATTTGTCCTGGACTTTTGTTTTTTGGGAGTTTTTATGTTACTGCTTCAATTTTTATTACTTAATTGATCTATTAAAACTTTCTGGGTTTTTTTTGTGATTCAGTCTTTGGAGGTTTTGTGTTTCTGGAAATGTATCCGTTTCTTCTCAGTTTTCAATTTTTGGTGTATAATTGTTTGTTGTAATCCCTTATGATCCTTTGTAATTCTGTGATATCAGTTGTAACTTCTCTTTGATTTCTGATTTCATTAATGCGGACCCTCTTTCTTTTTTACTTGATGACTGCAGCCAGAAGTTATCAATGTTCTCTTTTCAAAGAACCAGCTCTTAGTTTTACTGATATTTTCTATTGTGTTTGTTTTAAATCTCCATTTTGTTTATTTCCACTCTGGTCTTTAGTATTTCCTTCCTTCTATGAAATCTGGACTTTGTTCTTTTTCTAGTTTCTTTAGATGTAAAGTTAGATTGTTTATTTGAGGCATTTCTTGTTTCTTGAGGTAGGCCTGTATCACTGTGGACTTCCATTTCCCCATTCACAGAGGGCCCTCTTCAGAATTCTGGGTGCTGAAGGAGAGAAATGGTTTTCTCCAGCCACAACCTATACAACTGTGGTAGCTGGATATTCACTCATTGCTTTGCTTTCCACCCCCTTTGCAGGAGGGTGAATGCTGTTGCCACCAAAAGCTTAACACCTTGCAGTGTCAGCCTGTGGAGAGAGGCAGCTTTGGTAAGTTATTTTCTTTGCTCTGTGTCCAAACATGTCTCTCCTGCTCCAACTGTGTGCTGGAATCTCTTCTTATGTAGTCTGGCCTTCTACAAATTCTCTCTTGCTCATGCATATCTGCCCTGATTTTCACTCTCCAGGGGTTTCTCTGCCCCAGTGTGGCAAGTGGGTGTAGGGAAAAGATTTGCAGCTTTTATTGAGGATTTTGTCTAGTTCAGATAAACAGGCTAGAAACTACCTGCATCCCTTGGTGTAAAGAGCAGAGGCACTTTTGTTTGGTTATGAATGTCTAGATAGTTGTTTTTAAAAAGGGAGGGAAAAGAGGAACTCATTCCATCATGATGCTGACACCATTCCCAATAAATATTCTTTCATTTATCTTAAAACCTTTAAAAAATCAATAGCATCTACCAAATAAAAAAAGCCAAGAAGCAAGAGAAAGAGTACTGCAAGGTGGAAAGCCTGGCGAAAGAAAGGAAGAATAAAAAGGATGACATTTAAAATGTAAATTTTAAAAACATCCTTATAATTAATAATATGGAACTCTGTATTGAATCCAATCCTGTCAGGATGAATGTGTGATTTTGGGTAACAAAACCTCCTTGATTGGTGTAAAATGTTTTAGAAATGTTTCTAGAGCTGTAGCACTAAGTACATGTAGGCATTTCAAAGCACTCAGCATAGTGCCTGCCAGTCAGTAAGAACTGAAAAGCTGGTAGCTATTTTCCTCTTGGTTCCTATGTAGATCTACTTCAGAGTATTATGTGTTGTCTAATGTAAAATGCTATGAAAATATTCCACTTTTTTTCTCAGTAGCTGATTGACTGTCAAAAGGGGTCAGCAAAGAGCAGAATTTTGTTAAGTGTCTTCAAGAAGAGGGACACAATTTTGGCATATTTCCTCCTTCCAAATCCTGTTTTTCTGGATCCATTTATTCTCTCCTCTAACACAATGGTTTCCTTGTGTTTCAGTGTAGAAATGCCCATGGCTCCCTTCTTACCAACCCCCTCTATCCTCATTTTCCAGTGCTTTCTGGCTATCAGATTTCTCAATAATGAGTAAAACCTATGGATATGGAGCAAAAGTTGTATCAAGGGGTTGCAGAAAATTTTCTAAGAGAAATCTACCTTTTAAAAAATTGAATGTTTTTTTAAACATGAAGGAGGCCCAATGTTATACAATATCATAGTAGTTGGGACTAAAAGTGCACAGAAAGAAGAATTCAGTTTATTGTGTATCTAATAATCCCCCCCACACTCAGGGGAAGAGAGTTCTTACTGTCCAAGTGTAACAAGGCCAGAGATCTTGCGGGGGTCTCCTGAAATTTGAAGAATATATCTTTCTTCAATAATATCCCCCCAGAGGTAAAAAAAAAAAAAGGGGGGGATTTCTTGGCAAAAATAGACCCTAATAATGGAATCAACGTGTTTTCTTATTTTTCAAATTTTTTTGTTGTTAAGGTGAAATTCATATAACATTAACCATCATAAAGTATAAAATTCAGTGGCATTTAGTACATTAACAATATTGTGCAATCATCACCTTTGTCCACTTCCAAAGCATTTTTATCACCCTCAAAGGAGACTCCATAACCATTAACCAGTCACTCCTTATTCTCTCCTCTCCCAAGCCCCTGACAACTATCAATTTGTTTATCCTCTCAATTTTTTCCTGTTAAAAAAGAAAGAATCTGCATTTTCAGTAAGAGCATAGCCCCTTTTAGCAATTGTCACCTGTATGGTAAGGGAAAGGGGTCAAAATGTGACCCCTGTATGTAGCTGGCTGTGTAGACCAGTGCCTCTGGATTATTGTCCAGTAAAAAGACTTTGAAGAACTTATAAGGCATAGAGATGTTGTCAATCTGGGGATTGAGTGGCAAGAGCAATTAGGAAACCATCTTAGGTCTTTTGGTGTAATAAATGCCACAGCCAATAATAAATTCCCAGTTTCACACATTTCTAACATCAGATTATGTTGCTTGACTTTATCATCAAGAAAACAATGCTTATTGTCATAATAATGATCTTTGAATAATGAATAATTAATGATGAATAACCATCTTTGTATCCATTCCATGACTGAAGAAAGGGAGCTCAACACTATTGTGACTAAGATAATTAAACAGAACATGTGTGTGAATTTCTAAGGTAATCTTTAACAGAGAGGAATCTCTTTGTTACTTGTTAACCTTTTTCATCATCTTATTTCCAAATTAGGGCTGGACATAATTTTAGTTTTATCTGGATCAGGTTCTGTGTATGTGTAGGTGGGGGCAGGGGGAAGATAATGGAAATGTCATCGTTCTTTCCTACCAGTTGGGCCACTTGCCCCCTCCACCTGTTTTTCTCTTTTCCTACTGTTTTCCATTGCCATCCTTTCCCTCACTATTTGAGTCATTTTTGACAGCACAATGCGGCTGCACTGATGGAATCCATTTGCCTTGTAATGGTATTGTCAATCCAGGCCCAATGGGGAGACATCATGAAGAGGGACTTCAGCAGGGAGACTTCGTTGTTGAGTGCAAAGTTGCCTTCAAAACAGATAAACATCATAGATACATCAGAACCTTAACAAGCACCTATCCTGATTTTCATCCTTGCAACATCTATCCATCCATGTCCTCAACAAAAGCCTCCAAACATACCCCCCCACCACACCACCAAGTGGTCATTCCACTCTGTCTCCTGTACAGTGCCTAGTTTTTCTAAATTATTTATTTATATTTATTTATTTATTTATTTTCCTAGCTAACATACAGTGTAGTCTTGGTTTCAGGAGTAGAACTCAGTGATTCATTTCTTACATATAATACCCAGTGCTCATCCCCAAAAGTGCCCTCCTTAATGCCCATCACCCATTTAACCCATCCCTCCACTCATCTCCTCTCCAGTAACCCTCAGTTTGTTCTCTGTATTTAAGGGTCTCTTATGGTTTGCCTCCCTCTGTGTTTTTTATATTATTTTTCCTTCCCTTCCCCTATGTCTATCTGTTGTGTTTCTTAAGTTTCAAATATGCATGAAATCATGTGATATTTGCCTTTCTCTAACTTATTTGGCTTAGCATAATACCCAATAAATACATAAGGTTTACTTTTAAAATTTTTATTTATTTTGAGAGAAACACAGAGAGAGCATGAATGGATGATGGGCACAGAGAGAGGGAGGGAGAGAGACTCCCAAGCAGGTTCCATGCTGCCAGTGCAGAGCCTGATGCAAGGCTCAAACTCATGAACTGTGAGATCATGACCTCAGCAGAAATCAAGAGTCAGACACTTAACCAACTCAGGCATCCAGGCGCCCCAAGCTTTTTTAACATTTAAAAAAGAAATTTCTCAGGAAAATATTCCTGTGCCTGAACCCTTTTAGAGCTGAGTTGCCTGGTAGGTGGCAGGTGAGATGAGGTGAACCAAGTTAAGGGTCACTTTTCATGACCCTGACTTCAAATCTAGGTCCCTCCTTGTGGCTGGAGAACAATTCAGGTGCTATTTGAAGATATGCAGAAATCTTTTGCCCACTGCTGCACGTAACCTCTTTTCCTTTCTCTCCCTGCTTTGTTGAGGTCTTTTACTTGCCCTAACTTTATTTGGGCAACTTTTGTTGGGATGAAAAGCAGAAAACCATGTTTTTCAAAGCTCACTATGCTTTGGGTCCACAATTTAAGGCAGACAAAT
Source organism: Panthera pardus (assembly GCF_024362965.1). Classification (NCBI taxonomy): domain Eukaryota; kingdom Metazoa; phylum Chordata; class Mammalia; order Carnivora; family Felidae; genus Panthera; species Panthera pardus. Next base: position 123,823 of record NW_026526751.1, on the reverse strand, counting down.
TTCCAAGGGTGATACCACACATATCTGTGTACTGGTACCTTATTTGAAGTCCTGTGCATCCTCTCTGGGTTTAATATGGAATGAAAAACTGGATATCTAGCCCATGAACATTTTCATTTGACAAAAAGAGGTGAACAAAGCCTGTGGTAGTCTTGAAGACAGCTCCAGTCCCCTCTAACCCACACAGAACCAGCAGTTCTGTGTTCCCTATTACTCTAGAACACGTTACATGGGGGAAGAGATGGGAGCTAGTGGTCAGCTGTACATTTGCATTAGAATTATGAATTGAGGAGAAGAGACTATCTCCCAGCCTATTTCAGGAAGGGAGTTGGATCTGGGGTGCAGGGGAAACTGTGCCCCACCAAGATATTGAAGGGTATGGATTTCTCTCTACCCTTCTGAATTCAAGGCCTTAACACCCCCAATTTCCAGTTCCACTTTTGAGATATGTGAAGTCTCTTGCCACTTACTCTTCCTAGATTTTGAATGGAGAGTTTTGGTCCTATTAAGCCCTAGCTACTTTATAGCTACATGCATTTAGATGAAGAGGTAATGGGAAGGTCTGCATGGTCCAGGTCATAACATTTGTTCTTGTCTTTGATTTTCTCACTTTTACAAGTTCTTGCATATTTGTCTGGTGGCATTTTGATTTTTTTTTCCTTAATAACAGTCATATTAAAAAGTAATGCTTTTTAAATCACAAATTCAAATGAAGGAAGCCTGGCTGGTAGTGGAACAGCAATGCTGCTGTCACCCTCCCTGCCTTACACATATCCTCTTCTAGAAACCAAAGCCAGTGCTTAGTAAGAGCCATAGCCCACTCATTCTCTTCTCTAAGCCTGAGGTCCATCTCATCCCCATGAGGCAGAGACAGAGAATGCTCTTTCCTTTTTGTAGGGACCAAATATACATTATTTGGGAAGAATCAATATCTCTGGTTATGAGAATCTGAAGCCATCCTGTTCAGAAGATGTGGCCTTGTAAGAATGAGTCCGTTCTCTGATTAGGTAGTAAAAGTTTTCTGGGAGGGAAGCTGTGGAGGGGGGACACTCTGACCATTGGAAAATACTCCCCAGGCACAACCTAGGGAAGGGCTGGAGCAACGTGAGGTCTTCGCCTTCATGGCCCAGGCTGGCAAGACATGGAAGGGGGTGTAGATTCCCTGGGGAGTATGAAAGTGGGATCGCTCAAAACCATTTCATGATTCTGGAATCTCCCAGTGTTCTTGAAGTGTCTGATCCTGTCTCAGGCCAGTCCTCAAATTCCCAGAGCATTCAGGCCTCAAACTTCTACTTTTGGCTTCTCCTTCGTCCTTGAGTTCCTGCCAAGGTGGAATTACTTTCCTTGAGTAAATGTGAGCCCTTGTTTCTTCTTAAGGATGGTGATGTGTTCTTCATGTTTCAATGTGCCCTTTGCCCACAGAAGCAGCTGAATTCTAGTGGGCCTGGGCTCAGCACAGACACCAACACTGTTGTGGATTTGGGCTGTGGGTCTTCCTCTTCCATCTCTATATTCTGAAGGTTGAGTCCCTGAAACCAAGCCTCACTTGGTTTCTTAATTTAGTCTTTGGTGGAAACTATAGTAGAAACTGAATTATCTTGTTCCCAGGTCTTTGGTAATTTCATCCCTAGACAAGAAGATTTTTCTCTGTGAAGTGGGAGGTTTCCTATTCCTTGTCCCTTCTTTGATCTCCTCCTGCAAATATTCTTATCTGGTCTCCTCTCTTGAGTTGGTGATTCATTCATAGGATAAGAATGTTCTCCCCAGTCCTAGGGAGCTCTGTTAGCCTATGGGCAAAATTAGATGAAGCCTCGCATTGTTTCCGATATTCTTTACCTATAGGTGATGATGCAGGGAAAGGTGTACTTAGACTAGGGACTGCATTTTGTGTGTTTGACCCTTTTCCCTGAACTTTTAAGAGTGTTTCTCAAGGAACATCATAGCCTCAGTCAGCTCTTGAAATACAAGTAGTTGAAGAGAGAAAGGTGGACTAGAGAGAGATATGTGAGGTCAGGTGAGAAGGTAGTGTGGAAAGACACAATGAGGTTTGAGTGGGGAAGAGGTTTCAGTACTTGAGTGTGCTTTGGGGGCAGAAGGGAAAAAGCAAGGGGTGGGGGTGACAGGTGGCTCATGGGGGATTCAAGAGTAAAAGAGTCTGTAGGCAGAGAGGCAGGCATTGTTGGCAGTGATAAAATGAAATGTGAGAGGTTAGCACAGTTCAGTGAGAGGGTGGAGGCTACAGGTAAAAATACCAGAGGGAGTGATGATGCTTTGGACCCCAAAAGTGATGGGAGAGAGCAACATCTTCCCCTGACTTCCTGCATGGCAGAATGTTTTACTTCCAGGGTTTTACTGACAGTTGCTGAGAGCATGGATCCTGCTGTAACTGCTCTAGAAAACTACTCTCAAAAGAGAGCTTGCACTTGTATTTGATCCTCAGAAGGATCTAAAGGGACTGAGAAGCAGAATGAGGACAAGCAGGTCTGGAAAGCTTGGTAGAGATCACATTCCCTAACATCCTGACTTCATAGTACCTCTCAATTCCTCACCCCAAGGCTTCCTTGCACATTTCCCACCCTTTATGTTCTGCCTCTCATGTCAAACAAATGCTGCACCTGGGCCTGGGGCAAGGTAGGAAGAGAGTAATCAGCTTTTACAAAGAGGATGCCAGTCCAGCACCTTAGTCCCTTTAAGGCAAGCTCTGCAAGCTGGGAGAAGAGGAACGGGGGTTACACTGAGTGAAGGTAGAAGCAAGGGATCTATAGGAGGCTTTGGAATATGCAATTGAGAATATACTTTTTCACGATTAGACCTTGAGATCTTGAAACCCTCCCCCCAAGGGATTAGTATTCAAAATAAAAGAGTCAGTGCCAAGAATATGAAAGCCCACTATGTCATTTATAAAATGCATCCAAGCTCATTGTCCTGGGTAATCCTGTGAGTTTTGCAGACCAGAAGCTCTCTCAAAGAAGTAAGAATCTAGAATTATAACAACTTCTCCAAGTAAAGATCAGAAAATTTTCTCTGTAACACCAACCAATATTCCTTTTTATACCACCTCTTAAGGGCAACTGCTGTCTGTGGGCAAAGTTTGTTGTCCAGCTTCATCACTGTATAACTCACAAGAGGGAAAGAACATGGATGAGAAGTGTCCCTTCCTCTGAACGTCTTCTTAGTCATTTCTGAGGTGGATCATCTTTGGGAACCTGAGTCCTAAGCAATTGTAGACCTGAAACCTCTTGGAAAGAAAACATTAAGGTTAAATCTGGGACAGGCTAGGGAGTCTGGAAGGTAAACCTTAGCTTTTAAAACTCCTACCTTGTTTCTCTTCCTATTACTGCACTGCATTCTAAAGAAGCAGCACACATGCATTATCAATGAATAAACTATCTTTCTAGGTTACTTTTGTTGAGGTTGGCATTATTACCATGACATTCATTTTCAAAGTGGATGGGAATATTTTACTCTATGCTTATCTGCAAAACTCAGATAAAAACACATTTCTTTGGTCCTCAATTAATATCTCTGTCAGTAGTCCTCTGCTGCAGAAGGGCACAGATCTCAGATAATCAGAAATGTGGGAGAATCCTGAGAAGATGGTGGCGTAGGAGGATGCTGGGCTCACCACGTGTCCTGCTGATCACTTAGATTCCACATACACCTGCCTAAATAACCCAGAAAACAGCCAGAAGACTAGCAGAATGGAGTCTCCGGAGCCAAGCGCAGACGAGAAGCCCATGGAAGAGGGTAGGAAGGGCAACGAGGCGGTGCAGGTTACAAGGACTGGCAGGAGGGAGTCAGGGCAAAGGGGCAGCCCACCAACCAAGCAGACCCCCCGAGTCTGGCTTGCAAAAGTGGAGGGGCCAGACAGAGTGTGTTCCGACAGCAAGCGGGACTTGACATCTGGAAGGTTATAAGCTAACAGCTCTGCTTGGAGAATGGGAGGACTGGAGGACAACAGGAGGGAGAGTTGTTGAGCCCTGGACAACAGAGCTCAGCTTGGTGGGGAACAAAGGCACTCGCCAGCACCATCTCCCTCACCCATCCCCCAGCCAAAATCCCAAAGGGAACCAGTTCCTGCCAGGGAACTTGCTTGCACCACGCAAACAACCAACGCTGTGCTTCTGCAGATCCATCCCTCCAGCGGCGGGTCTGACTCCCTCTTGGTGCCACAGGGACCCTCCTGAAGCAGATCTCTGAAGGAAAAACGAGCTGAGCCTGCCCCTCCCGCCCCTGTGCACCTTGCCGATCCACCCCAGCTAATATACCAGATCCCCAGCACCACAGGCCTGGCAGTGTGCAAGTAGCCCAGACGGGCCACGCCACTCCACAGTGAATCCCGACCCTAGGAGAGGGGAAGAGAAGGCACACACCAGTCTGACTGTGGCCCCAGCGGTGGGCTGGGGGCAGACGTCAGGTCTGGCTGTGGCCCCGCCCACCAACGCAAGTTATTCAAGACAGCACAGAAGTGCCCTGCAGTTCCTCACCACTCCAGGGACTATCCAAAATGACCAACAGAAGAATTCCCCTCAGAAAAATGTCCAGGAAATAACAACAGCTAACGAACTGATCAAAAATGATTTAAACAATATAACAGAAAGTGAATTTAGAATAATAGTCATAAAATTAATTGCTGGGCTTGAAAACAGTATCAAGGACAACAGAGAATCTCTTGCTACAGAGATCAAGGGACTAAGGAACAGCCAGGAGGAGCTAAAAAATGCTATCAATGAACTGCAAAATAAAATGGAGACAACTACGGCTCGTATTGAAGAGGCAGAGGAGAGAATATGTGAACTAGAAGATAAAATTATGGAAAAAGAAGAAGCTGAGAAAAAGAGAGATTAAAAAAATCCAGGAGTATGAGGGGAAAATTAGAGAACTAAGTGATGCACTAAAGAGAAATAATATACGCATAATTGGTATTCCAGAGGAGGAAGACAGAGGGAAAGGTGCTGAAGGTGTACTTGAAGAAACCATAGCTGAGAACTTCCCAGATCTGGGGAAGGAAAAAGGCATTAAAATCCAAGAGGCACAGATAACTCCCTTCAGACGGAACTTGAATCAATCTTCTGCACGACATATCATAGTGAAACTGGCAAAATACAAGGATAAAGAGAAAATTCTGAAAGCAGCTAGAGATAAACGTGCTGTAACATATAAAGGGAGACCTATAAGACTCGTGACTGATCTCTCTACTGAACTCTTGGCAGGCAAGAAAGGAATGGCAGGAGATCTTCCATGTGATGAACAGAAAAAAATATGCAGCCGAGAATCCTTTATCCAGCAAGTCTGTCATTTAGAATAGAAGGAGAGATAAAGGTCTTCCCAAACAAACAAAAACTGAAGGAATTCGTCACCACTAAACCAGCCCTACAAAAGATCCTAAGGGGGATCCTGTGAGACAAAGTACCAGAGACATCGCTACAAGCATGAAACCTACGTGCATCACAATGACTCTAAATCCATATCTTTCTATAATAACACTGAATGTAAATGGAATAAATGCGCCAACCAAAAGACATAGGGTATCAGAATGGATAAAAAAACAAGACCCATCTATTTGTTGTCTACAAGAGACTGATTTTAGACCTGAGGACATCTTCAGATTGAGAGTGAGGGGATGGAGAACTATTTATCATGCCACTGGAAGTCAAAAGAAAGCTGGAGTCTCCATACTTATATCAGACAAACTAGACTTTAAATTAAAGGCTGTAACAAGAGATGAAGAAGGGCATTATATAATAATTACAGGGTCTATCCATCAGGAAGAGCTAACAATTATAAATGTCTATGCGCTGAATACAGGAGCCCCCCGAATATACAAAACTATTACAAACATAAGCAACCTTATTGATAAGAATGTGGTAATTGCAGGGGACTTTAACACTCCACTTACAGCAATGGATAAATCATCTAGACACACGGTCAATAAAGAAACAAGGGCCCTGAATGATACACTGGATCAGATGGACTTGACAGATATATTTAGAACTCTGCATCCCAAAGCAACAGAATATACTTTCTTCTCGAGTGCACATGGAACCTTCTCCAAGATAGATCACATACTGGGTCACAAAGCAGCCCTTCATAAGTATACGAGACTTGAAATCATACCATGCATATTTTCAGCCCACAATGCTATGAAGCTTGAAATCAACCACAGGAAAAAGTCTGGAAAACCTCCAAAAGCATGGAGGTTAAAGAACACCCTACTGATGAATGAGTGGGTCAACCAGGCAATTAGAGAAGAAATTAAAAAATATATGGAAACAAACGAAAATGAAAATACAACAATCCAAATGCTTTGGGACGCAGCGAAGGCAGTCCTGAGAGGAAAATACATTGCAATCCAGGCCTATCTCAAGAAACAAGAAAAATCCCAAATACAAAATCTAACAGCACACCTAAAGGAAATAGAAGCCGAACAGCAAAGGCAGCCTAAACCCAGCAAAAGAAGAGAAATAATAAAGATTAGAGAAGACATAAACAATATAGAATCTAAAAAAACTGTAGAGCAGATCAACGAAACGAAGAATTGGTTTTTTTGAAAAAATAAACAAAATTGATAAACCTCTAACCAGGCTTCTCAAAAAGAAAAGGGAGATGACTGAAATAGATAAAATCATGAATGAAAATGTAATTATTACAACCAATCCCTCAGAAATACAAGCAATTGTCAGGGAATACTATGAAAAATTATATGCCAACAAACTGGACAACCTGGAAGAAATGGACAAATTCCTAAACACCCACACTCTTCCAAAACTCAATCAGGAGGAAATAGAAAGTTTGAACAGATCCATAACCAGCAAAGAAATTGAATCAGTCATCAAAAACCTCCCAACAAATAAGAGTCCAGCACCAGATGGTTTCCCAGGGGAGTTCTACGAGACATTTAAAGCAGAGATAATACCTATCCTTCTCAAGCTATTCCAAAAAATAGAAAGGGAAGGAAAAATTCCAGACTCATTCTATGAAGCCAGCATTACTTTGATTCCTAAACCAGACAGAGACCCAGTAAAAAAAAGAGAACTACAGGCCAATATCCCTGATGAATATGGATGCAAAAATTCTCAATAAGATACTAGCAAATCGAATTCAACAGCATATAACAAGAATTATTCACCATGATCAAGTGGGATTCATTCCTGGGATGCAGGGCTTGTTCAATATTCGCAAATCAATCAACGTGATACATCACGTTAATAAAACATAAGAACCATATGATCCTTTTCTGAAAGGCCTTTGACAAAATTCAGCAACCTTTCTTCATAAAAACCCTCGAGAAAGTCGGGATAGAAGGAACATACTCAAAGATCATAAAAACCATTTAGGAAAAGCCCACGGCTAACATCATCCTCAATGGGGAAAAACAGCTTTTTCCCTGAGATCAGGAACACAACAGGGATGTCCACTCTCACCGCTGTTGTCTAACATAGTGTTGGAAGTTCTAGCATCAGCAGACAACAAAAGGAAATCAAAGGCATCAAAATTGGCAAAGATGAAGTCAAGCTTTCATTTTTTGCAGATGACATGATATTATACATGGAAAATCCGATAGACTCCACCAGAAGTCTGCTAGAACTGATACATGAATTCAGCAAAGTTGCAAGATAAAAAATCAATGTACAGAAATCAGTTGCATTCTTATACACTAATAATGAAGCAAAAGAAAGACAAATAAAGAAACTGAGCCCATTCACAATTGCACCAAGAAGCATAAAATACCTAGGGATAAATCTAACCAAAGATGTACAAGATCTGTATGCTGAAAACTATAGAAAGCTTATGAAGGAAATTGAAGAAGATATAAAGAAATGGAAAAACATTCCGTGCTCATGGATTGGAAGAATAAATATTGTCAAAATGTCGATACTACCCAAAGCTATCTACACATTCAATGCAATCCCAATCAAAATTGCACCAGCATTCTTCTTGAAACTAGAACAAGCAATCCTAAAATTCATATGGAACCACAAAAGGCCCCGAATAGCCAAAGTAATTTTGAAGAAGAAGACCAAAGCAGGAGGCATCACAATCCCAGACTTTAGCCTCTACTACAAAGCTGTAATCATCAAGACAGCATGGTATTGGCACAAAAACAGACACATAGACCAATGGAATAGAATAGAAACCCCAGAACTAGACCCACAAACGTATGACCAACTAATCTTTGACAAAGCAGGAAAAAATATCCAATGGAAAAAAGACAGTCTCTTTAACAAATGGTGCTGGGAGAACTGGACAGCAACATGCAGAAGATTGAAACCAGACCACTTTTCACATCATTCACAAAAATAAACTCAAAATGGATAAAGGACCTGAATGTGAGGAAACCATCAAAACCCTGGAGGAGAAAGCAGGAAAAGACCTCTCTGACCTCAGCCTCAGCAGTTTCTTACTTGACACATCTCCAAAGGCAAGGGAATTAAAAGCAAAAATGAACTACTGGGACCTTATGAAGATAAAAAGCTTCTGCACAGCAAAGGAAACAACCAACAAAACTAAAAGGCAACCAATGGAATGGGAAAAGATATTTGCAAATGACATATCGGACAAAGGGCTAGTATCCAAAATCTATAAAGAGCTCACCAAACTCCACACCTGAAAAACAAGTAATCCAGTGAAGAAATGGGCAGAAAACATGAATAGACATTTCTCTAAAGAAGACATCCAGATGGCCAACAGGCACATGAAAAGATGCTCAACACCGCTCCTCATCAGGGAAATACAAATCAAAACCACACTCAGATATCCCCTCACGCCAGTCAGAGTGGCCAAAATGAACAAATCAGGAGACTATAGATGCTGGCGAAGATGTGGAGAAACGGGAACTCTCTTGCACTGTTGGTGGGAATGCAAACTGGTGCAGCCACTCTGGAAAGCATTGTGGGGATTCCTCAAAAAATTAAAAATAGACCTACCCTATGACCCAGCAATAGCACTGCTAGGAATTTACCCAAGGGATACAGGCGTACTGATGCATAGGGGCACTTGTACCCCAATGTTTATAGCAGCACTCTCAACAATAGCCAAATTGTGGAAAGAGCCTAAATGTCCATCAACTGATGAATGGATAAAGAAATTGTGGTTTATATACACAATGGAGTACTATGTGACAATGAGAAAGAATGAAATATGGCCCTTTGTAGCAACATGGATGGAACTGGAGAGTGTGATGCTAAGTGAAATAAGCCATACAGAGAAAGACAGATACCATATGGTTTCACTCTTATGTGGATCCTGAGAAACTTAACAGAAACCCATGCAGGAGGGGAAGGAAAAAAAAAAGAGGTTAGAGTGGAAGAGAGCCAAAGCATAAGAGACTGTTAAAAACTGAGAAGAAACTGAGGGTTGATGGGGGGTGGGAGGGAGGGGAGGGTGGGTGATGGGTATTGAGGAGGGCACCTTTTGGGATGAGCACTGGGTGTTGTATGGAAACCAATTGTCAATAAACTTCATATATTGAAAAAATTAAAAATTAAAAATTAAAAAAAAGGAAATGTGTACGCGCATTCTGGGAACTGACAGAGAGTTTCTGATCAGAGTCTCTTTAGGTCAGCCATAGTACACATGAGATCCTTGGCCCAGAGATAACTGAGAAGGGGAAGTGGCTGATAAGCAAGTGCTGAGAGCCTGCTCTCAAGTGTTCTGTGTTCACTTAATAAGCCAATTCTTAAACCCTGAATCATAGTGTTTGTGGTTTTACCCTGGCACCCTGCCTACACCCAGGAGGGTGGTCTGTGCACTTTGTGCAGAAGCCCTGGTTGGTTCCCACTTCAACTTTTGTCTTGCTTGGCCTGTTCCTCTAGATCTATGATGTTCATTAGAACATTTCCTTCAAGTTACTCCTCCTGGGGTCTCTATGGTCCAGTAATCAACTTAGAAGAGTGGAAAGAAAGATAAAATAGTTCATTTCTTTCAGTGGGCTGAAAATAGGGTTTTCTTAACAAATTTATGTCTCTGTTTTTTTCCAAACCTTGCTTAATATGGATGGCACTGAATAGAGTTGGATCTCAGAAGATCCTAATCCTGTGCGAAATAACCAAAGATAGGATCAAAGCCCCAGGACTCAACAAAATACAGATGAAACCACTCATCAATTCTTCATAATCTGAAGTATGCTGCTGCCTCAGCAACTGAGAACAGAGAATGCATGGTTCAGTGTAGAGATCCAAGCCTACATCACAAAGTGGAACAGTCACAAATTGCTCTTGAGTCTGGGGGAGGGCATAGAAAAGGGAAAGTGAACCAATAGTCACTCCCTTACTAACCATCCTAGTAGATCCACCACCCCTTTTGGCTTCTAGATACCTCCACCCTTCCCTGTAACTACCTATTTTCTGTCGCCTAACTTACTTTACTACAAGTTCTTTTTTACTCTACCTATAATCCATTCTTAGCAGGGTTTCCCATTCTTCCTTAAAAGAATCTTGATAGGAGTCTATAGAGGGTTTTTTTGTAATGTGGGCATGTTAACGATATTATTTCTTTCAATTCATAAACATGGAATATTATTCAATTTATTTGTGGTTTTTTAAATAACTGTCATCAGTATCTTATAATTTTCAGTGTACAGATCTTTCATCTCCTTGATTAAATTTATTTCTAAGTATTTTATTTTTATTCCAATGTAAATGGTATTATTTTCTTTATATCTTTTTAAGATTGTTATTGGTGTATAGCAATGCTACTGATATTTGTACATTTATTTTATATTCTGCAACTTTATTGAATTCATTGATTAGATCTAACAGGTTTTTTTATTATAAAATCTCTATTGGATTTCTATATATAAAATAATGTCATCTGCAAATTAAGATATCTTTATTTCTTCCTTTACAATTCTGATGCATGTTATTTCTTTGTTTTGCCTGATTGCCTTAGCTAGGACTTCTATACTATATTGAATAGGAGTGTTGAGAGTGGGCATTCTTCTCTTGTTCCTGATCCAAAATGAAAAGTTTTTAATATTTCACCATTGAGTATGATGTTAGCTGATGGTTTGCCATATATGGGCTTTATTGTGTTGTATTTGTCAAATCCATGTCAAATGATTTTTCTGAACCTATTGACATTTGTGTGGTTTTTATCTTTCATTCTAATAATCTGATGTGTTACAGTGATTGCTTTGCACATGTCGAACCATCGTTGATTCCCATGGACAAATCCCATTTGATCATGGTGTATAATCCTTTAAAGTACTGCTGAGTTCAGTTTGTTAATATTTAAGGAAACTGTTTTCATCTATATTCATCAGGGATACCAGTATATTGTTTTCTTTCCTTGTAATCTTCTTATCTGGCTTTGGTATCAAGGTGATGCTGGCCTCCTAAAATGTGTTTGTGATTTCTCCCTTCGTTGACATTTTTGAAAGAATTTAGGTAATCTAGATGTTAATTCTTCTTGTAAGGCAGGTCTTGTAGTGAGGAACTCATTCAGCTTTTGTTGTTTGGAGAAGTCTTTATCTTTCCTTTATTTCTGAAGGACAGCTTTGTCAGATAGAGCATTCTTGGTTGACAGTTTTTCTCTTTCAATATTTTAATATATCAATAAATTCTTTCTTGGCCTGAAAAGTTTCTGTTGGGAAATCCATGATAGGCTCATGGATATTCCCTTGTATGTAATTTCTCTTCTCACCTGATGCTTTCAAAATTATTTGTCTTTCAATTTTTACAATTTAATTATGATGTGTCTTGGTGTAGCTCTATTCAGGTTCATCTCTTTGTGGTCTTTTGAGCCTCATGGATCTGGATATCCATTTCTCTCTCCAGGTTTAGGAAATTTCCAGCCATTGTTGCTTTAAATATACTTTCTGTCCCTTTCTCTTTCTCTTCTCTTAGGATTCTAATAATGCAGAGATAATTTCCTTTGGATGTTGGCCATAGGTTCCATAGGCTTTCTTCACTTTTTTCATTAGTTTTTGTTTCGATTTTGTGACTAGATCATTTTAATGTACTCTCTTCTAGTTAATTGATTCTTTCTTTTGCATCATTGTATTCTTCAGCTCTAGAATTTTCAGGGTTTTTTTATGGTTTCCATTCCTTTGTTAAACTTCTCATTTTGTTCATTCATTGCTTTCTTAATTTCTTAAAGAAAGGTGTGAGGACACATTTAGGAAATCTCATGATGTATTTGGGTTTTGTTTTAATTAGTTTTGGGCTGAATGTAGTGTTCGTTTCTGTTAACAAAATTGATTTAAAATACCACACATTCATAGCAATAAATGAAAACCTCAAGAAACTAGAAGAATCTCAAATAAATAATCTAATTTTACCCCTCACAGAACTAGAAAGAGATGAATACATAAAAGCCAAAGTTATTACAAGGAAATAAATGACAAACATTAGAGCTGAAAAAATGAAAGAAGACTAAGGGGACAATAGAAGCCAATGAAACTAAGAGCTGGCTTTCTGAAAATAAATAAAATTGACAAGTCTTTATCTAGACTCACCAAAGGAAAAAAAAGTGAAGAAAGAGAGATAGAGAGGGAGAGACAGAACTCAAATAAAAAAACAAAAGAGCAGATTGAAAAAATGATACCAGAGAAATGCAAAAGATTGTAGGAAACTATTATGAACAATTATACACCAACAAATTGGGCAACCTAAGGGAAATTAATACATTTCTAGAAACATACAACCTGCTAAGAATGAATTATGATGAAATAAAAAATCTGGACAGATTACTAGTGAGCAGATTGAATTAGTAATAAAAAACTTCCAAACAGAAGTCCAAGACCAAATGGCTTCACAGGTGAATTCTACAAAATATTAAAAAAGGAATTAATACCAATCCTTCTCAAACTCTTCAAAAAAATAAGAGGAGAGAACCCTTCCAAACTCATTTTATGAGACAAGAATTACTTTGATACCCAAACCAGACAAGAATTCCACAAGAAAAAGAGAAAAGGCCAATATTCCTAATGTGCACTTAGCAAAAATCCTTAACAAAATATTAGGAAACGAAATTCAGCAATGCATTAAAAGGATCATATATCATTTCCCTTCCCTCAGAACACATATCTAAAAAAATGTTATGGCTTATGTCAGAGAAATTATTTGTTTGTGCTGTCTTCTAGGATTTTTATGGTTTCAGGTCTCATATTTAGGTCCTTAATCCATTTGAGTTTATTTTTGTGTATGGTAAAAAGTGGTCCGGTTTCATTCTTTTGCATGGAGCTGTCCAGTTTTCCCAGCAACATTTGTTAAAGTGACTGTCTTTTTTCCCGTTGGATATTCTTGCATCCTTTGTTGAAGACGATTGACCATATAGTTGTTGGATTTTCTGGGTTTCCTACCATACAGTTTTGATTACTATAGGTTTGTAGTATAAATTTAAATCTGGAATTGTGATACTTCCAGCTTTGCTTTTCTTTTTCAAGAGTGTTTTGGCTATTCAAGCAAGGTATTTTTGGCTCCATATAAATTTTAAGTTTGTTAGTTCTAGTTCTGTTGAAAATGCTGTTGGTAATTTTGATAGGGACTGCATTAAATGTGTAGATTGCTTTGTGTAGTATGGCGTTTTTAACAATATTAATCCTTCCAATCCATGACCATGGAATGTCTTTCCATATTTTGTGTCATCTTCAGCTTATTTCACTGTTTTTATACTTTTCAGAGTTCAGGTGTTAAACCTCTTTGGTTAAATTTATTCCTAGGTGTCTTTTTTTTTTCATCTTCATTGCAATTGGAAATGGGATTATTTTCTTAATTTCTCCTTCTCCTAGTTCATTATTAGTGTATAGATATTCAGCTTATCTGTACATTAATTTTATATCCTGCAACTTTATTGAATTTATCAGTTCTAGTAGGTATTTGTTTGTTTCCTGGGGTCCTTAAGACTTTATCTATGTAGTATCATGCTATATACAAATAGTGACGGTTTTACTTTTTCCTTACCAATTTAGATGCCCTTTATTTCTTTTCCTGATCTGATTGCTATAGCTAGGATGTCTAGTACTATGTTGAATAAAAGTGGTGAGAGTGGACATCCTTGTCTTATTCCTGATCTTAGAAGAAAAACTCTTGGTTTTTCATCATTGAGTAGGATGTTGGCTGTGGGTTTTAAAAACATTTCTGCTGTTATGTTGAGGTATATCCCCTCTAAACCTACTTTGTTAGGAGTTTTAATAATGAATGGGTGTTGTAGTTTGTCAGTTGTTTTATTCCATTGGTCTATGTGTCTGTTTTTGTGCCAATACCATGATGTCTTGATGATTACAGCTTTGTAGTAGAGGCTAAAGTCTGGGATTGTGATGCCCCCTGCTTTGGTCTTCTTCTTCAAAATTACTTTGGCTATTCGGGGCCTTTTGTGGTTCCATACGAATTTTAGTATTGCTTGTTCTGGCTTCGAGAAGAATGCTGGTGCAATTTTGATTGGGATTGCATTGAATGTGTAGATTGCTTTGGGTAGTATTGACATTTTAACAATATTTGTTCTTCCAATCCATGAGCATGGAATGTTTTTCCATTTCTTTATATCTTCAATTTCCTTCATAAGCTTTCTATAGTTTTCAGCATACAGATCTTTTAAATCTTTGGTTAGATTTATTCCTAGGTATTTTATGCTTCTTGGTGCAATTGTGAATGGGCTCAGTTTCTTTATTTGTCTTTCTGTTGCTTCATTATTAATGTATAAGAATGCAATTGATTTTGTGTCCTGCGACTTTGATGAATTCATGTATAAATTGTAGCATACTTTTGGTGGAGTCTATTGGGTTTTCCATGTATAATATGTCATCTGCAAAAAGTGAAAGCTTAACTTCATGTTTGCCAATTTTGATGGCTTTGATTTCCTTTTGTTGTCTGATTGCTGATGCTAGAACTTCCAACACCAGTGGTGAGAGTGGACATCCCTGTCATGTGTCTGGCCTCAGGGAGAAAGCTCTCAGTTTTTCCCCATTGAGGATGATATTAGCTGTGGGCTTTTCATAAATGGCTTTTATGATGTTTAAGTATGTTCCTTCTATCCCGACTTTCTCGAGGGTTTTTATCATGAAAGGATGCTGAATTTTGTCAAATGCTTTTTCTGCATCTATTGACAGGATCATATGGTTCTTATCTTTTCTTGTATTAATGTGATGTAACACATTGATTTGTGAATGTTGAACCAGCCCTGCATCCCATGAATGAATCCCACTTGATCGTGGTGAATAATTCTTTTTATATGCTGTTGAATTCTATTTGTTATTGTCTTATTGAGAATTTTTGCATCCATATTCATCAGGGATATTGGCCTGTAGTTCTCTTTTTTTACTGGGTGTCTGTCTGATTTAGGAATCAAAGTAATGCTGGCTTCATAGAATGAATCTGGAAGTTTTCCTTCCCTTTCTATTTTTTGGAATAACTTGAGAAGGATAGGTAATATCTCTGCTTTAAATGTCTGGTAGAATTCCCCTCGAAAGCCTTCTGGTCCTGGACTCTTATTTGTTGGGAGATTTTTGATGACTGATTCAATTTCTTCATTGGTTATGGGTCTGTTCAAGTTTTCTATTTCTTCCTGTTTGAGTTTTGGAAGCATGTGGGTGTTTAGGAATTTGTCCATTTCTTCCAGGTTGTCCAGTTTGTTGGCATATAATTTTTCATAGTATTCCCTGATAATTGCTTGTATTTCTGAGGGATTGGTTGTAATAATTCCATTTTCATTCATGATTTCATCTATTTCAGTCATCTCCCTTTTCTTTTTGAGAAGCCTGGCTAGAGGTTTATCAATTTTGTTTATTTTTTCCAAAAGCCAACTTTTGGTTTCATTGATCTGTTCTACTGTTTTTTGGATTCTGTATTGTTTATTTCTGCCCTGATTTTATTATTTCTCTTCTTCTGCTAGGTTTGAGGTGTCTTTGCTGCTCTGCTTATATTTCCTTTAGGTGTGCTATTAGATTGTGTATTCCGGATTTTTCTTGTTTCTTGAGATAGGCCTGGATTGCAATGTATTTTCCTCTCAGGACCGCCTTTGCTGCATCCCAAAGCATTTGGATTGTTGTATTTTCATTTTCATTTGTTTCCATATATTTTTTAATTTCTTCTCTAATTGCATGGTTGACCCATTAATTCTCTAGTAGGGTGTTCCTTAACCTCCATGCTTTTGGAGGTTTTCCAGACTTTTTCCTGTGGTTGATTTCAAGCTTCATAGCATTGTGGTCTGAACGTATGCATGGTATGATCTCAATTCTTTTATACTTATGAAGGGCTGCTTTGTGACCCAGTATGTGATCTATCTTGGAGAAGGTTCCATGTGCACTCAAGAAGAAAGTATATTCTGTTGCTTTGGGATGCAGAGTTCTAAATATATCTGTCAAGTCCATCTGATCCAATGTATCATTCAGGGCCCTTGTTTCTTTATTGATCCTGTGTCTAGATGATCTATCCATTGTTGTAAGTGGAGTATTAAAGTACCTTGCAATTACCACATTCTTATTAATAAGGTTGCTTATGTTTGTGATTGTTTTATATATTTGGGGGCTCCCATATTCGGCACATAGACATTTATAATTGTTAGCTCTTCCTGATGGATAGACCCTGTAGTTATTATAAAATATCCTTCTTCATCTCTTGTTACAGCCTTTAATTTAAAGTCTAGTTTGTCTGATATAAGTATGGCTACTCCAGCTTTCTTTTGGCTTCCAGTAGCATGATAGATGGTTCTCCATCCCCTCACTTTCTATCTGAAGGTGTCCTCAGGTCTAAAATGAGTCTCTTGTAGACAGCAAATAGATGGGTCTTGTTTTTTATCTATTCTGATACCCTATGTCTTTTGGTTGATGCACTTAGTCCATTTACATTCAGTGTTATTATAGAAAGATATGGGTTTAGAGTCATTGTGATGTCTGTAGGTTTCATGCTTGTAGTGATGTCTCTGGTACTTTGTGGTCCTTGCAACATTTCATTCACAGAATCCCCCTTAGTATCTCTTGTAGGGCTGGCTTAGTGGTGATGAATTCCTGCAGTTTTTGTTTGGGAAAACCTTTATTTCTCCTTGTATTCTGAATGACAGACTTGCTGGATAAAGGATTCTTGGCTGCATAATTTTTCTGTTCATCACATTGAAGATTTCCTGCCATTCCTTTCTGGCCTGCCAAGTTTCAGTAGATAAGTCTGTTACTATTCTTATGTGTCTACTTTTGTAAGTTAGAGCCTGTTTATCCCTAGCTGCTTTCAGAATTTTCCTTTATCCTTGTATTTTGCCAGTTTCATTATGATATGTCATGCAGAAGGTCAATTCAAGTTACTTCTGAAGGGAGTTCTCTGTGCCTCTTGGATTTCAATGCCTTTTTCCTTCCCCAGATCAGGGAAGTTCTCAGCTATGATTTGTTCAAGTACGCCTTAGCCCCTTTCTCTCTCTCTTCTTGTGGAATTCCTATGATACTGATATTGTTTTGTTTGATTACATCACTTAGTTTTCTAATTCTCCCCTCATATTCCTGTATTTTTATCTCTATTTTTCTCAGCTTCCTCTTTTTCCATAATTTTATCTTTTAATTGACCTATTCTTTCCTCTGCCTCTTCAATCTGTGCTATTGGTACCACCGTTTTATTTTGCACCTCATTTATAGCATTTTTTAGCTCCTCATAACTAATTTTTAGTCCCTTGATCTCCGTAGCAATAGATTCTCTGCTGTCCTGTATGCTTTTTTCAAGCCCAGCAATTAATTTTATGACTATTATTCTAAATTCTTGTTCTGTTTTATTGCTTAAATCGTTTTTGATCAATTCATTAGCTGTTGGTACTTCCTAGAGTATATTTTGAGGAGAATTCTTCCATTTCATCATTTTGGGTAGCCCCTGTAGTAGCTCCAAACTGCAGGGCACTTCCTCTGTGCTGTCTGGAGTAACGTGTTGGTGGGCGGGGCTGCAGTCAGACCCGATGTCTGCCCCCAGCCCCCCTCTGGGGCCACAGTCAGCCTGGCGTGTTCTTTATCTTCCCCTCCTCCAGGGGCAGGACTCAGACCTCTGTCTGGGCTACTTGCACACTGCCAGGCTTGTGGTGCTGCTTAGATGAGATCTGGCCAAGGGTGTATTAGACAGAGTGGATCTGCAAGGTGCACAGGGGCAGGAGGGGTAGGCTTAGCTCACTTTGCCATAGGTGGTCCCCTGCAGGAGGGGGCCTGCAGCATCAGGAGGGAGGCAGGTCCATTGGAGGGATGGATCCACAAAAGCACAGTGTTGGGCATTTGCGCGGTGCAAGCAAGTTCAGTCAAGGGAACTGGTTCCCTTTGGAATTTCATCTGGGGGATGGGAGAGGGAAATGGCATTTGCCAGCGCCTTTGTTTCCCCCACCGAGCTGAGCTCTGTCTTCTGGGGCTCAACAACTCTCCCTCCCAACATCCTCTCACCTTCCCCACTCTCTGAGAGCAGAGCTGTTGACATTTAATATTCCAGATGTTAAATCTCGTTGGCTGTCAGAACTCATGGAGGCTGACCCCTCCACTTTTGCAAGCCAGACTTTGCTGGCTCTTCCTTGCTGGGTGAGCTGCCCCTCTACTACCCCGGCTCCCTCCCGCCAGTACATGTAGCATGCACCGCCTCTCGGCCCTTCCTACCCTCTTCTGTGGGCCTCTTGTCTATGCTTGGCTCCAGAGTGTCCATTCTGCTGTCTTCTGGCAGTTTTCTGGGTTATTTAGGCAGATGTGGGTGGAATCTAAGGGATCAGCAGGATGAGGTGAGCCCAGTGTCCTCCTATGCCACCATCTTCCTAGGTCTCCCTTCCTATGTATATGTTTTTATACTTTATGTCCTTTCATTTTGTGTGTTTCTTTACTGATTTTTATGGAAATATTTGATTTTACTGTTTTTGCACTTTAACCTCTGTACTGTTTTTATAAGTGATTAATATGAAACTTTTATTATGTTTGTATGTACCTGTAAACAATTTTCCTTTCCTGATTTTTCTTACTCTTGATTATGGTGTTTTATTTCCATTCAAATATTCTCTTAACATTTCTTGTCAAGCTGGTTTAGTGACAATAAACTCCTTTAACTTTTATTTGTCTGGAAAATTTTTTATCTTTCCTTGTATTCTGAATGACATCCATACTGGATAGAGTAGTCTTGATTGTAAGTTGCTTTTTCTTTCAGCACTTTGAGTATATTGTGTCACTACCTTCTGCTGTGCAAAGTTTCTGCTGAAAAATCAGCTGATAGCCTTATGGTATTTCCCTTATATGTAATCACTTATCTTTCTTGATGCTTTTAAAATTCTCTCTTTATCACTACTTTTTGACATTTTAATTATTATCTGTCTTGGTGTTGATTTTGTTGGGGCCTTTCTGTGCCTCCTGGATCTGGATGTCTGTTACCTTCCTTAGTTTACAGGAGTTTTCAGCTATTATTTCTTCAAAGAAGTTTTTCCCACCTTTTCTCTCTGTTTCTGGAATCCCTATAATTCAAATGATATTCTGGTTGATGATGCCACTGAGTTCCCTTAACTTATTCTCATTTTTAATTCTATTTTCTTTTTGCTATTAAATTTAATTGCTTTCTATTGCTCTAGTCCAGCTCGCTAATCCATTCTGCCTCCTTTAATCTGTCATAGGTTCCCTCCAGTGCATTTTTATTTCAGTTATTGAGTTCTTCATCTCTGACTCCATCATCTGCTTTTCTCAAGTCCAGTGAGAATCTTTACTTTGAATTCTTTATCATGCATATTAGTAATCTGTTTCATTTAGTTGTAATTTCATTTTGTTGCTGTAATTTTGTCCTATTCTTTCATTTGGAATATATTTTTCTGTCTCCTCACTTTTCCCTATGCATTAGAAAAATCAGCTGTGTCTTCTGATATGAAAATAATGGCCTTATGAATCAGAGGGCTTTGTCCTTCTTTTCAACGTTCCATTACTGGGGCGACTGGGTGACTCAGTAGGTTAAGCATCTGACTTCGGCTCAGGTCATGATCTCACAGTTCATGAATTCGAGCCCCACGTTGGCCTCTGTGCAGACCCTGGAGCCTGCTCCGGTTTCTGTGTCTCCCTCTCTCTGCCCCTCCTCCACTTGTGCTCTCTCTCTTTCTGTCTCTCTCTGTCTCTGTCTCAAAAATAAATAAACATCAAAAAATTTATAAACATTCCATTACTTTTAAGAACTTTCATGAAAATATATGGTGAGAGGAGAGAAAAAATGAGAGGGTTTGGTTTTCATTTGTTAGCCCTTTTCATCTATATTGTGGCTAAATATTGTGATTGCATTTACTGTGAAAATTAAGGTTGAGATAACTATGAATTTTAAGTTTTATATATTTTACTTCTGATGTAATGTAAACCTATATATTTAAATATTAAAATAAATTATAAATTTTCTGCTTAATAAGTGCATTTCATCTATGACACCATCAAATCTTTAAACATTGATGTTTACAAAATATCTTCTTAATTATTATTATCTATTTTTAAAATTCTGAATCTTTTATTATTCATAGAATTATCTTCATGTTAGGCAAGAAAATAAATATTTGATAGCCTTCTGCAAACAGGCAATATTTTAAATTAAAAATAAGAAAAAATTACAGTTCATGATAAAAGATCTTGATTTACTTGAAAGTGACCTGAAGGCTGAAGAGCAATTAGTTCTACCTGAGAGCAGCTCAGGCTTTTGTCTCAAAAGCCACTTAAAAAAAATATTATTCTTAAATAAGCATACAGTGTAGTGTTGGCTTCAGGAGTAGAACCCAGTGGTTCATCTCTTACATATGACACCCAGTGCTCATCCTGAAAAGTGCCCTCCTTAATTCCCATAACCCATTTAACCCCCTCCCACCAATCCTTAGTTTGTTCTTTGTATTTAAGAGTCTCTTATGGTTGCCTCCCTCTTTGTTTTTATCTTTTCTTCCCTTCCCCTATGTTCATCTGTTAAGTTTCTCAAATTCCACATATGAGTGAAATCATATGATATATGTATATCTCTGACTTATTTTGCTTAGCATAATACCCTCCAGTTCCATCCACATTGTTGCAAATGGCAAGACTTCATTCTTTTTCATTGATGAATGAATATCTATCTATCTATCATCTATCTATCTATCTATCTATCATCTATCTATATCTATACAGATACAGATCTTCTTAATCCGTTCATCAATTGATGGACATTTGGGCTCTTTTCATAATTTGGCTATTATTGATAACATCAAAAGCCACTTCTGATTATTCTCTCAACTTAGAACAAATCAGCATAAATTTTAATAAGCTTATAACTAATTATACTGTTCACTTAGAGTAGAAATATCAAAGACATAGGATAAGTGCTGGGAGAAAAAAATTAAACACTAATACTAAAGAAGATTTAAGAATTTGGAGTGTGGAAGAAAGTGTCCTCATATGGAACTCATCTATAGGGCCAAAGATTGTAGTTAGGAAACTCTATAGTCTCCCAGGAGGATTGCCCATGAGTAGAAAATAATCCATACACAGATTTTTCTGGGCACACAGTGATTCTGAAAAATCTTACAACATAATCAATATGGAGATTAGAGAACTAAGAATGTATGGATGGCTTTAAAGTCAATGTACCTTAACAGATGAATGCAACAATTACAGTAACATCTGCATTTGATGGGAAATAGAATTAAGAGCAAGCCTCAGTGGATAAAATAAACTCCTTCTCTTGTCCAGATGGGTTAACAAGGGTTAACATGTAACTTAGGCATCTATATATATGTTGTCATGAAAATATGGGGCAAATGGGCCAAATATGTTTAAGTGGTCCTCAAAGTTCAGTGTTTTCTGGACGACATTAATTTCAATTATATGTGTATAATATGTATACATATTATATGTGTATAATGTGGTTTTGACCTGTTGTGGTTTTGACTTGTTGGCCTCTTAGGCCTGTTTGGCCTAACTTCCATTAAGTTTGTCCACCCTTGATTCGGAGCTGCTTCCATGGCCATTTCAAGTTCCATTTTGTGGCTATCAATAGCTCTCATATGGAAGCTCTAGGTAGCTGCTGGGCATCCAGGCAAGTCTTGCCTTGAATGTGGCAGATAGAAGACGTTCTGCTTGGCACCTTTTTGGCATGAATACCTGTCTACAATAGACCAATAGCTTTAATGCATAGAGGAGACAAAAATGAAATTTCAAATCATTTTTCATAATTAAAACAATAAAAGTTTTTTTTACATAGAGTTATAAATCTTGATTTCCTCTTAGTTTTTCTATGCATAGTTCTCAAACTCTATGCAAAACTAATTTGGTATTTCTCTATAAGTGTTGTTGTTACAAATAAAAACATAGCCAATTCTTGCTTAGGGAAGTAAAAAGGGTATATAAGAGAGTCATCTAGTAAACGTTTTTTCCCCTCACAGTGTCAAAATTAGTGACCTCCCCATCTAGGGTTTTCATACATGGGCCATTGTAATCCAAAAGTTTAGGGGAGACATGAATAACATATGTAACACATGAAATGGAACAAAATGTCATCAAAATTAAGATCTCAATTATGTTTAATGTGAAGTTGGAGAAGTGTGAAGTATGAAGGAGCAACTCTCAAGTTATGTCCCACACCAGGTCACCATGACCTCTGTGTGGCTGTGGGGTTGTGGGGTCATTGTGCTGAGGGAGAAGAGAGCATATTTTTCTTTTTAAATTTATGGAACAGGAGTAGGAATGAGGAGAGCCAGAGAAACAGCAGATTTGGCCTGGCTCTGTTCTGAGAGGTAGTCTCAGACACTCTTTCAAGGAATTACACAGTGTCTGGGCATGTATTTCCTTCTGCCCTTCCTGAAAAGTTCTCTTCTTGTCTCATGTCCTCCCCACTGAGTTGCTTCCAAAATAATTCTTCCTTCTTATCCTGAAACTTTCATTTCCTCCAAAGTTTGTTTTACTTCTGATCTTACTCCTCCTGCCCTCAATTCTACTTGTTTCACCTGAGTTCACTTCCTTTCCCGTATTGTCCCTCAGTTCTACTCTCCATTTCTCTCATTCAGAGCCCTTTCTGTTCACCATGCCCTATGGCTCACCTCCACTGCCTTACCCTTGGCTTCACTCAGTCCTCATTTAACTTGCCCAGAGTTTACCTCCCAGCCCCTCTTTATTGCTTCTCTTCCTCTTAACGCCTCTTTTCTTTCTTTTCAGTTCACTCTCCTCCAAAGTGTTTACCTCTCTTTTATGTGATTCTCCTTTTTCCGTTTGCCTCAGTTCGCCTCTCCACCCTGTCACTAGTCATCCCCTTCCCTGTCCTGAGATGGCCATCCCTCTAAACACATCCTCTTCCTCTACCCATCTTATATCTAACCCCTGCTCCCTAATCACTCCTTCTTCTACAGCTCACTTCCTATGCCCTTTTTCACCATTTCTCCCTCACACCTGCTTCCCTTTGCTCCCCTTTCAATTATCCTCTCCAGTATCTCCTCAGTTCTTTCTTCTTCCCTCAGTTTGCCTTCTGGGTCCTCTCCTTCCCGTTGCCTCATTCCCTGTCCCTCTCTGGCCACCACCTTTCTAGTGTACTTCCCCTCTTCTCTCCCTCACCATATCATCTCCTCCCCACCATCAACTCCCTTATCCTCCCACATTTCTTGCCTATTTCTCCCAAGTCAGTCCAACTGCTCTCATTTCACCTACCCCATTCAGGTCACCTCAGCTCAGCTCCCCACTCCTTCCTAACCTTTCCCTCTAAGGATCTCCTCACTGGCCCCAAGTGGCCTACCCCATCGTCACTAACCTGTCATTGCATCTCTCCCCAGACTTCCCACAACTGGGCATGTGTGCAGAGATCCAGTCTCTTCCCTGACTCTTCCTTTTGTCCAGCAGAATCAAGTTCAGCTTTAAACATCCATCCCCTGACTAGCACCAGCTGGCTCTTTCCGTGCCCTGGGGTGGCATTACAAGGATCTTAAACTCCACTTGCTAGGTTTCTAGTGGGGTCATGGGGCACAGTGCCAGCCTGACACTTTGGCAGGTGGGGCTTTGGCCTTTGCCTTGGCCCTGGGAAGCCACCTGGATCCAGAGCAACAAGCAGTTCTGCCCTCCCAAAGTATAGAAAGCTCCTTGGATGTTGTTCCTGAAGATTCTGAGATGGGCCTGGAGAGGGCAGAAGTTCATCCCATGAGTGAGACCACACTTGGCCAGTCCTGAGTTATCTACCCACCAGTCTCCTCAGGCAAGGCCGTGGGCTGGCTTCACACTGCAGCTCACAAAATAAATCTTTACCCAAGTAGGGGTGCCTGCGTGGCTTAAGCATCCAACTCTTGGTTTCAGCTCGGGTCACGATCTCACTGTTGGTCGGGTTTGAGCCTTGCATCAGGCTCCATGATCACAGCACTGAGCCTGCTTGGAATTCTCTCTCTCTCTCTCTCTGCCCTTCCCCCACTCACTCTCTTCTGTCTCTCTCTCAAAATAAATAAACTTTAAAATACTCTACCCAAGTCCCCTAACTTGTCAGCCACCTTACAAGCCCCTCTTATCAATAACAATACATTGCTCCTGTAGCAATATCAAAGTTTTCATTTAGGGGGTCTCCCTGCTTTGTCTTCCAGAGCTGGGCAATGTATTGACCTTTGCCACACTATCACTTCTCCCCCTGAGAACCTAAACATCAAGGAAAAATATTTCCTGGGAATCAACTGGGCTACCTTGTACTTTTCCCATATAGACAGAAATCCCAAAGCCATGGGCCCATCCCAAACCAATTAAATGAGCACATCCCTGGATGAGACTGATTGAGCCATTGTTAATTTTTAAATCTCTGCAAGGGATTCTACCATGCAGCCGGGGTGGGCAAATGTCAAGTTGTGTGTGAGGGAGAGGAATATCCAATTCAAGGTCTTGGGACCTCAGGGAAGAGAAAGGGCTATGATCAGGTAGGTTCATGGGAAGTTAACAGTAGTTAACAAAGGAACCAGCCTAGTGGTTAGAGAACCAGACTCTGGGGAGAAACCCATGGGTTCTAATTCCACTGATAACTGTGTGGACTTGTTTCTGGACCTTTTTGTGTCTTTCTGTGTTTTCTCACCTTCAAAGTAGAGATAAGACTAGTTCCATGAATTTTTAATGGGAATTAATGAATTTACACTGTAAATGTAATTTTTATAGGTACTCAGCATTTCATGAATGTTTAGGAATAACAATACTCAATGATATTCCATGAACTACCTTTACAGTTGGGTACAGCACTCCTCATCACCTCATTTTTATATTGTCATGTTTAATAGCTCATTTATTAAATATTTTTATGTTACACTGTTTATTAATAGTTTAATCTGCTAAAATAGTAATTTTCCCTGATGCTGTCTGTATTTTAGCTATAGTCACTGGATCAAAACCAACTTTGAGTGCCCTCTGGTGGCTAAATTAAAAACTGTCTCCCTTCTATTTCCAAAGTTGTTGAGTGGGGAGCATGTCCTGGGTGCCTGTTGCAGGGGTCTTCCCAGGAATAAGGCAGATGCTCCCTACTGGGAGGAGCTTAAGCTCACCTCCCAGTGGGATTTACCTAAATGTGTTGGATATATTAATGCCAGTAAGAAATGATAAAGTAGAAAGGGCATGGTTCTAGGGCAGCCATTCCTGGGTCATTTCATTCTGTAGCTGGGGAAAGATGAAAGCTACTTGGAGGGAACAATCCCAACACAAAAATGTGATATGATATGTGTGTTGTTGTTTTAACTTTTATTGTAATTTCAAGGACTCTTCAGGATATTCACCAACCTGTTCAAACACAAACCTGTGCCCACCTCCCTACCTCAGCTGTGGGGGCTTCACTCCCTTCACTCCCTTCACTTTACCCCACCACCTCAGCTCCTTGTCCTGCACCAGCCATCACCACGTGATTGGTTTATCTTTTCTAACCCCTTTTTGATCCCCTAACTACCAACCTTTTTCTTCCCACGTGGGGCTTTGCTTTGCCTTAGGTTTTCATGGGTCTCTCTTCTCTAACCCCACCTTAGCTCTCCCTATGTCTCTTGCTCTCTTCACCTCAATGTTCATGACATCAGCTCCTCTGGGCTGAGTTTTCTCTGTATAGACAGCATGGCCTTCTGTGACACCCCCATTCCCCCACCAGTGTATAGACAGTCCTGCCCCTCTACCCTCCCCTGGGCCTCCCTCAACATTGGACTCAGGTCTCCTCTGGGTGCCTGGGCTGGTCTCCTCCCCACCACTTCCCTAAGTCCCTTCTCCCTGCTGAGATTCACCACAGCCCCTCTGCCTCACCCCTCCCTTGGGACAAGGTCTTTTGTCCCCATTTATTGCCTTGTATTTCCAGGCCTTTGTAACTGTTCATGCAGCTTGGGCCTTCCCCTCATTTCACCTTCCAGTGCCCCTCCTCTCCACCCTCCTCAGGCCTTGTCTTGGGATCCCAGCCCCTTCTCATTGAGTCAGAGATGTCCCTGTACCCAGTTTAGCTCCCTGGAGTCTTCTTTGTGACCTGCTTTCCCTTTCCCAAATTAACCCCAGGTCTCTGTTCCCGTAGGAACATTCACCCTTCCCATAGTCTTCCTTCACTTAGGATGGCTCCTTCAGCCTTGGTCACCTTCCTGGGATGCCTGTGAGCTCTGAGCCCTGACTACTCTCACACCATCCCACACAACTCAGAGCAGCTCTATCCAGCTTCCCTTCCCCCAGTCAAACTCCCCAGGGCCTGTCATGTCACCTCCAGAAATCTCAGCCTGCTTACCTTTCATTTGGATGCCCAAAGACTTGGCCTAAATGAGGATGGCCAGGTTCTTCCTTACAGTGTCTAAGGATCATAGTCTGAATCTTTGAGGTGGCTCTTCAGGCTGTGCTTTGCCCCAGGGAACCCACACAGAGCCACTCCTCCTCACAGCTACAAGGAACAGCCTTTGATGGTTGCCCTGGCAGCCTCTGAGATGAACCAGGGAGAGCAGTTCATCTCATGATCCCCTTCCAAACACTTGCCGAAGACCAGTCCTAAAAGATGCTCCAGCCAAGCTTGTCAGAAAAGATCTGTCTCCCTGACACATTAGAGGAAATCCCAGCATCTGATGGCCCCCAAGCACCTTGAACACCATCTGGTAAATCACAGTCATGATCAAGGCAATTTTTCATGTCCTTACATGCCATGAACCACCCCCTCCCAATAGAACTTTGTGAAGGAAAGAGCCACTGAGGTGATCCCTAAACTCTTTCCACACATCTCTTTGCATGACCCATGGAACATGCATGGATGAAACGAACTATAAGACCTGCAGCCAGGACAGAAAATTGGAACTGGGACTTGGACCTCCTGAGTTTTTGAGACTGAGCTTAGCAGTGACTATGGGGTTCAGGTGGCTTCAGTGGAGGACAGAGGGATAGAGTTGTGTAAGTAAATGCTCCCTTCCCTCCCTACACTTCCAGCCTGGGGTGAGAGAAGTCAGGCTCCAGAGTGCTCAGCAGAAATAGAATTAAAAAACCCCATTGTCTCACAGTATCCAGAAATAATTCACAACACCAAAGCCTTATCAGGCATCACTAGAATATTCCCACATTACTTTCTTAATAACTTTCAGACACTGAAGATGGCAAGTAGAAGTTTCACAGCTGTGAATGAAGTGAATTTGAGGGGAGTTTAATCTCTTTAATGCAGATTAATGCTGTCCCTTAGGTACTGGCATGGTAGTGACATGGTCATTTAAAAAATATTTTCTTTTGGACTGGAAACCATGAAGCTGTGAGATCATGATCTGAGCTGAAACCAAGAATCCAACACTGAAAAAACAGAGCCACCCAGGCATCCCACAAGAGTTTTAAATCAACTTGCATTTGTAATAGCTTCATATAAGATTGATTGTGGGTATTAATTTTAGAAATTCAACCCTACAGGATAGGAGCCAAGATGGCAGAACAGAATGAAAGCTTTTTGTGTGTCTCGCATCCATGAAATACAACCAGACCAACACTAAACCATCCTACATACCTAGAAAACTGATTGGAAGATTAACACAACAATCTGCACAACCTGAACCACTGAATTTAGCAGGTACATGACATGAAGAGCTGAACTTGGGGAGCAAGAAGCCACAAAAAGTAGGGAACCCCTTTTGCAGGTGGACAGAGGACAGAGACTGGGGGGGGGAGCATACAGGAAAAGCACCCCTCCCCAAAAGCAGCTGGAGATAAAGTGGAAAATTGGAAACAGCCACAGGGACTGAACTAAAAAGGGAGAAAGGAGAAAGGAGAAATGAGAGGGCTTAAATCCCATTAAGACTGTAAACAAGGGGAGTGCAATGGCTGCCACTCTGCAGCTCAATACCTGGCGGTGCTCTGGTGGGAAAAGTGAATCCCCAGGAACAGAAGAGTGAGGTCCAGAAGGTTCTCGGGCCACATGAGGAAAAGCAGTTCCATTGCTGGAAGGACATTTGGTAGAGACTGTTGAAGCCACCTGGTCCCAGCAGACCCCAGAAGGCAGCCACATTCGCTGGTGCTGGGGCAAGTTTGTTGAGGGTGAAGCCTGGTGCCAGATGTGTGTTGTGATTTTCCATAATCCCTGAAACACTGATGCTACACTGTCTCACGATCTTTTTGGGGGGCAGGCTGGCACCTGGTCGCAGTCTCGGGGCACCAGCAATAGCAGGGTCCAGCAGGCGTTCCTGGGTGCAGACGACATTCGGCCATTGCTCATTTGGCCATTGCTCGGTGAGACCCTCCCAAAGAGGGGCGGAACGGGTCAAAGCCTCAGTCCTTCCAAAATAAGGGGTCAGGGAAAACAGCTGCATCTGAGGCAAAACTTGGGAGAGAGGTACTGCCTGGCGCCTGGTCCCGGAGAGTGGAAAAGCAGGGAATGGATGAGAGCCAAAGATGGAGGACCAGTGCACGATTGCTGATCTGGGAGAACAGACTGGGTAGCTGGGTGGCGCCATTTTCACCGCTCCCACGCATGCGCATGCACACCTACAAACACTGCAAGAATCCACCCCAGTAGGCTAGCAGCGCCATCTAGTGGAGAGCTGAGCTCTTACACCGAGCCCCAACCAACTGGGCCAACTTCGCTCTTCAAGAACACAAACCTCACTGCTGGCTTAATTTATGGACTATAAAGAGCTACATGTACTGACCTCTAGGGGAAAATGAAGCAATTTGAGTCCTATTTCAATCTGTTAGCAGGTTCATCTATTCAATTTTTTTTCTTTCTTTTTTTTCTCTTTTTCCTTTCTCTCTTTTACAATTCTTTTCTTTTTCTTGAATACAGAAATAGAAAAAAACTCATTTTTATTTTCAATTTTTGTTAAAAATATGTCTTTAATTTTTATTACTATTTTTTTACTTTTGTGTAAATTTTTTCAAATTCTACTTTACTTCCATCATTTTATTTTATTCTACTTCAGTGTACTCACCTCTTCAAATTTTCAAACAATTTTCTTTTTTTTTCTTTTTCTTTTTTCTCTTTTTCATTTCTTTTTCTTGAATGCAGAAAGAGAAAAATTTCATTTTTATTTTCCATTTCCTTTAAAAATATTTTAAATTTTTATTACTATATTTTTTGCTTTTATGTAAATTTTTTCAAATTCTATCTTACTCCCATCATTTTATTTCAGACTATTACACTGTATTCACTTTTTCCAATTTTCAGTTTCTTTTTTTCTTTTCTTTTCTTTTTTTATATTTGTTTCTCTTTTTCGTTTCTTTGCTTTTTTATTAAATACAGAAAATGAAAAATTCATATTTATTTTTAATTTTTATTAAAAATATTTTTCTTTAATTTTTTCTACTATATTCTCTACTTTTGTGTATATATTTTTCAAATTCTATTTTAACATATCATCTCATTTTAGTCTACTTCAGTGTATTCATTTTTTCAAACTTTCAACCAATTTCTTTTTTTTCTCCCCCCCTTTTTTTTCTTTTTTTCATTTCTCTGATCTGTCAAACCACTTTAAACACCCAGACCAAAACACACCTAAGATCTAGCATCATCTATCTGATTTTTGTGTGTGTGTGGTTTTAATTTTTAATTTTTAATTTTAATATTTTTTTAACTTTAATTTTTTTAATTTCAATTTTTTTACCTCATTAATTCCATTTCTCCCTTCAAAATGACAAAAATAAGGAATTCACCTCAAAAGAAAGAGCATGAAGTAATGACAGCCAGGGATTTAACCAACACAGATACAAACAAGATGTCTGACCCAGAATTTAGAATCATGATAATAAGAATAACAGCTGGAGTTGAAAATAGATTAGAATCCCTTTCTGCAGAGATAAAAGAAGTGAAAAATAACCAGAATGAAATTAAAAATGCTATAACTGAGCTGCAATCATGGATGGATGCAGTGGTGGCAAGGATGGACGATGCAGAACAGAGAATCAGCGATATAGAGGACAAACTTATAGAGAATAATGAAGCTGAGAAAAAGAGGGAGATTAAAGCAAAAAAGCACGATTTAAGAATTAGAGAAGTCAGTGACTCATTAAAAAGGAACAACATCAGAATCATAGGGGGTCCCAGAGGAGGAAGAGAGAGAAATAGGGATAGAAGGGTTATGTGAGCAAATCATAGTGGAAAACTTTCCTAACCTGGGGAAAGACACAGACATCAAAATCCAGGAAGCACAGAGGACCCCCATTAGATTCAACAAAAACCGGCCATCCACAAGGCATATCATAGTCAAATTCACAAAATACTCAGGCAAGGAGAGAATCATGAAAGCAGAAAGGGAAAAAAAGTCCCTAAACTACACGGGAAGACAGATCAGGTTTGCAGCAGACCTATCCACAGAAACTTGGCAGGCCAGAAAGGAGTGGCAGGATATATTCAGTGTGCTGAAACAGAAAAATATGCAGCCAAGAATTCTTTATCAAGCAAGCCTGTCATTCAAAATAGGAGAGATAAAAAGTCTCCCAGACAAACAAAAATTAAAGGAGTTTGTGACCACTAAGCCAGCCCTGCAAGATTCTCTGAGGGGAGAAAAGATGAAAAAAATATATATATATACCAAAAGTAACAAAATATTAGAAAGGACCAGAGAACACCAACAGAAACACTAACTCTACAAGCATCATAATGGCAATAAATTCATATCTTTCAGTACTCACTCTAAACATCAATGGACTCAATGTTCCAATCAAAAGACATAGGGTAACAGAATTGATAAGAAAACAAGATCCATCTATATGTTGTTTACAAGAGACCCACTTTAGACCTAAAGACACCTACAGATTGAAAATAAGGGGATGGAGAGCCATCTATCATGGTAATGGTTGACAAAAGAAAACCAGAGTATCCATACTTATATCAGACAATCTATACTTTAAAATAAAGACTGTAGCAAAAGATGCAGAGAAGGGCATTATATCATAATCAAGGGGTCTATAGACCAAGAAGACCTAACAATTGTAAACATTTATGCTCCAAATGTGGAAGCACCCAAATATATACAATTAATCACAAACATAAAGAAACTCATCAATAGTAATACCATAATAGTAGGAGACTTTGACACCCCACTCACAGCAATGGACAATATAATAAAAAATCAACAAGGAAACAATAGCTTTGAATGAAACATTGGACCAGATGGACTTAACAGATATATTCAGAACATTTCATCCTAAAGCAGCAGAATATACATTCTTCTCCAGTGCACATGGAATGTTTTCCAGAATAGACCATATACTGGGACATAAATCAGCCCTAAGTAAGTACAAAAAGATTGAGATCATACTGTACATATTTTCAGACCACAATGCTATGAAACTTGAAATCAACCACAAGAAAAAATTTGGAAAGGTAACAAATACTTGGAGACTGAAGAACATCCTACTAAAGAATGAATGGGCTAACCAAGCAGTTAAAGAGGAAATTAAAAATTATATGTAAGTCAATGAAAATGATAGCACACAACCCAAAACTTCTGGGACGCAGCAAAGGCGGTCATAAGAGGAAAGTATATAGCAATCCAGGCCTTCCTAAAGAAGGAAGAAAGATCTCAGATACACCACCTAACCTTACACCTTAAGGAGCTGGAAAAAGAACAGCAAAGAAAACCCAAAACCAGCAGAAGTCAGGAAATAATAAAGATTAGAGCAGAAATTAATGCTATCAAAACCAAAAAAAAAACCCAGTAGAACACATCAATGAAATCAGAAGCTGGTTCTCTGAAACAATTAACAAAATTGATAAACCACTAGCTAGTTAGATCAAGAAAAAAAGGAAAGGACCCAAATAAGTAAAATCAAGAATGAAAGAGGAGAGATCACAAACAACACAACAGAAATAAAAACAATAATAAGAGAATATGATAGGCAATTTTATGCCAATAAAATGGGCAATCTGGAAGAAATGGACAAATTCATAGAAATATATACAGTACCAAAACTGAAACAGGAAAAAAAATAGGAAATTTGAACAGACCCACAGCCAGTAAGGAAATCGAATTAGTAATCAAAAATCTGCCAAAAAACAAGAGTGAGGGCCAGATGGCTTTCCAGGGGAATTCTACCAAACATTCAAGGAAGAATTAACACCCATTCTCTTGAAACTGTTCCAAAAAATAGACATGGAAGGAAAACTTCCAAACTCATTCTCTGAAGCCAGCATTACCTTCATTCCAAAACCAGACAGAGACCCCGCTAAAAAGGAGAACTATAGAGCAATTTCCCTGATGAACATGGATGCAAAAATCCTCAACAAGATATTAGCCAACAGGATCTAACAATACATTTAAAAATTATTCACCAAGACCAAGTGGGATTTATACCTGGGATGCAGGGCCGGTTCAATATCCACAAAACAACGTGATTCATCACAGCAATAAAAGAAAGGACAAGAACCATATGATCCTCTTAATAGATACAGAGAAAGCATTTGACAAAATACAGCAACCTTTCTTTATAAAAACCTCAAGAAAGTAGGGATAGAAGGATCATACCTCAAGATCATAAGAGCCATATATAAACGACCTAATACTAATATCATCCTCAATGGGGAAAAACTGAGAGCTTTCCCCCTAAGGTCAGGAACAAGACAGGGATGTCCACTCTCGCCACTGTTATTCAACATAGTATTAGAAGTCTTAGCCTCTGCAATCAGAAAACACAAAGAAATAAAAGGCATCCAAATAGACCAGGAGGAGGTCAAACTTGCATTCTTCACAGATGACATGATACTCTATATGGAAAACCCAAAATATTCTGCCAAAAAACTGCTAGAACTGATTCATGAATTCAGCAAAGTTGCAGGATATAAAATCAATGGGCAGAAATCGGTTGCATTCCTATACACCAACAATGAAGCGACAGAAAGAGAAATCAAGGAATCGATCCCATTTACAGTTGCAGAAAAAAACCATAAAATACCTAGGAATAAATCTAAGCAAAGAGGTGAAAAATCTATACACTGAAAAGTATAGAAAACTTATGAAAGAAATTGAAGAAGACACAAAGAAATGGAAAAAGATTCCATGTTCCTGGGTAGGAAGAACAAATATTGTTAAAATGTCGATACTACCCAAAGCAATCTACATATTCAACGCAATCCCTATCAAAGTAACACCAGCATTCTTCACAGAGCTAGAACAAATAATCCCAAAATTTGTATGGAACCAGAAAAGACCCTGAATAGCCAAAGCAATCTTGAAAAAGAAAACCAAAGCAGGAAGCATCACAATCCCAGACTTCAAGCTATACTACAAAGATGTAATCATCAAGACAGTATGGTTCTGGCACAGGAACAGACAGATCAATGGAATAGAATAGAGAACCCAGAAATGGACCCACAAATGTATGGCCAACTAATCTTTGACAAAGCAGGAAAGAATATCCAATGGAATAAGGACAGTTTCTTCAGCAAGTGGTGCTGGGAAAACTGGACAGCAACATGCAGAAGAATTAACTGGGACCACTTTCTTACACCATACACAAAAATAAACTCAAAATGGATGTAGGTCTTAAATGTAAGACAGGAAGGCATCAAAATCCTTGAGGAGAAAGCAGGCAAAAACCTCTTTGATCTTGGCTGCAGCAACTTCTTACTCAACACATCTTTGGAGGCAACGGAAACAAAAGAAAAATGAACTACTGGGACCTCATCAAAATAAAAAGCTTCTGCACAGCAAAGGAAAAAAATCAACAACACTAAAAGGCAACTGACAGAATGGGAGAAGATATTTGCAAATGACATATCAGATAAAGCGTTAGGATCCAAAATCTACAAAGAAGTTATCAAACTCAACACCCAAAAAAACCCAAAGAATCCAGTGAAGAAATGGGCAAAATACATGAATAGACACTTCTCCAAAGAAGACATCCAGATGGCCAACCGACACATGAAAAAATGCTCAACATCACTCATAATCAGGGAAATACAAATCAAAACCACAGTGAGATACCACCTTAAACCTGTCAGAATGGCTAACATTAACAACTCAGGCAACAACAGATGTTGGCGAGGATGTGGAGAAAGAGGTTCTCTTTTGCATTGTTGGTGGGAATGCAAGCTGGTGCAGCCACTCTGGAAAACAGTATGAAGGTTCCTCAAAAAACTAAAAATGGAACTACCCTATGACCCAGCAATTGCACTACTAGGCATTTATCCAAGGGATACAGGTGTGCTGCTTCAAAGGGACACATGCACCCCCATGTTTATAGCAACACTATCAACAATAGCCAAAGTATGGAAAGAGCCCAGATGTCCATTGAAGGATGAATGGATAAAGAAGATGTGGTATATATATATGTATTAATTACTCGACAATCAAAAAGAATGAAATCTTGACATTTGCAACTACGTGGATGGAACTGGAGGGTATTATGCTAAGTGAAATTAGTCAGAGAAAGACAAAAATCATATGACTTCACTCATATGAGGACTTTAAGAGACAAAACAGATGAACATAAGGGAAGGGAAACAAAAATAATATATAAACAGGGAGGGGGAAAAACAGAAGAGACTCATAAATATGGAGAACAAACTGAGGGTTGCTGGAGGGGTTGTGGGAGGGGGGATGGGCTAAATGGGTAAGTGGCATTAAGGAATTTATTTCTGAAATCATTGCTTCACTATATGCTAACTAATTTGGATGTAAATTTTAAAAAATAAAAAATAAAGTTAAAAAAATTTCTTTTGAAATAATTATGGAACTTACAGAAGAATTGCAATAGCAGCATAATGAATTGCTGCTGATCCCTTCACTTGGATTCCTCAGGGGTTATGGTGTTACCACATTCCACTCCCCCTGCCACCAACCTTGTGATGGTCTCTTCCACAGTCTGGTCACCAGCCTCTTTGTGGAGAGGCAGGCAGAACCACAAACACCTTCTCTTTGATCCAATCACTGAAGGCTCTACTTCATCAGGGCAAATTCTATTCTCCTCCCACACAACTTTACCCCCATGAACACACATACACAGTGTGCCCTGCCTCCACAATAACTGACCCTCAAATCCATCCCATTCCACCTGTCAGTCTCCACTGGGTCTTTCAGCTCAAACTTGTATATATTCTTTATTGAAAATGTGTCTAAAAAATGTGCTCAAAACAGATTCAGCTTTATAGAATAAAGTAGTATCTATGTCTTTATATCCATGTAAACATTCATATTTTATACACAGGTCAATACCAGCCAAATACTACTTAGAACAGATATAACAGTTAAATACAAACTGGATTTATTACTCCATTCAGCAAGAGAGAAATGCACCATGGAACCATGGACTGTCTCCAAAAGAAGGTGTTAGAAGAGCCTTATTCTATATAGACTTTGCACTTTTGTTAGTTGATTTTAGGGATGGGTTAAAAGAAGCAGTGTTTTGTTCAGGATGATGTGTGTCAGTAGTCAGGAATACTTTTATGATTGGGACCTTAATTAATTTCATCTTTAGGTAGGTAATACCAGAGCAAAACTACAGCTGTAAGCAATAAAGAAACAGCAGTTGTCATATTGGCCTGGAGATGGGAGATAGCCAATATTTTGTGACTTGGATGATGTCTTTGTCTGTGTGCAGATCTGATTACAGAGTGGACTTGTTTTTGCTTTTATCCAGGTCATCCCATGGTCTTACTTGATGCTGATATTCTATGAAGACATTTATGTTCACCAGGAGCTGAGGGAACCAAGCCAGTTCCTGGATGACATGGGCTGCTTTTCTCCTTCTCTTACATTCTTTTTTTTAAAATAAATGTTTATTTATTTTGAGAGAGGGAGAGAGCTCATGTGTGCATGCCTGTGCATGCAAGTGGGAGAGGGACAGAAAGAGAGGGAGAGAGAATCCCAAGCAGGCTCCTCTCTGTCCGTGCCAAGCCTAATGTGCCAAGCCTTTATCCCACAATCGTGAGATCATGACCTGAGTGGAAATCAAGAGTCAGATGCTTAACCAACTGAGCCACCCAGGCGCCCCTCCTTCTCTTGCATACTAACGAGAAGTCGGGGAAGAAAGTAAGCTGGAGAATCGTAGTCCTTCTATTGGATGTTCATGGTGTCTGTTCTGGACTTCAAATCTTGGGCAAAAACAAAAGGAAGATAAAACCCTGGCAGAAAATAATAGAGCCACAATGGCCTGACTGGGGAGAAGGGAGCCTGGGCTGGTAACTTCAAGGGCTATCAAAAAAGGGAAAAGCCAGCATGGAGGCACCAAGAAGCCATTCTCCTTAGATCCACTCCCTCCCCAGTCTCTCTCAATGCCTAAAGTTGACACTTTCCTGCATCAGGACTACAGGTCACTTTCCTCCCTCTTGTGCAGTGCTCCTCTACCTACTGCTACCTCTGCACACTGCCACATCAACCAGCCCAAACCCTGAAACTACTCAGATGTCAGCCCTACAAGGATCAAGGTTGGGAAATGCTTTGCCTCTCTCCAGGCCAGATGTTAGCTTGCAGAGGGTTAAGAAATAGGAGAGGCTGAGCAGGAATCCCATGCCCATGTGCCACAGCAGCTATACTATGTCACATTTGAGAATATTCCCAATAATAAGTGAAGCTGATATGAGCCAGAAATTTCTACCATCAAAACCATTTTGTGTGAAATATTCATGACACTGAAAAAGTAGTTGAAATAAAAACAAAGTAAGTTTGACTTTTATGCTGAAAATAAATGTGTAAACCAGGGCTGATATGACAGAACGGAATGATACTTTCACATCAGATCCAACAGGGAAGGGCATGTGTGCTCAGAGCTTGTTCAATTAATACATTTTGGGTGCGAGGTTAACCCTGTGCGTCACTCACCTATGCCCAGTGGGCTGTCCCTCTGAGACTGAGGGAAAAATTGTCTCAAGGACTTGCAGTTTAACTTTGTGAAACAACTTTTGCTTCTGCTTTTTAGAGCACCTGAGGGCATTTTGCCCCTTAAGGAGGGCACACCTTGGTTGTTTCCCAGACTTTCTTCTCTAGCTCGTAATTTGGCAAAAGAGAATAATAACAAGGAAGACATGAGTAATTAAGATTACATCAGTCATTTTATTTCAAATACTTTAATTACAAGAAGTTTTAAAAACTGGGGAAATCCCTAAGTATATTCATTCATTAAATGCAATGGAAAGAGATATCGATTAAATGTGTTTTTTTCTCAGAGCGCCCAGATGGCTCAGTATGTTAAGTGTCTGACTTCAGCTCAAGTCATGATCTCACAATTTGTGAATTTGAGCCCCACATCAGGCTCTATGCTGTCAGCATGGAGTCTGCTTGGGATCCTCTGCCCCCCCCGCCCCTCCCCCATTTGCATTCCCTCTCCCTCTCCCTCTCTCTAGCTCTCAAAAATAAACATTAAAAAAATGTTTCTTTTTAGGGCGCCTAGGTGGTTCAGTCTTTTAAGCATCTGACTCTTAATTTTGGCTCAGGTCATGATCCCAGTGTCATAAGATTTATTCCTGGGGTGCAGGGCTAATTCAATATCCACAAATCAATCAATGTGATCCATTACATAAATAAAAGAAAAGAAGCTCATTATCCTCTCAATAGATGCAGAAAAAGCATTTGACAAAATACAGCATCCTTTCTTGATAAAAACCCTCAAGAAAGTAGAGCTAGAAGGAACGTACTTCAACATGATAAAGGCTCTATACAAAAAACCCACAGCTAATATTCTCATTTGGGGAAAAACTTAGAGCTTTCCCCCTAAGGTCCTAAGGTCAGGAACACGACAGGGATGTCCACTCTCAGTACTGTTCAACATAATGTGTGAAGTCCTAGCCTCAGCAATAAGACAACAAAAAGAAATTTAAAAACATCCAAATTGGTTAGGAGGAAATCAAACTTTCACTCATCACAGATGACATCATACTCTATGTAGCAAACCCAAGAGACTTCACCAAAAAACTACTAGAACTGATACATGAATTCAGCAAAGTCACAGGATATAAAATCAATGTACAGAAATCATTTGCATTTCTATACACCAGTAATGAAGCAGCAGAAAGAGTAATCAAGCATCAATCCCATATACAATTGCACCAAAACCCATAAGATGCTAGGAATAAACCTAACCAAAGAGGTGAAAAATCTATACCCTGAAAACTCTAGGAAGATTTGAAAGCGATTGAAGAAGATAGAAAAAGAATGAAAAATATTTCATGCTCCTGGATTGGAAGAACAAATATTGTTAAAATGTCAAATTGCCCAAAGCAATCTACACATTCAATTCAATCCCTATCAAAATAACACAAGCATTCTTCACAGAGCTAGAGCAAACAATTCTGAAATTTGTATGAACTGCAAAAGGCCCCAAATAGCCAAGGTCAAGTTAAAAAAGAAACCAAAGTTGGAGGCATCGTAATTCTGGACTTCAAGCTGTATTACAAAGCTGTAATCATCAAGACAGCTTGATATTGGCACAAGAACAGACACACAAATCAATGGAATAGAATAGAGAACTCAGAAATGGACCCATAAATGTATGACCAACTAATCTTTGACAAAGCAGGAAAGAATATCCAATGTGAAAAGGACAGTCTGTTCAGCAAATAGTGTTGGGAAAACAGGACAGCGACATGCAGAAGTATGAAACTGGACCACTTTCTTACACCATGCACAAAAATAAACTTAAAGTGGATGAAAGACCTAAATGTAAGACAGGAAGACATCAAATTCCTAAAGAAAAAAAAAACAGGTAGGAACCTCTTTGACCTCATCACAGCTACTTCTTACTTGACAGGTCTCTGGACGAGAGGAAAACAAAAGCAAAAATGAACTATTGGGACCTCATCAAGATAAAAAACTTCTGCACAGCGAAGGAAACAATTGATAAAACTAAAAGGCACCCAATGGAATGGGAGAAGATATTTACAAATGGCATATCAGATCAAGGGTTAATACTCAAAATCTATAAAAAAACTCATCAAACTCAACACCCAAAAAACAAATAATCCAGTGGAGAAATGGGAAGAAGACATGAATAGACACTTTTCCAAAGAAGATATCCACATGGCTAACAGACTCATTATGCTCAACATAACTTGTCATCAGGACATTACAAATCAAAACCATAGCGAGATAACACCTCACACCTGTCGGAATGGCTAAAAT
Source organism: Panthera pardus (assembly GCF_024362965.1). Classification (NCBI taxonomy): domain Eukaryota; kingdom Metazoa; phylum Chordata; class Mammalia; order Carnivora; family Felidae; genus Panthera; species Panthera pardus. Next base: position 84,439 of record NW_026526751.1, on the reverse strand, counting down.
GAACAATTCAGGCGACAACAGATGTTGGAGAGGATGTGGAGAAAGAGGAACTCTTTGCACTGCTGGTGGGAGTGCAAACTGGTGCATCCATTCCGGAAAACAGTATGGAAGATCCTCAAAAAATCAAAAATAGAACTGCCCTATAATCCAGCAATTGCAGTGCTAGATATTTATCCAAAGGATACAAAAATGTGGATGCCAAAGAGCATATATACCCCAATGTTTATAGCAGCAGTAGTGAAAAGAGCCAAATTATGGAAAGATATCGAATGTCCATCAACTGATGGACATTCCATACAATGGAATACTACTTGGAGAACAAAAATAATGAAATCTTGCCATTTGCAACAATGTGGATGGAACTAGAGTGTATTATGCTAAGTGAAATAAGTCAGTGAGAGAAAGACAAATGTATGATTTCACTCATGTGGAATTTAAGAAACAAAACAAGTGAACATAGGGAAAGGGAAGCAAAAATAAGATAAAAAGAGGGAAGTAGACAAACTATAAGAGTTTGGGTTTTTTTAAGATAATTTATTTTCAAGTTGGCTAACATTAGCGTATATAGGGCGCCCTTGGTTTTGGGGGTAGATTCCCATCACTTGTCACTTACATACAACACCCAGTGCTCATCCCAACAAGTTCCCTTCTCAATGCCCATCACCCATTTTCCCCTCTACCCTGCCCTCCCCATCAACCCTCAGTTTGTTTTCTGTATTTAAGAGTCTCATGGTTTGCCCACCTCCCTCTCTGTTTGTTAACTATTTTTTCCCCTTCCCTTTCCCCATGGTCTTCTGTTAAGTTTCTCAAATTCCACATATGAGTGAAAACATATGATATCTTTCTCTGACTGACTTATTTCACTTAGCATAGTACCCTCCAGTCCCATCTGCATTGCTGCAAATGGCAGGATTTCATTCTTTTTCATTGCCAAGTAGTATTCCATTGTATATATAAACCACATCTTTTTTTTTTTAATTTTTTTTAATTTTTTTTAAATTTATTTTTATTTTTTTTTAATTTTTTTTCAACATTTTTTATTTATTTTTGGGACAGAGAGAGACAGAGCATGAACGGGGGAGGGGCAGAGAGAGAGGGAGACACAGAATCGGAAACAGGCTCCAGGCTCCGAGCCATCAGCCCAGAGCCTGACGCGGGGCTCGAACTCACGGACCGCGAGATCGTGACCTGGCTGAAGTCGGACGCTTAACCGACTGCACCACCCAGGCGCCCCTTTTATTTTTTAATATATGAAATTTACTGTCAAATTGGTTTCCATACAACACCCAGTGCTCATCCCAAAGGTGCCCTCCTCAATACGCATCACCCACCCTGCCCTCCCTCCCACCCCCCATCAACCCTCAGTTTGTTCTCAGTTTTTAACAGTCTCTTATGCTTTAAACCACATCTTCTTTATACATTTGTCTGTTGATGGGCATTTAGGCACTTCATAAGAGATTCTTAAACACAAAGAACAAACTGAGGGTTGCTGGTGGGGTAGTAGGTGGGGGGATGGGCTAAATGAGACATGGGCATTAAAGGGGGACCCTTGTTGAGACGAGCACTGGGTGTTATATGTAAGTGATGAATCACTAAATTCTACTCCTGAAATCGTTACTACAGTATATGTTAACTAACTTGGATTTTAATTTTTTTAATGTTTATTTGTTTTTGAGAGAGAGAGAGCAGGGAAGGGGCAGAGAGGGAGACACATAATCTGAAGCAGGCTCTAGGCTCTGAGTTGTCAGCACAGAGCCTGACATGGGGCTCAAACTCATGAACTGTGAGATCATGAGTTGGATGCTTGATCCACCAGGTGCCCCAACTAACTTGGATTTAAATAAGAAAAAATAAAGTAAGGACATAGAATAATGCAAAAAAAAAAAAATTTAAATTAAAAACTGAGGGTTTATGGGGGGTGGGAGGGAGGGGAAAGTAGGTGATGGGCATTGAGGAGGGCACATGCTGGGATGAGCACTGGGTGTTGTATGGAAACCAATTTGACAATAAATTTCATATTTAAGAAAAAACTTATAAAAACAAACTTTAAAAGAAAAAAATAAAAATTTAAAAAAGCTAATAAGAGATATGGAAAATTAATTACATGTAATAATGGCAGTATATTAAGGCTTCATGCATAAAAGTGCAATATAGGATGAATAGTATTTTAAAACTATTTTCCAATCATTCTTCCAAACCAAGGTCTTTAAAGATAATAAATTCTGTGGCAAGTAGCAATATGCCTAGAGAAGTGTCTTTAATTCAGTGTGACCATGGTTTAGAAAAGTCCAAGTTACAGTATAAAAGCAGAAGCAAACATTCATTAAATAAAATATTTAAATTGTAGTGCAATTTTTATAGAACACTAAGATATTTTTATTTTTAATATTTTTCTATTTTTCATACAAAAACATAGTTTGCCTGTCTGTAACCTGAAGTTTCCTAAATATTCTATCTGTTAGAATGTATATAAAATGGGAAGTCTATCCAATTTATCAGGTACCAAGTGTGCAATGTCTCCTTTGTAATGTTCTTTTTCTTAATCAAGTGTGAGCCAGTGAGCAGTGTGTGAGGAGACATTCATGTGCATGAACAGTTTTCACTCTGAGTTAATCACACTAGAACATGTTTTAGAGGCAGTTCTATATGTCATTCAACACCTTTACGTATTTAAACTTTAGAAAGTTCCATGTCTCATGCAAGTCTTATAAAGGACATTTTCAAAGGGTTTTAGGTCTTCCTTTTTCAGTAGGGAGATTTTGTTGATATATAATTGCAGTGTGAGGTATTGAGACAAACCAGGGTACTGGTTTTAATGAGTCATCTGAGAACACAGAGCTAGGTAACAGGGGTGATCATAAATGTACAGTATTTTTTAAAAATTATACACATGTGAATGGGGGATGTCTATTGATTGGGGAGAAGGAGCACATGAGAAACCATGCAAGAACTGCACTGTTCTTCTTAACAGCCAAAGTCAGAGGCTTCAGCACTGCAGCTCTGATGTACAGCAAAGCTAAAAAATCATGGTTCATGCCCATCCCCACAAGACTTGAAAGTACCCCTTTCTGATATAGGAAGTTTAAACCAGTGAACTCATCATTATGCTTCCTTGTTAATGGAAGAAAGAAATGCACAGAGAAGTTCAGTAATTTCCCCAGGCCCCAGTGTTAACTATGCAAGAAAACCAGGCTTACAGCCAGCTCTTATTATACTGTTCTACTTATCATAGAATATCATAAATGTTTTGTTTCTGTGTGTCCAAATAGTCTCCACAGGGAAAAATAATAAATGGAACAGTATCTTTTTAAACTACGATAAAAAGGAGCACCTGGGTGCCTCAGTCGGTTGAGTGTCCAGCTCTTGATTTCAGCTCAGGTCATGCTCTCACAGTTTGTGATATTGAGCTCTGCACAGGATTCTATGCTGACAGGGTGGAGCCTACTTGGGATTCTCTCGCGCGCGGGCATGCCTGCTCTCTCTCTCTCTGCTCATGAATGTGAATGCACTCACTCTCAAAATAAACAAACAAACAAAAAAAACCTTTATACTCTAAAGGAATTTAACTAAAGGCTATTATTAGCAAGACGAGAGATAACAAATGGTGAAGATGTGGAGAAAAGGGAACCCAGGTGAATTGTTGGTGGGAATATAAATTTGTGTAGGCACTGTGAAAAGCAGTATGGAAAATACTGTGGAAAACACTAAGTGTCCATCAATGGATAAATGAATAAAGAACATGTTTTTATATATAAATATAAATACACACACAAAGCTGGTGGATTTGTTAAGTAACCTTACTGTGGTTATCATTTCACAGTATATACATCTATCAAATCATCATATTACATACCTTAAACTTAAAAAATGTTATTTGTAAGTCGAATCTCAGTAAAGCTGGAAAAAATTACCACAAGTAAGCTTCCTTGCTCCAAAAGGTTTTAGGATGCTGATCTAGAGGACAAGAAAACAGAGACATGAAATCACATACATTTTAAACTTTATATTAATCTGCATCCTGTTTTTGCAAATGGTGATTCTGATGACAAGTGAGGTGTTATGTTAACTTGATTCTAGAGAGATTTAGGTTTTTACCTGTTGAGTTGTCTGCTCTAGAATGCCATTTATGTCATTAACTACTGAACACAGTTCATTGTCTAAAGGCAATATGCCAAAAATAAATTTGTCCAGGTTCAGTTTCCCAAATACAGAAAACCTTTACACTTATCCATATCACTGACTTACAAAAGACTTAGCTTTGTCAAAAATAAATTCTGGATAAATTTTAATCCAATACATATTTGGTTGGGATAGTTTCTAAAACCATTAAAGATACCCTTCCCTCGTTGACCAGTTTCCATTTTATCTAATAGAACCATTAAACAAATAGTTATTTGTTGTCAGAGTGGTTTGGTACTTTCATGAATGTAATATTTATCTATAAATGTATACTCCTCATCAGCATCCCACATTTAATCACACACTATAATTTTAAAAAGTAGAAAATGAGATAAATATTAATTATAGAAAGAACCACAAACAACAAAAAATCAGGCAAATAGTTCTGACAGTTGAAAAAAATAGAATTAGGAAATCTGCTCAGAAAATCCCTTGGCATACTGGGAGGAAAGAGTTCCCATTCTAGATAAATTTCTATGAAAAAATCAAGAACAATTCCAAAGAATACACAACCAAGGCAAGTTAGGATTTCAAAAAATACAAGGCACATGGCAACATAGACTCAGAGGTCTTAAAGGGAAACCACAGACAGCTGATAAGAGATGTGGGAACTTCTATTTCACTGAGTTAAATTATTCATTGATGTATATTTTATTTTTTACCAGAAATGTTTAAATACTCCAGTCTTTTCGATCATAAGAGCCAGGTTAGGAGACGTGCATGTGCCTCTTCCAACTTCAGTCCTACCCCTTCTAAGTAACCTCTCCACAACTGTTCCATCTCTGAGGAAAGTCTTTTCATCCTTCCAGAATGACAGAAGTAAAGAAAACGTGAGGAAGTGATCCATACACAAAGTTAGAAATAAGTCCATCAATCAATTCCTGTAAGAAATTTCATCCACTCTACTTGGCCTTGGACCTAGGAGAGCAGCCCAGTGCAGGGAGTCTCCGCAGGGGCCGAGGTGGCCTGGAGGGGCCCCGGTCCCAGGAGGTCTGGGACTGGTATTCAGGGGAAGCCATGGCAGCAGCCCAGAAGTGGGACCAGGCTCGGCCCTAGCTAGTCCAAGATATGTCTGGCTTCCTGGCCTTGGTGCAGCAGCCTTTGGGGCTGTGCAGCCAGTCCTCAGCCTGCTTGCCACCCCACTCTGGGTCCTAGGCCCCTGTGGCAGCTGCCCCAGCACCCTGGCCACATGCATGCTAGGTGGGTTTCAACAGGCATGGAGGGGCCCTAACCCTGCACCTCCTGCTGCCCCAGGGCTGGGAGGGTTCTGGTCTCTTCCTCTGACTACACGGGCCTGAGTTGGGACTTGTGGCTGCCTGCCTCGAAGGTGCCACTCACCTCTTCACTGCCCTCCACCACAGAGGAGCCCAGGACAAGCAATTCCTGGACTGGCAGGTACTCTCCCAAGGGTGAAGGGTGCGGAGCCTACTGAGGTCGCAGCCCCAGACTTTTCAGGGTGCCCTCTGGCCCAGGATATGAGCTGGGTAGTGAAACTACTCTTCTGGGGCTGGCTCCATGGGAGGCCACCTGGGGGTGAATGGGTGGAGGCAGGGCAGGCAGAGTTTCACTAATTTTTTTTCACTTCATTGCCAGTGATTTTATTAAATTATGATTATTGGTTTCAGGAGTAGAATTTAGTGATTTATCACTTATGTATAACACCGAATGCTCATCCCAACAAGTGCCCTCCTTAATGCCCATGACCCATTTAACCCACCCCCACACTTCCCCTCTAGCATTCCTCAGTTTGTTTTCTGTATTTAAGCGTCTCTTATGGTTTGCCTTCCTCTATATTTTTATCTTATTTTTCCTTCCTTTCCCATATGTTCGTCTGTTTTGTTTCTTAAATTCCACATATTAGTGAAATCATATGATACTGGTCGTTCCCTGACTGACGTATTTCGCTTAGCATAATAACCTCTAATTTCATCCACATTGTTGCAAAAGGCAAGATTTCATTCTTTTGGTTACCTGAGTAATATTCCATTGGATATATATATATCTTCTTTATCCATTCATCAGTTGATGGACATTTGAGATCTTTCCATCATTTGGCTATTTTTGATAGTGCTTCTATAAACATTAAGGTGTATGTGCCCCTTGGAATCTGTATTTTTATATCCTTTGAGTAAATACCTACTAGTGCAATTGCTGGGTCAAAGGGTAGATTTATTTTTAACTTTTTGAGGAATCTCCACAGTATCTTCCAGAGTGGTTGTACCAGTTTGCATTTACACCAACAGTATAAGAGGGTTCCCCTTTGTCTGCATCCTTGTCAACATCTGAATTGTTTCCTGCGTGGTCAATTTTAGCCATTCTGACAGTTATAAGGTGGTATCTCATTGTGGTTTTGATTTGCATTTCCCTGATGATGAGTGATGTTGAGCATTTTTCATGTGTCTGTTCGCCATGTGGATGTCTTCTTTGGAACAGTGTCTATTCATGTCTTTTGCCCATTTCCTCACTGGATTATTTGTTTTTTGGGTGTTGAGTTTGATAAGTTCTTTTGAGATTTTGGATACTAACACTTTATCTGATTTACCATTTGCAAATATCTTCTCCCATTTCATCAGTTGCCTTTTAGCTTTGTCGATTGTTTCCTTCACTGTGCAGACTTTTATCTTGATGAGGTCCCAATAGTCCATTTTTACTTTTGTTTCCCTTGCCTCCTGAGACATGTTTAATAAGAAGTTGCTGCAGCCCAAGTCAAAGAAGTTGTTGCCTATTTTCTCCAGTAGGATTTTAGGATTGTGATGTTTTCTGTCTCAAATTTAGATCTTTCATCCATTTTTAATTCATACTTGTGTATGATGTAAGAAAGTTGTCCAGTTTTATTCTTCTGCATGTCGCTGTCCATTTTTCCCGGCACCATTTGCTGAGGAGACTGTTGTTTTTTTTTTTGTTTTTTGGGTTTTTTTTTTCCATTTTATACCCTTTCGTGTTCTGTTAAAGATTAATTGGTCTTATGTTTGTGGTTCCATTTTTGGGTTCTCTATTCCGTTCCATTGATCTGTGTGTCTGTTTTTGTGCCAGTAGCATACTGTCTTGATAATTACAGCTTTGTAAACAGCTTAAAGTCTAGAATTGTGATGCCCCCAACTTTTCTTTATCAACATTACTTTGGCTATTCGTGGTACTTTCTCATTCCATACAAATTTTACGACAGTATTCTGTGAAGAATACTGGTGTTATTTTGATAGGAATTGCATTGAATATGTAGATTGCTTTGGGTAGTATAGACATTTTAACAATATTTTTCTTCCAATCCATGAGCATGGAGTGTTTTTCCATTCCTTTGTGTCTTCTTCCGTTTCTTTCATCAGCTTTCTATAGTTTTCAATGTACAGATAGTTTTGCCTCTTTTGTAAGGTTTATTCATAGGTATCTTCTGGTTTTTGGTGCAATTGTAAATGGGAACAATTCCTTCATTTCTCTTTCTGCTGCTTCATTATTGGTGTATAGAAATGCAACCCATTTGTGTACATTGATGTTCTATCCTGTGACTTTGCTGAATTCATGTATCAGTTCTAGCAGGGTTTTTTTTTTTTTAATTCTTTTGGACTTTCCAGGTAGAGACTCATGTCATCTGTGAAGAGTGAAAATTTTGACTTCTTCCTTACCAACCCATATGCCTTTTACTTCTTTTTATTGTCTGATGGCTGAGGATAGGGCTTCCAGTACTATGTTGAACAACATTGGTGAAAGTGGACATCCCTGTTGTGTTCCTGACCTGAGGGGGAAAGCTCTCAGTTTTTCACCATTGAGGATATTAGCTGTGGGCCTTTCATATATGGCCTTGATGTTGAAGTATGTTCCTTTTATCCCTACTTTATTGAGAATTTGTATCAAGAAAGGATGCTGTATTTTGTCAAATGCTTTTTCTACATCTACTGAGAGTAACATATGGCTCTTATCTTCTCATTTATTAATGTGGTGTAACACATTGATTGATTTGAGAATATTGACAAGCCCTAAAGCCCAAGAATAAATCCAACTTGATCATGGTGAATAATTCTTTTGATGTATTGTCGAATATGATTTGTTAGTATCTTGTTGAGAATTTTGCATCCAGGTTTATCAGGGATATTGGCCTGTAATTATCCTTTTTAGTGGATTCATTGGTATTGGAATCAAGGTAATTCTGGTCTCATAGAATGAGTTTGGAAACTTTCATTCCTTTTTTTTGGGGGGGGGGAATAGTTTGAGGAGAATAAGTATTAACTCTTCTTTAAATGTCTGGTAGAATTCCCCTGGGAAGCCATCTGGTCCAGGACTCTTATTTGTTGGGAGATTTTTGATAACTGATTAAATTTATTTGCTGGTATTGGCACTCTCCAATTTTTCTTTTCCTTTCTGTTTCAGTTTTGGTAGTGCATGAATTTCTAGTAATTTATCCATTTCTTCTGATTGTCCACTTTGTTGGAATATAATTTTTCATAGTATTCTTTTATCATAGTTTGTATTTCTGTAGTGTTGGTTGTGATCTCTCCTCTTTCATTTGTGATTTTATCTATTTGGGTACTCTCTTCTTTTTGATAAGTCTGGTTGTGGGTTTATCACTTTTGTTTATTCTTACAAAAAAACAGCTTTTAATTTAACTGATGTGTTCTACTGTGATGTTTTGCTTGTTTGTTCCTTTTTCATTTATTTCTAATATTTATTATTTCCCTTCTTCTGGTGGCTTTGGGATTTATTTGCTGCTCCTTTGCTAGCTCCTTTAGATGTAAGTTTAGGTTGTATACTGGGGACCTTTCTTGATTCTTGAGATAGGCCTGAAGTGCATTGTACTTTCATCTTACGACTGCCTTTGCTGTATCTCAAAGGGTTTAGACTGCCATGTTTTCATTTTCATTTGCTTCCATGTATTTTTTTTTTATTTTTCTTTTAATTTCCTGGTTGACCCATTCATTTTTAGTAGGATGTTCTTTAACCTTCATATATTTGAGGGCTTTCCAAACTTTGTTCTTGTTGATTTCAAGTTTCATGATGTTTTGCTCTGAAAATATGCATGGTATGATCTCAATCTTTTTGTTCCTATTGAGGGCTGATTTGTGATCCAATATGTCATGTATTCTGGAGAATGTTCCATATGCACTTGAGAAGAATGAGAATTCTGCTGCTCTGGATGAAATGTTCTGAATATATCTGTGAAATCCATCAGGTCCAGTGTGTCATTCAAAGCCATTATTTCCTTGTTGATTTTGTCCGTAAATGATCTGTCCATTGCTATAAATGGGGAATTAAAGTCTCCTACCATTATGGTCTTATTATCAATGAGTTTCTTTATGTTTGTGATTAATTGATGTATGTATTGTCCTCCACATTGGAGGTATAAATATTTACAATTGTTAGAACTTCTTGATGGCTAGACCCCTTAATTATGATATAATGCCCTTCTTTGTCTCTTATTACAGTCTTTGTTTCAATATCTAGTTTGTCCGACATAAATATGACTACTTCATCTTTCTTTTGTATCCATTTCTTCTATTTCCATCCATTCTGATACCCTATGTCTTTGACTAGAGCATTTAGTCCATTTACATTCAGAGTGTTTATTGAAAGATACGAATTTAGTGCCATTTTGTTATTTGTAGATTTGATGTTTCTGGTGATGTTCTCTGGTCCTTTGTAATCTTTGATGGTTTTTTCCCCCCTCCACTTAGAGATTCCCCCTTATAATTTCTTGTAGGGCTGGTGTCGTGGTCATGAATTCCTTTAGTTTTTGTTTGGGAAGGTCTTTATCTCTCCTATTCTGAATGACAAACTTGCTGGATAAAGGATTCTTGGCTACATATTTTTCCTATGCAAAAGAAGGAATATTTCCTGCCTCTCCTTTCTGGCCTGCCAAGTTTCAGTGGGCAGGTCTGCTACTAACCTCATGTGTCCACTCTTGGAGTTTAAGGACTGTCCCTAGCTGCTTTCAGAATTCTCTATCTTTGTATTTTTCCAGTTTCACTATGATATGTCATGGTGTTGAACTGTTTTTGTTTATTTTGTAGGGGTTTCTCTGTGCCTTTTGGACATAGAAGTTTGTTTCCTTCCCCATATTAGGGAAGCTTTTTAGCTATAATTTGTTCAAATAAACCTAATGTCCCTTTTCTATCTCTTCTTCTGGGATTCTTATGATACAGATATTGTTTCATTTCATTAAATCACTTAGTTCTCTACATCTTCCCTCATGATCTAGTAAGTTCCTTTCCCTCTTTCTCAGCTTAATTATTTTTTATTGTTTTATCTTCTATTTCACCTGTTCTCTCTTCTCCTCCTCCATTCTCACTGTCACTGTGGCTAGTTTATTTTGAATCTCAGTTATAGCATTTTAAAAATCATTCTGACTGGTTCTTAGGTCTTTGATCTCTGCAGCAATTGTTTCTCTGTTGTCTTCTATGCTTTTTGCAAGCTCAGCCAGTAGTCTTAATGACCGTTGTTCTAAATTCTTTTTCCGATATATGTTTATACCTGTTTTGACCAAGTCACTGACTGTGATTTCTTCTTGACCTTTCTTTCTGGGAGAATTCCTCCATTTGTCATTTGGGCTGTTTCTGACTTTTGTGTATTTTAAAAACTTGTTATGTGTCTTGCGCCTGAGAGTACTATTAGATTAAAAAGGGGTCATACACTGTCTTGGGCCTGGTACTCCAGAAAGTGTTTCTGTTGTATGCTGTGTGCACCTTGCTATTGTGTTTGGCTGCTCTTTCCACTGGTACTCTTCAGAGCTCCTCTTTGCTTGCAGTGGTGAAGTGTTGGACCTTTAACTAGTTGTGTTTTGATTTGCTTCTTGATATGATTCTGGACAAAAGGGGGGAGGAGCATTCGCCCATAAAAAGAGAATCAAAAAAGTATAAGGCCGAGTCCAAGGAAAAAGAAAGGTTAAAAAAATAAAGAAAAAATAACAGAAGAAAATAGAAAAGAAAATAATAAAAAGCCTGATCAAAAAAAAGAGAAGATAAAAGGATATGACAAAAAACAAATCAGAAACTATGAGCCTGATTGTAAAAGAAAAAAGACAAAAGAAATAAAAAGGAAAAAACAATAGTTTTCTGTTGATGCCTTGGGGAGGGGGTGGCTGTGTGGGTCTGAAGGAGAAGTTGGCTGTGTTGTCCCAGTGTCAATCTTTCCCCAGTAAATAAGCAGTTTCTAGGCAAAGAGGGGCAGGGTTTGGTGTAAGTGGGTTTTGCCTACACTGGGGGCTGCTGTGTTGCTCTCAGAAATCTCACAATATTGGTATTGAGGAGAAAGTGGTGTCACCCCAATCTCTAGTCTTTGGACTGAGGAATCCCAATCCCTACTGTTCAGGCAGGCCTTTCAGATTAGCGAGGGAAGCCAGCTCGCCTTATACCAAAATTCACGTATTTTCTCTGTCACATGGTTGGGATTCAAAATCCAAAGTCTTAAAGGAATAGTATGGTGTGGTTCTTCTCCCCTCCTCCAGAGCAGAGTCTCTCCACCCTGCTGATGAAGGCCTTTGGCTGTCACCTGCAGGGTCTTTTGTCCTTGGGGAGGCAGTAAACCCTCTTCCAAAAGTATTCCAGTGTGCTCCAGAGGTTGCTACAACATGCTATGCACTCTACAGCCAGTTCACTCCTTTGCAGGAGTGCATACCACGGCTCCACTCCAGAGAAAGTTGCATACTTCCACAACCTCAGGGTTTGAGCCCCAAAGCTGTTTGCAAAAAAGAACTGGGACACTCAGTGCTTCTTGCTCCCCAGTCCATGGTCCAGAGGAGTTTTCCTCTTGTGCTAATTCAATCCCCACTTTCTCAACCCCTCTCTCTTTCTCTCCCTTTTGTCTCTCCACAGAAATTGTTCCCTCCCCTCTGCAGCTCTGCTGTTTTCTCTCCCCCAATTTACATCTATCACCTCGTATCAGCCAAGCTGTCTCCCTCCAACTTTAGAGATCCTTCTGCTGCTCTGTAGATTTATTTCCTAGGTGTTCCAAGTAATCTGACCTCAATACAGCTATTTTTGAGGGGTGAGGTAAACCCAGGATGCCCTTATATCTCCACCATTTAACTATTAGGTATTTCTAATCAATTATTCATAATAGGCAAGGTTCTTGGCAACCATGTATTTAATATTTTAGATCAGTTTTGACAAACACATGTAATGAAATTAATATCTCGCTTCAAACTGCACTTAATTTAAATGTAGAAAGAAACAAATGAACTCAGGGGGGTCAAATTCCCAGCTCAAGTACCCCATAATTGAGCTGAAATTTCTATATGTTTCTTTAAGTAAATCCTGTATTTCCAGAGCTTAGCTTTTTGAAAACTTCATGCAGAGTCTCATCTATGCCCCTGAATAAAATACAACACACATTGAATTCCCATCACATATCAGTGAATGAAATTACATTGCCTTAGATGGGATGGGGATCAGAAAATCAGTATGGGGACATGAGGACAGCTTTTGATTGAGCTGGTATATTCAGCTCCACAATTGTGCAGAGTCTGCTCTGTCAGTAGAGGAATCCCTCCAACCCCTGTCTGAGGAGGTTAACTCTGATTTCCTGAGGATCCTGTAATGGTCTCCCCAGAGACAGCTGCCTTGCAAGACACTGCTGATCTTGATCGGACAAGTACCCACCAGCCTTGTTGGCTTCTATACCAAAACTCACCTGAGGCAGACTCAACTACCAGCAAGTCCAAAACCATGAGATAATCAGTGTAACCCATGAAGAATTGTGCCACACGCCAAAATAACTGCATTCCTTTTCCAGTTCATAAAGAGAAGTCTAGAAAAACTCTGAAGAAATGGACATTAAGGGTTTGGGATGATTGTGGAAGTAACATGCAGCTGAATTAGGTGGAATGTATTGAGTTGGACCTATTTAACAGAAATTCTCTACTCAGTGATGCATCTCCAGAGGGTACAAAGAGACCCTTGGATCAGTTGGACTAGTTGCATCAGTTGGTTGTCTCTAAGGTGGACCAAAAGGTGGAGTACACAAAATGAAACTGAACTGCTCTGGTACTCTTTAAAAGGAGCAAAATAATCATTCAGAAGCAGCTCACAAAACTACAAATGAACACAGGTTAACAATTTAAGAAAACGAGGAAGAAAGTGAAAAAATAAAATGAAAAGTTCAACAATGAGCAAACAAAAAAACATAATTGGAACTTTTGGAGTAGAAGAATGCCAAAACAGAACAAAACAGTTTGAGTGATATGTGACCCTTGCTGCAAACATGGGTCTTTTCTGGGTGACTCTCACTGTAATTTTGCCCAGGGGATGCCCAAACATGCAATAAAGTGTTCCTTCTCTGCCATATAAGAAGTTAAGGGTTTGTTAAATGTTATTACACATTTGATCAGGTCTCAGGAGCCTCACAGTCCTGCAGGAGTATGCCTTGAGACACCAGTGCCTTCCTCTTGGCCTTCTAGTAGCCCTGAGATCTGGCACTTCTCTTTCTCTTTGAAGGAGACATACTGGCTTACTAACTTTCCTTCATCAGTCACTTTTGTGAATGATTTTGCTATATCAGGAAGGACCTGTGCTGCTAAGAACCAGGATTTATACTCAGTTGCTGGCTATTCTGAAAAAGTCTCCTTCACAAAATCTAGCCTTCTGTGAGTCTTGATGACACTTGCAGCCATTACAAAGGAAAGGATAAATCATAAATTCCAAACAATTTACCTGTCACTTGCTCTCGCAGTGTGTTTCTCGGAGGATGATGTTCAAAATGCCAGCTGGTAATTCTTTAGCTTCTAATCATGGGTTGAGTACTGAGGGTGAGCTCAGAGCAGTGTTGTTTACCATCCACAATGAAGAACAATTGGCAAGGTTGTGCCCATGCATGACTACAGACTATCATTTTGATGGCATTTTCCTGCTGGACCCCTCCACACCACCTGACTTCACCTCATGTCTCAGAGCTACCAACAAGAAAGTTTGATACTCCATGACATAGCCAAAACATTTTTAAAAATGGAAAAGAACACAGATACCCAAGGGCACCAAGCTTTGTGGGCTCAAGCCTCATTGCCCGTTTAGGATAAGCCATTAATGACATGACTGAGTGTGTAACTGGTGACTGTCTTAGACCATGGAACTCCAAATCACATGTCCCCAGAGACTCCTTGGACAGCAAATGAGAGTACGGGTCCTCACCAGCCAAGATGGTGATCTATTATCCTCACAAACCAGATCTCACTTGATTAGTCAGGACTATCCAGGGAGGTGGAGACATACTTGATTGAGAGGCTGGGGGCCTTCTACGGAATTTTTGCACTAAAAAATTTTATATGGAAGTAAAGGAAATCCTAGTTCACAAAAAGCAGTAATGCTCAAGAGAAGATGTATAGCTGTAGCTTTAAAAGCTGCACAAATCTTTTCCCCCTGGAGATGAAAACAGGAAAAGGAAATCAGAGGTTGTGAACAAGGATCCCAGGATGATTCCAGTTGATCACAGAGCCTCTAAAGGAGCCCTGAGGATGGAAAGTCCTGCATGCCCTCATTCCATTTGTAAATTCTTCTCTTGGGCTTGTCCTTTCCATATGCACATTTTGAGCTTTCAAAAAAAAAAAAAAAAGATTTTTTAGGGGGGCCTTGGTGGCTCAATTAGTTAAGCGTCCGACTTCGGCTCAGGTCATGATATCATGGTTCATGGGTTCCAGCCCCGCATCGGGCTCTGTGCTGAGAGCTCAGAGCCTGGAGCCTGCTTTGGGTTCTGTCTCCCTCTCTCCGCCCCTCCCCAATTGCACTCTGTCTCTCTCTCTCAAAAATAAAAAAATTAAAAAAAAGATTTTTAAAAAATGCTTATTTACCTTTGAGAGAGAGACAGGGCAAACAGAAGAGGGGCAGAGAGAGAGGGAGACACAGAATCCAAAGCAGGCTCCAGGCTCTGTGATATCAGTGCAGAGCCTAATGCAGGGCTTGAACTCACTAACCATAAAATCATGACCTGAGCCAAAGTGGGAAACTTAACTGACTGAACCACTAAGCCACTCCCATTTTAAGCTCTTTTACATTACCCTTAGAGCTAATGAATTTCCAGAGATTGAACTAGAAAAGTACAAGTTCCTAATATTTGGTCAAAAGATTTGTCAAGACAAGCTAAAAGTGTTCCTCTTTCTCCCCACAAAGGTATAAAGACAGCATTTCTCCTGTCCTAAGACATGGTCCTGCCAAGTGTTAAAGACAGTCAAATATCAATGGCCATTGCTATACCTGTGAAAGTATCTTGAATCTCTCAATCCCATCAGTTCCAAGAAGCTGTCTATGCTCCTTTCTGATACTGAAATATATATAATTTCTGAATAAGGGGTGCTTGGGGATCTCCTTCAGTTTCCAGGGAGGGGGGCTAGCCGTTCTCTATTCTCCCCCATACAATAAGCTGATGACTCTGAAAGGGCTCTTAATTCAGGGAGGAATGTGAGAATCTGTCTGTCATTTAAAAGAGCACAGGAAATGAAAGAACCAAACCGCAACCCCCAAGTTGTAACAGGAACAGGATTTTGATATAATATTCAAACCTATTTACTATTTGTAACAACAAAAAAATATTCCCCCTCCCAATAGGTTAATAGGCACTGGGGAAGAGGGCTGAGTGAGAGGGACTGGTGGTGGGAGAGGGTGTCAGCCCCTTCCTAGTGGCCTTCAGGGGAACCAAAACAAGACTCACAAAGTCCTTCTTATCAGAATGGAAGTAAGAGTCCCAAGGAACCCTGAATGTCCCAGGTTTACCCCGTTGCTGAGGAAAAGGCTTTACTTGGTCTCAGTAGAGTGGCTGGTTACTGGTACTGGGCTTTGTGTTCAGGACCTGGTGGCTGCCATAAGATCACCATCCCCCTTTTTAAGCCCCCTTCACTCTGTGCTCCATGTCCTGTTCTGAGTGCTCAGTCAGCCAACAGCACTTCATTTGTTTCTGCCTTGGGAGTGCTGAGCCACTTCATATCCCTGAACCAGACCCTGGATTGTTCCTCTGGCTCAAAGTTGTAAGGATTTGCAGCTACGTGGAGCAGCAAGATCTCCATCATTATTTTGTATTCCTGGGATGCCAGAGGGAAGGACAGGATGCAGAGAGGGCCTGGGCAGGGGATGCTGCAGGTGACTTCTGGGAGGTGAGGACTTGGGCAAGGAACCAGTCTTGGGTCTTTGCATACACTAGATCCCTCATTTCCTTGAATCACATGCAGGTCTTGCCTGTCCTCATAGATGCATTATAAAGAGTCCCTCTTCCAGGAGGGTTTCCTTGATGCCATTGCCCTACCCCCACCCACAAAGTGGATGGGTTTCCCACTTCTCTGTCCTCAAATTCTCCACGTAAATGTAAGAGGAAGGGGGTGGAGGCAGAGAGTGTGCTGCCCAAGGTCATTTCTTATTTCCACTCCCTTACCCACTCCCACAGTGAGTACAATTGCTCACCTCTGTACCTTTTCTGAAGGTTGATCTCATTCCCCTGGGAGACGGACAGCCAGAGTCCACCAGAAAGACACTCTCCATCCTTGCCCCCAGCAATTACTACCCCCTTGTGCCCACTGGTCAACATAGTGCACTAAGGTCAGGTCCCATAAAGGGGTCAAACACACAGAAAACAGAAGTTGGCCCTAAGCCGGGCTCTGGGCTCAAAAGAAGTCAAAACACTGGGGCAGGCTCAGGCACCTAGTAGCCCAGCCCTTTCTGATGACAGAGAGGAAGGCTGAGGCCTCATGCTCCACTACTGAGGACTGCTCCACTACTTGTGGGCATCTAGAGGAGGAGAGGCCTGACTTCACTCTCCCCAGATGGGCACCATCTGAGTGGAGAGGCTAACCCCTGCTCAGTCAAAACCTCCTACAGCTTTGCAGTCAGGCAATTCTGCTGCTTCAGCATCTTGAGGAACGAGGACCAGTGTTTCACAGGGACTTTCCCTCCCTCATCCCTAAGATGGTCATGAAATTCCAGCTCATAAGGGTGGCCTTTCATGAGGGGAGGTTTGCCAAGTACTGAGGGCTCAGGGATCAGTATAGGGGCTCTTGGTTCCCAAACTTCAAAATCCTGGTCCTCTTTGATCAGCTCATAGGCTCACCCATTTCCAGAGTGTCCTCCATTGTCCAGCCTCCTCCTCTGTTTATTTGGAGGCCTTCAGCTGGTAAGGAGAACCCCCTAGTCTGTGACCCTGGAGCCCCTCCTTACAAACACATTCACCTGCTGCTGCTGCCTCTCCGGGCTCTCTGGGGGTTTACCACCTGGGCAGCAAATGTGAAGAGCCCTTCCTGCCAGGGTTAAAGACAAGTTCATTGAAGCCACCATTACCCCATTTCCCCCCTACGCCCCCGACCTTAAACCCTGGACAGATGGTCCTTGGATCAGATGATCCAAGTCAGCTGGTCCCAGTGCTACTCAGTCCTCCAGTATGGTCTGAGTCTCAATCAATCCCAGTTCCAACATTCACTTTGTTAACTTTGGGTCAGCAGATTGGCTTCCCTGACATGCTTCCTTATCTGGAGGGTCTGAGAAGAACTACACCTATATCACAGAGTTCCCTGAGGACTCAGTGTCAGGTTTCTGTCATTAGTGTTCTGGTCTTTACACCTCCAGTTGGAGCAGGGCAGAAATCTCCACATATTGCTTCCTTGAACCTTACACTCCATGAGGCCTTTGCCATAGAATCATCATCCCTCAATTTCCCAGATGAGCCAGAGGCCCAGTGTAGGGCAGTGACTTGCTCAGGGGCCTACGGAGGAAAAGCCACTTGCCTTTCCCAGCTAGAGGCCATGAGCCAGCAACCTTTATCCCACCCCCAACCCCACCACTGACTTGCATCCTGTCCTAAGCCAAGCCACTGATTGAGGTGATGGGGTATCTTAGGAACCTGTTTGTTTAGCACCTCCCTGTCCCAGCTCCACTGGAGTCTCTGACACCCAGGCTGGAACCAAGGTATGCTAAAGGCTTCACCTCCATAAGGAGCCCCTCAAAACATCCCCATGCACAGAATTTTTTCTTCACTCAATCAGAGGTGCCATCTCTGATTAACACGGTAGGAGGTAAGAGGACACTTGCTTCCTCATTTACATAATGCTTCTGATGTCCATTCAGGAAGGGTCCACTAAGAAAGAACCTATCAGTTCCCCAGACAGTTTTCATAAGACATTTGGAGGATATGTCTTTGCCAACTAGGCGCTCAGGTGAGAAACCTGACTGTGGTAGATGAGAAATGATGGTTATAGAGGCACAGTGAGGAGTTGCAGAATGCACTCACATCTGTCCCTAGTCCAGGCATTCTGGCACACTGTTTGTCCACCTGGCACATGGTATTCCCCTGAAGTGCCCAATCCTAGGGCAAGCATGGTGCCCTCCACTGGAGATGTGGTGAAGCCAGAAGGATGAGCAGGGACCTGACTTCCTATGGACAGATTGGGCTGGTTTAAGGAAGAAAGTAACCCCAGATACCCCAACCACCTAGTGGTTTAGAGGAAGGTAAGTGCCAGCAGGATATAGCTGCGTGGAAGCCACACACTTACTAATTCTGCCATCTCAGCATCCCCCCACCCTGAACAGCCCATCCACCACCATTATATTCCATGACCAGTGTTTTCTGCCCACAGACTGACCCCACCTGCCCATAGGCCAAACATCCATCTTCCTATTAACGCCTAATTTTTCAAAGAAATATTAAGTGAGAAATGAACAAACTACATCCTGCCCAGTCCTCCTTCCCTCTCAGCCCTCCTCTCTCTCCAGATCTCCATCCTCCAGTCTACCTTGATCATCAGTTCCCTGCTCAGTGAATAGCCTTGGATATACAGCTCCTGAAGTTTTTGGCAATTCTCCCTGGGAGAGGAGGAGAAAGAAAGAAGGACAAATTTAATAATAATATGGGGAATTTAAATTTATTTCTTTCCCACTGGCTTCTTCTGAGAATGGAAGTCTCCATGGGCCTGGGGAGGGAGCTGTCATGGTGGCCACCTGGGGCCTGTATTCGAATTTCTATTGAGAATCTCAGTTTTGACCAGTTTGTGTTCCAACTGGGCATGGAGTTCTGTTGCTGTAAACACTTGAAAATCTCCAGTTGGCCTAACCCAAGGTGACATTTAATGAAACTGATTTCTGAAGCAGAAGTGGTGAGCTAAGGACCCATGGAGATGTAGAGACCTTGCCTACTAGCCCAGGTATTTTCCCAAGAGTTTGTTGTCTCCCAGGAGGTCCCAGCTGACTGAGGTGCCAATAGCAGAGATATGGAAGATCCCTAATTAACACTGGTCTTCCTTGGGGAAAGGCCTCCACACCTGAAAACTTACACCCATGAGTTACACCACTCTGCAGAGAAGAGAGAATGGCATGCAGTAAAGAGTTATGCAGGATTTGACACTCCTCAGGAGGGAAGAGAATGGGCTTCCAGATGGGGTGCTGAAGCCCTAGTTGCTCTAACTTCAGTCCTGTCAGTTTAAATCTCTGCTCCTGAATGAGACAAATGGTCAGGAAGCCTAGAAGTGCACATTTAGGGCCCAAAGAGTAAAACTTCTAGGGAGGAGAATTTTAGTTCGACCTAAGAAAGGAGCTAGGTAGGAAGTGAGCATCCCACCACTAGGACATGTGAGTCAAGGTCAGTGTGCCCTGGTAGGAAGTGATGAGGTACTGTAGGAGCTCAAACCATAGACTTCAATCCTGAGAACTGAAGTGTGAAGGGGAAGTTCCCACAACTCTATGGAGGGACTCCACTAAGCCTTACATTATTTTCCTGGGCCACCTGGATCCAATGATCCACTGGCCTGGACTGTCATCTTAGGTCCTCAAAGCTGGTGGTGATGACGCAGTTGGTCATACTTTAGAAATGGCTGTGAGTGGGCCAGACAGTGGGTGTCAGGTACTCATGGACAAGCTTGTTCCTCTGGGGAAAAAGACTGGGCATGACCTTTTTAAAAAGCTCCTAGAGCAAGGACAATGTCATCTGGTGCAGCCATAGCATAGCTCAGCAGCTGTGGTCATCAACTGTCCCTGACACAGGTCTCTGGTCATAATTGGAACTTTGGATCCTCAGGGAGTTGAGGACATTGCCTATGTCCTGTGGAAGTCCTAGGTTTTTTTCTCTGTCCACTGAGGGCACACAGCATGGGATGACCCAGGACCCAATACTGGTGGGGAAAGAAGAAGGCATTTGCACTCACCCCATCTTCACTAACTCCAAGACCTAAGAAGGTGGCTTATGTTGACTCTTCCCAAGGGGGCATCTTTCACCCAATCTGATCACCCTCTGCACTCTTTATTGGTCTGCACATTCCCCTGTGACAGCTAGAACCATGGCCTGTACTTCCTTGTGATTATGTGTATATCAGGTATCTAAGAAGTAGTAAGGCTGCTGAGCCTACTGGGCAGATGGGTGGCCACCAGTTGGGACAGGTCCTGCCTGGATTTCTATGTGTTCTACCTCATTTAATCTTCACAGCCACTCTGTGCAACAGGTGCTGTTTCCATCTCTACTGATAGAAGTAGACAGCAAAGGCTTTGAGGTTAAGAAAGTTACGTTTGTCATATAAAGGGCCAGTGGTGGAGCTGGGATTTGAACCCAGTTCATAAGAATGCAGATTAAAGCCAGGCATATCTGGGATAGCTGATGGCAGAGGGAAGGCCTTCTCCGCCTCTCCCTGAGAACCTAGCTGTTCACCGCATCCTTAACTGCTCTGCCACCAGCTGGGGAGGGAAGGCCATGAAGTCAGGCTTCTCCTTAATGGGTCGGTTCTTTCTGGACACAAACCAGGGACAGGAGGCCTCTGGGGTTAGAGCTGATTCTATTTTTAGGAGGCAGAGATGGAATTTTGACTATAGCTGATAGTCTAGATGACTTCAGCTCAGTACCAGGCATTCATCCTGGAGATATTTGTTTTTGCACCAGCACTGGAATGGTTGATGGTGTAAATTCTGGCTCAAGCACTAGGGCTGGTAGTAGAAATAGAGCTGGAGCAAGCTCTAAATTCAGAGTCAGCCCTTGTTCTAGCTCTGCAGCTTGCTGTAACTCTGGATCTGGCACTGGAGCAGGACAAAGAGGAAGGTTCTAACATATAACTGACTTTCCATGTGTCTTTCCAACAACAGGGAAAAAAATCTCACTTTCTTTTAAACAAGACCCAGCACATGAACTTCACAATACATAGTTTTACCAGTTTGCAGTTCCCCCTATCCTGTTGGTTTGTCTCAATGGGCGCTAGGTGGTCCAATTGTACCATGAAGAGGGAGTCATGGTACTTCAGATCTAAGCAAGTCAGATTGACTTGTGAATATGCCACCTTTAGTTTTAACCAAGGACAGTGGCAGGAGTCACCAGTCATCCTGGAAGTGTTGATGTGACCAGGTACCCAAGAAGGGAGAGATGGTGTTAGGGGGAGTCATGTGTAGAGTCTGAGGCTTGTATTTTCATTTCACACCATACTTCCACAGCCCTCTACTTTGTGTCTGGGGACCAAAAGATGTCCCCAACCCCACTCCCAACCACTTTGTGGGAGTCCTTGCCATGAAAGTCCTAGTCATGGAGCGGGTCTAATGTTGATCCTATTTGAGTCTTGTCTTCCCACTGACAGTCATCTCCTGAAGGGCCTGGGCATAACGTACCACATCCTCTATGCAAGTGAGCATCAGGATTGAAGTTTGAGGCCTATTTGTGAGATGGCTGCTCACCACACCTACTATTCTGGGTCACAGTTGTGGTAGTGAGGAGAAGTGGATATGGAGAGGAGCAGGCAGAGCAAGATGGGGCTATGGAAAGGACAGGTCTGTCAGGGTCTGTCAGGGCCTGGCTCAACTAAGCCTCCCCTCTGCTTCCCAGGGGCCAAGGACACCATTAACAGCTGACTTACTTGCTCATGCAGCAGCATCCCTAAGATCTCAGCCACCATGGTAATCAAACATGTTAGATCAGAGTACTGTCAGTTACTCCCCAAGCACAGACCACATACCATTCCACTGTGTCTTGTGGAGACATTAGGTCATCTTTCTAAGTTGAAAGAGCAGTCCCTTTTTAGTTGGTCCTATGTTTCGTCATCCCAGTTTGAAGATGGGAAGATGCACTCATATCTAGAGAGGGCCGTGGAGGCATCACATCTAATACACGATGGTCATGACTGCCTATGATGTATATTGTGGCTGACTTTCAGACTAGAATTGGACTGACTTTCAGACTAGAAATGGAGTCTGCTCCATTTATTGAATTGTTTGAATGTCTGTGGAAGTGCCTGCATGTAGTAGCTGTTTTATATATATTATGTAAAAAATGAGCCCAAACCACAACATTCCTAGATATCTCAGTGGGCTGGCATTCCTTTTCCTATTCCCAGAGATGCCTAATCTGACCACACAAGGTCAAGATCCAGTACTAGCTGGATGGAATCTAAAAACTTCTTTGCAAATGGGAAAACAGGTGTCTCTCCATGTACTTTTCTGATTTCAGAAAAGCCACAGGACACCAAGGGGTGAAACAGAGCTTCTTCATTGGGGAGAAATAAATAATAAACATGAAGAAGACCCTTCCGCATATCCAGGAGCCAGGTAAGGACCCCTTATGACTTATCCCATGATTTCCTACACTAACCCTATGATGTTCATTCTCTTCCCACCTCACTTTTCAAAAGAAGGAAGTGAAACTCAGAGAGGTGCAGTGACATTTCCCAGAACCACAGTAAGCAGAAGACTCACTGTAATTCTATCTCAGAACCACACACTCACCTGTTAAATAGATG
This sequence comes from Panthera pardus, assembly GCF_024362965.1. Lineage (NCBI taxonomy): Eukaryota > Metazoa > Chordata > Mammalia > Carnivora > Felidae > Panthera > Panthera pardus. The sequence continues at coordinate 61,611 of NW_026526751.1, read as the reverse complement.
GTCCAGGATATGTTAGATGGTGTTGGAGTAATGACAGGGGTCCAGGAATGTGGTGATGTAGGAGATGTTTCTGCATGGTTAAACTGGAACCAGGTATTCAAACACCACTGTGCCTGCCTGTAATGTCCACATCATGCCTCATTTAGGCACAGGGTTGACTCCTTTTCACAACAGGTAGACATGAGGAAAATATGGTCAGTGGTTTCACCAAGAGCCACTGGAAAGATCTTTGGAGCTCAGACCATAAACTCCCATCACCTCATGAACTTGTGCAAGAGGAGGGATCTGAGTGCCTATGCCAGGAAAGGTTCTAGGCTCTGAAACTACATTTTTATTTTGGGGGAATGATAAAAAATTGGTACCTTCAAGGCATTTTTTTGCTGAAAACCATAGCACTTCCCTGTATTAAGTGAAGTATTCCAGTGAGTTATCAACAAACTTCACCTTAGAAATTGAGAAACAGAGGCGTAGGGATTTCAAATGGCTGCTCAAGATAATGCAGGTCAGAACTGAGACATTTCCAAAGAATAAGCTGCATGATATTCCTACTAAGTGACTGCATCTTTATCAACTCCTGAAATGGATTGGAATGATACACAGAATCCACATTCCTCGAAGGCCCTACAATTTCTTAGTTTTGAGTTTTCATTCTGGGTCCATCTCAGTAATCTTGGGGCCCTGGGTGTGGGGACCACTCTGTGTTGAGTTACCCATACCACTGTTGGCCATTGTTGGTGTCCTGATACAAGTGCCTCTTGTCTAGGGAGATGGAGTAGTTAAACACATTGTCTAGCTCCTTGACAGTGTCCTGAGTGGAGCTCTGCAAAAAACATAGCCTAGAATCTAGCCAGCAGGCATCAGAGGCCTTCCACTCAATCTGTGGTTTTAAGTTAGCAAACTAATACAGTCTGTTAGGACACTGTGAAGATGGACCCTGCAGCACTGCTGAAATGGCAGCAGAACTGAATTGTGTCAAGGTCCAAGAACACTGAAATGCTGAATCACTGGCAAATGAACTCCCTTGAAGGATATTATGAAAATGAGTAAGACCATAGCTCCTGACCTGGTGGGCCAATGATTTGATTTGTTCTGTGAGATGATGAGTTGTAGAGAAATGTATAAAATACAATTATCCTAATCTTCTATTTTATATAAAATATCATATCATGTGTGAGAATTTGTAAGACTTGGACAAAGCCTGCAAGGACATTTGATGGCCTGGATACTTTGGTGGGCAATTAAAACAATGGAAACAGTAACAAAACACAAAGATAACATATTTTTTTCCTACTTTTGCAATAAATATGTGAAGAATGTATTTCTACTCTACCACACAGCTGGTGGTTTACTTGGGGAGGTCCAGATTGCTTTGGCAGTGGGCGTGTGAGATGCTCAGTGGGAAAGCCCTGGGAGAGTCCCAGGAAAGTCTCCAGATTTGAATCTGAGCTCTGATCCTGCCCCAATCATCTTGGAATCCTGTGTGTCAAAGCCATTCTGCTTTTTTTTCACCACAGACCAGCTCTGATAGTGTTGTTGACCTATCTCTAAGGAGATATACTAGTGGAACCTACCAGGTAGCACCTCAGTGCTCTCCTAGTGAAGTCTGCAAAGACGGTGCATGGTAGCTGGGCCAGGAATCAAAGACATGTCTGGACTATACCACTGTGGGGATACCCCCAAGAGAAAATCTGTTCCCCAGTTCAGGCACAATCATGCATCCACAAAAATCTCTAGTCAGGGAGGGAACAAGATGAAACCTCTAGGGTTCACGATTAATGTATGGGTAGAGGAACTCACCTTCTCATGCACCAGCTATGACTATGAATGACAAATGCAGCAGGTTTCCAATACCTAACCGCTTCCTCCTGTCCAGGAAGTTCCCTCCTCTCATCGCCTGCCTTCTCTCTCCTCAACAGACATATGTGATGTGGGGAAAGGGGTGTGGGGAAGCTCAGATGAGATCACAATTCTGTTCTGGCCTGAGATCACAATTCTGTCTTGGGCTAATATTCTGTGTTACCTTTTGGCGCTTCCTTCCAAATGCCTAGAGGCATCAGCGATGATGGCTGAACCAAGGTCTACAGTGAAAAAAAGATTCTCCCTCAGGGCTTCCCTGAGCCCAGATCCTCTGAAACTAGGGATAAGACATTGCAGTGTCTTGCTTTTCTCAGTGTTTCCACTCAAGTAAGGTGGATAGGGGGTTGTCTGTAGATTGTGGGTGTTTGGTTACCACAATTCTAACTTCTGTTCAGGTCTATGGAAGGTAGTAGGGTCACTTTTTAAAGATGCCATTACCAATGCCCCTTCCTTCAATCACCTTCCTTCAAATTCACCTGTGGGCTGTTGATGACTCACCCTCCTCCCTCATGTTAACACCTTGACCATTCAAAATTATCCTAATCATCCCTTTCACAGCTTTCTGAAAATGTAATCAGGATCCTAGCTTTGAGGAGACAGAGCTGCATTCAGACCTTTTTCTTACCAGTTCTGTTTCCTGGGAAAATCTCTGTGTTTCTTAGGTCCTTTCTAAGTGTCCAAGCTTGCACAGTGGCGATCAGGCTAGAGTTTACTTTCTAGGGACCTCATCAGGTGTATCTGAAGTAATATCTAGAACACCTATGGGATGGTGCCACGTGTCTTAAGGCACAAACTGAGCCATTGAAGAATTACAAGAAGGGTTTGTACTATTACTCAAAACAGTCCTTGGTTATAGCAATGTGACATTGGAATAAATTCCCACCTGGCTCATTTTTCAAATGAGCACCATGAGGGGTTTTAAATAATGCAAATTCAGATATTGTCATCCTCTGGCATAAACCTGTTGAATTGTTTCCTGTTATACTTAGGATGAGACCCACGCATATCATCTTAGCCTATGAGGTGAGCTGCCTCCACAATGGCTTTCAGTGATCCCCACCCATGGTATACACATCCCTTGAGTGTTTAGAAATAGGCTTCTGATTAACAAAATACAGCCAGAGTGATGGGAGGTCATTCTAAATTTTAATTACAAAAAATTATCTCACTTCCTTCTTACTCCCTCCCATGTGTTCTTCCTCTTCATCTCTATCTATGTTTTTATCACTATCTCTCTGTCATTTCCCTCAAGTTGGGGAATCAAACCCAATGTTTGGAGCTGCTCTGTGTAGAGACCCACATAGGAGGGAACCAACAGAGTGCCAAGGCCAACAGACAGAAAGGAACTTGGACTGTCTGTCCAAACTGCATCCTATATCCTTTGAGTGATACTGAGAACAAATCCTCCACCAGTGGAGCCTCAGCTGAGGCTGAAGCACCAGCCTGTGAGCTACATCGAGGCAGAGACACTGAGCTAAGCCATACTGAGATCACTGGTCCACACAAATTGTGAGTTATTAAAATATATGTAGTCTTAAAATGCAATGTTTTGGGGCAATGTAGTCAGAAAGGAGACTATAACAGCCTACCAGGCCCAGAATGAGGTCCTGCCATGCTTTCCTTTCCCTCCTCTCTCCTGCCAGGTTCTCTCCAGCCTCTCTGGCCAACTTTCTACACTCCTTTGGTCAAACCAACTTCTGGCTCTGAGCTTCAGCACCTATTGTGGCTTCTCTCTGACACACTGCTCCTAGACTTCTTCAGGGTGGCTCCCTCTTGTCATTCTGGTTCTAGCAAGATTCTCCTAGTGACACTTTAAGACTGCCCTCCCCAACCCTCCTTCATTGCACCCTGCAGTGTTTGCACTACACCACTTTCTCTTTTCCTTCACATATCTTTGCTTTTGTGCTCTTATCTATCTCCACTTCAGACTGTGACCTCCTGGCAAGCAGGGACAACTGGGTTACTTTCAACCCCTCACTTAGGCCCACTAGGATTCCTGGCACAGGGTGAGGGTTTGGCACAGAGTTGTTGAATGAACATATGGGAAGATCTTGTGCCCCTCTTTCTACTTTTAACAAACTCAAATAGTGGAGGTGAACACTGCTGATAAAGGGAGATGCAAGTTGTTTCTGAGGCAGGGGGTGGGGAGAGACAGCCAAAAAGACCTCTGCCTAAAGGCACAGTGGGCTCTAGAAGTTTAAGGTGTATAACATAATGACTTGGCATATACATATTGTGTAATGGCTACCACAATAACTTTAGTTAACATTCACCACCAAAAATAAATATATACATTTTCCTTTGTTATATTTTAGGGTTTACTACCTTAGCACCTTTGAAATATATCACATAGCATTAATAACTTATAGAATGTTGTATGTTATATATCTCCACAAAACTGAACAAAAAAAAAAAAAACCCAGAAAACAATAAAGGAAAAAACTGCCCCAAAACTCAGTGGACATAAAAGACATGAGCCTGCCTTTCTCCTGGAGGTCAGCACCAGCACTGCATCCCAGGCAGAAACACAACCAAAAACAGGCCTCTTTATTTGAGTGTCTGCATAACAGAGACTCTTCAGACCCCTAGGGTAAAGGAGCAGGACCTGAAAACTTCCAAGGCTGTGAGAGGGACATCAAGAACCTCCCTTGCTCTCTGATTCCTATCCACCCCCACAATGCCCTCTTTACTTGTGAGACATCCTAACTTACTTCCAGATGAGAACTCTCAGGGTACAACAAGCACTGATCTTGTCCTTAGACAGTGGTATGAGTGCACAGTACTCTGGCATATTCTTCTTTATCCCAAGCTCTTATCCACACAATCCCTGAAGCCTCTGTCAGTTCTAAAGGATCTCCAGGGAGTGTAAATCATTTTCTCAGGTTCTCAGTGCACAGTGGGTCATCACTGGAGATCCAAGGCCATTAGGAACTTTATGAGCATATGAAATTCTTACAGTCACCAACAGGAAGGAAGTTACTTTATATAGGAGGACACTGAACTTTTTATCATATACCCAGTCTACCCAAGGCAAGATGGTCTTATCTTAGCTCCAGGTATCCACAGATGTGGAAGACAAGACCCCAGTCCTGACTTCTTCAGGCTGGGCCAGGGATAGCCCTGAACTAGGTAGAAATCTAGAAGTGTAGGGATCCCCTCCCCATTTTTGAGCTCCCAAGCATGAAGCCAGGAGAATGGATACCCCTGTTCCATGGAAGAGCTGCTTTCATGCTCTTTATCCTCTGCCTCATGTCACTTACCTGGTTTCTACTCTTCCTTGATTGTACCTTCATGGTCCTCACTTGAGAAGTCAATATGAGCTCTTGTGCCTGTGTACATGTGAGGATGCAGGGATGAAAATAACCCCATATGGGGAGGAAGTGGGCAGGGTTCCTAGGATCTTAGGGTCTCTCATTTCTAAAATAAACCTGAAGGGAAGGGTTGAGACTTGACCAAGGAAGCTGGAGCTTGGCCTAATCTTCAGATAACCTCCTGTGGGATGAGTCAGTACCTACTTCTTTCTGGGCCACAATTTCCCAATTGTACATCAGGATTTAAGATGTGGAACAGCATAAGCAAGTGATCAGCCAGGGTAAGTTTTCATGCTCAATTAGTACTGAATGGGGTGTCAGTGTGGGACGCTGCTCAGGTAAGCATAGGTACAGAATGCTTATTATCACAGGGGTGCATTAGGGGACAAGCCACTAGTCAACAAGGCCTCATTTCAAGACTGGTAGACAACAAAAGCCAGATGCCCTACTGAGGAGAGATTAGGCATGTTGTGCATGCATAGACAGCATATCCATCCCTTTGGTCATGAAGTAAGTCTCAGTGCCCTTGCCCCCTCCTCGTCCAATGACATTCCTTCTCTTTCTATTAGAAAATAACATAGATGTTGGCCATGTAAAAGCATCAGATATGAGAATTATCCAATCTGCCTTCACTCTTATCTCTGCCACTATGCACAGGGGAATATGTCCCAGAGAAGTGACCTCTCTTGTCCAAGGTCACACAGGAGAGAGATACTCCTTTTTCATTAGGAAACAACAACAACAACAAAATCCTAAAGGAAGGTTATGCAACTTAATCTTGAAATTCCCACTATGGCAGTTCTTACATTATCTGTCTTTTTGCTCCAACATCTTAGCATGTGGTCCCTATCATCAGGGCTGTCCATGGACCAGGATGGCAGTTGGAGCTTCAGACTAGACCAACCACCCTGTCTTCATTTCAGACATCAGGCAGGAGAGCAGAAGGAGAGCAAAGCAGGCCCTCCCAGCTGTGTCATTTCTGTTTGAGCAGCCTCCCCAAAGTCCCACAGCATGCTTCTGACCACAAAAAATTGACCTGAATTTCATCTTGTCACTCCTGGCTTCAGTAGACATTGGGAACATTGCCTTGTAATTTTCTGAATGGCTGCCTGAAAAGAAATCTTTCTCTGTATAGATTAAGAGATAATGGAAAGGTGGAAACTACCAGAAGTTGAAGAGGAGAAGAGGATGTTATTGTCACACAAACTGGGCTTTTGTTCACTTTCCATAGCCTCTCTTTTCTATTTCTTTATTCAGCCACAGAAATAACAAAAGTCTTGCTTTGAAAGCAGAAATTTGAGTGGAATCCCTGATTTCTGTTCCCACCTGAATGACCAGAGGCACTAGATGGCTTCCATCTGACTGTTACTTGTAAGTAGTTCTAAGCAAGTCCTTTCTATTTCATACAAGGAGTGGGATGATTCTAAGGTTGTAGCGCCTGTTAGGTAGACACCGTGTTCCTAAAGAGCTGAATCAAATTAGGTTTCTATAATTCAAAATAATACAATGTTTTGACACTTTTTATTTTCCAATAATATATACTTAGAACCTACCTGGTGCATATTATTAGTTATGATAATCTTCACAAAACAGAATAATCAAATGGTAAATAGTCAAATGTTATAATTAACTAAACATTGATGGAATTAAAAATGTATCTGGATGTGTTTTAATAGGAATTATAAAAGTCAGAGAGGTTGACTTGGTAGAAATAACAACACCTAAACAAAACTTAAAATAGGAGAATCTGTAGACCTGTAGTCAGTACATGATCATGTGTATTAAAAAATCAATCCAGTGGTGCCTGGATGGCTCAGTTGAGCATACAACTTTAGCTCAGGTCATGATCTCATGGTTCATGAGTTAGAGCCCTGCATTGGGCTTGTTGCTGTCAGTGAGGAAACCACTTTAGAACCTCTGTACGCCCCGTCCAACTCTCTCTGCCCTTATCCCACTCATGTTCTCTCACTCAAAAATAAATTTAAAAAAATCAATCCATTTGCGTAACCTATATTAACAGGGCGGTAAAAGATTCAATCAATTAAAAATAATGAGTAAACTAAGATTGTTTTAGTGTGATATTCACTATATATTGTGGTATAATGAGCATACAGGTTTCAGGTTCAACAAGTCTGTATAATTATATACTTGGTGATCACCACGATAAGTGTAGTCACCATCTGTCACCAAACAACGTTACAACTATCTTATTGACTATCTTGCCTGTGCTATACTTTTCATGTCTGTGATTTAATTATTTTGTAACTGGAAATCTGGACCTCTTGATCCCTTTATCAACTTCACCCATCCTCCCACCAACCTCCCCTCTGTTGTTTTTTGTATTTAAAAATCTGGTTTTTGTGGGTTTCTTTCTGCTTTGCTTGTTTTGTTTATTTTTTAATATAATTTATTGTCAAATTGGTTTCCATACAACACCCAGTGCTCATCCCAAGAAGTGCTCTCTTCAATGCCATCACCCACTTTCCCCTACCCCCCACCCACCATCAACCCTCAGTTTGTTCTCAGTATTTAAGAGTTTCTTATGGTTTTCCTCCCTCCCTCTCTGTAACGTTTTCCCCTTTCCCCTCCCCCATGGTTTTCTGATAAGTTTCTCAATACCCACATATGAGTGAAATTATATGGTATCCGTCTTTGACTGACTTATTTCACTTAGTATAATACCCTCCAGTTCCATCTATGTTGCTGCAAGTGGCCAGATTTCATTCTTTTTCATTGTCAAGTAGTATTCCACTGTATACAAAAACTACATCTTCTTTATCCATTCATCAGTTGATGGGCATTTAGGCTCTTCCCATAATTTAGTTATTGTTGAAAGTTCTGTTATAAACATTGAGGCACATGTGTCCCTATGCACCAGCACTCCTGTATCCCTTGGGTAAATTCCTAGCAGTGCTATTGCTGGGTCATAGGGTAAGTCTATTTTTAATTTTTTGAGGAACCTCCACGCTGTTTTCCAGGGCAGCTGCACCAGTTGGCATTCCAATCAACAGTGCAAGAGGGTTCCCGTTTCTCTACATCCTCACCAGCATCTATAGCCTCCTGATTTGGTCATTTTAGCCACTCTGACCAGCATGAGGTGGTATCTCAGTGTGGTTTTTATTTGTATTTCCCTGATGAGGAGTGATGTCGAGCATCATTTCATGTGTCTATTGGACATTGGGATGCTTTCTTTGGAAAAATGTCTATCCATGTCTTCTGTTCATTTCTTCACTGGATTATTTGTTTTTCAGGTGTGGAGTTTGGTGAGTTGTTTATAGATTTTGGACACTAGCCCTTTATCCGATATGTCATTTGCAAATATCTTCTCCCACTCCATCAGTTGCCCTTTAGTTTTGTTGATTGTTTCCTTTGTAATGCAGAAGCTTTTTATCTTCATGAAGTCCCAATAGTTCATTTTTGCTTTTAGTTCCTTTGCTTCTGGAGATGTGCCTAGTAAGAAATTGCTGCGGCTGAGGTCAGAGAGGTTTTTTCCTGCTTTCTCCTCTAGGGTTTTGATGGTTTCCTGTCTCACATTCAGGTCCTTTATCTATTTTGAGTTTATTTTTGTGAATGGTGTAAGAAAGTGGTCTAGTTTCATCCTTCTGCATGTTGCTGTCCAGTTCTCCCAGCACCATTTGTTAAAGAGACTGTCTTTTTTCAATTGGATATTCTTTCTTGCTTTGTCAAAGATTAGTTGGCCATACTTTTGTGGGTCCAGTTCTGGAGTCTCCATTCTATTCCATTGGTCTATGTGTCTGTTTTTGTGCCAATACCATGCTGTCTTGATGATTACAGCTTTGTAGTAAAGGCTAAAGTCTGGGATTGTGATGCCTCCCATTTTGGTTTTCTTCTTCAATATTACTTTGGCTATTTGGAGTCTTTGGTGGTTCCATACAAATTTTGGGATTGTTTGTTCTAGCTTCGAGAAGAATGCTGGTGCAATTTTGATTGGGATTGCATTGAATGTGTAGATCGCTTTGGGTAGTATTGACATTTTAACAATATTTATTCTTCCAGTTCATGAGCACGGGATGTTTTTCTGTTTGTGTCTTCTTCACTTTCCTTCATAAGCTTTCTATAGTTTTCAGCATACATCTGAAAACATCTTTTACATCTTTGGTTAGGTTTATTCCTAGGTATTTTATGCTTCCTGGTGCAGTTGTGAATGGGATCAGTTTCTTTACTTGTCTTTCTGTTGCTTCATTATTAGTGTATAAGAATGCAACTGATTTCTGTACATTAATTTTGTATCCTGCGACTTTGCTGAATTCACATATCAATTTTGCAGAGTTTTGGTGGAGCCTATCAGGTTTTCCGTGTAAAATATCATGTCATCTGCAAAAAGTGAAAGTTTGACTTCATCTTTGCCAATTTTGATGCCTTTGATTTCCTTTTGTTGTCTGAATGCTGATGCTAGGACTTCCAACACTATGTTAAACAACAGTGGTGAGAGTGAATATCCCTGGCGTGTTCCTGGTCTCAGGGGGAATACTCTATTTCCCCATTGAAGATGATATTAGCCGTGGGCTTTTTATAAATGGCTTTTATGATGTCGAAGTATGTTCCTCCTATCCCGACTTTCTTGAGGGTTTTAATCAAGAAAGGATGCTGTATTTTGTCAAATGCTTTTTCTTCATCTATTGACAGGATCATATGGTTCTTATCTTTTCTTGTATTAATGTGACGTATCACATTGATTGATTTGCGAATATTGAACCAGCCCTGCATCCCAGGAATGAATCCCACTTGATCATGTTGAATAATTCTTTTTATGTGATATTGAATTCGATTTGCTAGTATCTTATTGAGAATAAAGAAGGAGGTGTGGAAAAAGAAACAAAGATAAAGTTACCCAGACAGAGAAACTAAAGGGCTTGATTATTCCAGAGAGAGAAAGGAAAGAAGTAGGTGTAGAACATATATCAAGAGAATGGATTAAATATGTCTGCTTAAACAAACCAACAAACAGAGTAACCAGACTAGAGGAGGGAAGAGATTTGAAGGAGAAAAGGAAGGAAGAATATAAATAGCAAGAATTGTCTGAGAATTAATCCAGGCAATGCAGCAGTGCTGGTCTGGAGAAGGGGGCTGTCTGGTTCCTCAGTGTCTATCCCACTCCAGTAGATACAGTTACCTGGCACAGAGGAGTGTGGTTTGGTGTAGATGGGTCCCACTTCCACTGTGGACTCTGTGAACTGATCTCTGAGGCCCCACGTTGCTGGTGGTGGGAAGAAAAATGACGACCACCCCGCAGTCTCTTCTCCACAGACTTGGTGTCCCAAATCACTCTGTTCAAGCTGTTCTCACTGTGCTATGGGTGCAGAGGACGCAGTCTGCCTCACTCCACCAACTCCCGTGCCCCAGTGCTTGGCTAGGATTCAAACCCCCCTCTCTGTGCACCCTGATACTGGGGAAGTGTCTCTCCATGCCACCCAATATGTGGTCCCAGCTGGTTTTGTCTTATCCTGCAGCCCTTCAGGAAGGGGACCGCTTTCTCCTACTGCAGACAGCGTCCTGACCTAGCCACTAAGCCTGGGGTTGGCTCCCCTCCTCCCCAGGTGTGTGAACAGGGCAGCCAGCTCCAGTCTGGAGAAAGTCCCACAGTTAGAGATGGGATCCCTCTCTGTCCCAATCGGAGGTTTATCTCTTGTCCACATACAGCCTTAAGCTTCCCCAGACTCTCTTTCTCTTCCCCTTGTCTCTCCACAAAGGGGATCCCTTCCCTCTGTGCCAGCGTGGCCCATTGTATCTCTCCCAGTCCACAATCACCCACCTATGGCCCCTCAGGTTGTCCCGGTGTCTCCCTGGTAGCAGCTTAGTCTCTTTTCCTCCCAGACTCAAAGTCATTTGGCTTCAAATTTCAAAAACTTTTCTGTGTCTTGACTGTTGAAAATAATGCCTCCTGAACATGGAGATGCAGAGATTTCTTGGACATATTGTTTTGTTTGCTATGGATATGTTCCCAGAAGTGGAATTGCTAGATTATGTTCTATTTTTAATTTCTTGAGAAATCTCCATACTATTTTCCATAGTGAGTGTACCAACTTTCTATTCCCCCAATAGTGGACAAAGGTTCCCTTTTCCCCACATCTTCACTAGCATTTATCTCTTGTCTTTTTTATGATAGCTATTCAAATTGATGTGATGTGATATATCAATGTGACCTTGGTTTGCATCTTTCTGATGGTTAGCTACATCAGGCACCTTTTTATGCACCTGTTTGTCTTTGTTTATATTCTCTGGGAAAATGCCAGAGCACTGTACACTGCATCTGGGGTCCATGGACAAGACCAGTCTGCACTGAACCTTCAGGGTCCTAATTGGATATACAATGGTGGGTGCAGAATCACTCTTCTGGCTGAGGTGAGGGTGATGTATTAGTAAAGAGGACACCATGGGAGTGGACAGAAAAAAGAGTAGAAGGAGGCATCTGAAATCCTTTGCTTTGGAAGCTGAAGGTCCTGTTCTTTTGCCCACGTGACTCTGGAAAGCCACTGCCTTGAGGATACCCAAATAAAGATATCCCTTTTTTTGGTGGTATGCCTGCTTGGGGCTATAATGCTAGAGCTGGAGAACAGAATTCAAGAAGTCTTCTTCCATGATACCTAGGGTGTTCTGCTGGAGGAACTGGAGCATGAAAAGTCATGTACAGGCCATTGTGGTTGTCCTCCTGCCCAGAAACAACTTGAAACTGTTAGCAATATTTCTCTCTTCAGTGTAGGTGGTTAAAAGGGGAGATGGGCTCCAAGACCTTGTCATTTATTTATTAACTATTCACTAAGCTTTTAACCTGATGCCAGGTACCTTGTTGGGCCCATGTGTGGAGCTGAAAATACCAAGAGCTACCTGCCTTCCAGGAACTCAGGTCTAGAGATAGGCAATAGCACAAAAGCAAAGGCATGTGAAAGAAAAAAGCAAATGATGTGTGCTATGAATGAAGGCTGGAGAGTCATTGGGTAGGAAGGTATGAAAGGCCTCACTGGGGATGACATTGCTGAGAACAGAATGACAAAAGGGAGCTAGACTTGAACAAGTCATCGTGCAGTGTGTCAGGAAGAAGCTACCACTGCTTCAGACACTCACTAACAGAAGCCAGTTTGTCCAGAGGAGGTGAAAAAGGCAGCCAGTGTGGCTGGAGGGAAACTAGGAGGAGAGCAAAGGGGAGGGAGGAGGGGCAGGGAGAAGTGCTGAGGCCTGGTAGAAAGTTATCTGTTGCTCTTCTGTTACTGCATTGTCCCAATACCTTGCACTGTAAAACACATATATTTAATACCTCACAATTTTTTGTGGATGAGGAAACCAGGCACATATTAACTTGGTTCCCCAGCCTCAGGGTATGTCAGAAGCTGCAGCTGTGGCCTCAACTGAGGCTAGATTGGAAGAATATTTTCTCCCAAGTTGACTCATATGATTCAGGATGCCATTTGGACTCAGAGCCTGGGTTCCTATGTGTCTTTCAGCCTGGACACTGCCTCAGTTCTCTGCCATGTGAGCCTCTATATAATGGCAGCTCAAAACACTACTTGATTTTTGGTTAAAGAAAGATAAAGAAAAAAGGGATAAAGAAAAAGGTAAAGGGAAAGAGGAGAGAAATGGTACATGAGAGGAAGTAACTAGGAAGTGAAAGACTATTTGAAATTGAAACTTAGACATGACTTTCCATCACATTGGCTGTATCCTATTGGTCAGAAACCAGTCGCTAGCCACTTAGGAGTTACAAAACAATATACCACAAGTCAGCATGGGGAGCCATTGTGAAGGCTGCCCCCTCATAGATTGAAATGAGACAACTGAGTCTCATTCTAAATACAACAGGAAACAACTGGTTTTACTACCATTCTACCCCATCATGGGACCCGTATTAAAATAAGGCCAAGAGGAAGAGTGACTGTTCCATTACTACACTGATGTCTCTTTTGAATAGTACTCCATGCCACATCCCGCCCCTTTTTTAAATTCTTCCATACTTGATTTTGGGCCTCAGATACACTGGATAACAGCCCACACATATTAAATTTTTTTTTAAGTTTATTTATTTTTGAGACAGAGAGAGACAGAGCATGAACGGGGGAGGGTCAGAGAGAGAGGGAGACACAGAATCGGAAGCAGGCTCCAGGCTCTGAGCCATCAGCCCAGAGCCCGACGCGGGGCTCGAACCCACAGACCGCGAGATTGTGACCTGAGCCGAAGTCGGACGCTTAACCGACTGAGCCACCCAGGTGCCCCAGCCCACACATATTATAAATATTATCCATTTACACCCGATGAGGCTCCTAGGAAGTATATTCTAGCCTGATCCCAACATGCACATTAGGAAACTATGGAATACTTGAGAGACACATTGAGTTAGGACATATAACTGGTAAAACAAAGAAAAAAAGCTGAATTCAGTTCTGTATCCTCAAAATTAGAACCCTACTTGCATTTCCAGGGAGTTGTGGCTATGGCATTTTTGACTCATTGTTTACAGTTAAGGAGATGACATTGGAGGAGAAAGATAAGCAGTCAACTATCAATAAGGGGTTCTAGATAGGTCTCATTTAAAGAAGGGCCCCAGGTACTGGAATCTTGAAAAAGTGACTTCACTTCCTTGGTGATAGGCTTCAACAGAACTTAGAACTCTGGTAACCAGGTGCCCACATTCTAGAGATGGCCTGCTTTCCAGCTCACTTGCCCAGAGTCACTCTAGAGAACAAAATGTTCTGTTGCTGTATCCCCATTTTCAGGATATGTGGGCTTAAGAAAGCCCAGAGTGAGAAACCTTTATGTCACTGTAGACATCAGCTCAGCCCTCATCTCCGAAGCTGTTGGTCATTTGGCAGGAGGCGCTCACAGGTAACACAAGGTAGCTCAGGGCAGCCCACTGGAGAGCATGCCACAACTCTGATCCTGCCCAGAGCAGGCCTACACCTCTTGCCCCTCATTGTGTGTGTCTGTGTGTGTGTGTGTGAGAGAGAGAGAGAGAGAGATCAGGGGAGGGGACAGAGGACGAGGGCTATGCCCTTCATGAGCAGAAGCAAGATGTCAGGTGTTGAAAGCCTAGCACATCTCTCATGTTCATACCCCAGGTCTTGGCAGGCAGGAGAAGATAATTGCTGGGGACCAAGTTCAACTACCTATATGTTAATTACGAGCCCTAGAGTTTCTTCTGGTTTCCTCCTTGCTGGATGTCTTTACAGCTTCCCCTCTTAGCCTGTACTGTAGAGAACACAATTTCTAATGGGGATGTCCCCTTGTGGCAATGTCCAGGGAGGACCCTAAGGTCTCTTGGCCCGACTACGGGGCACTGTACTTGCAGAGCTTCACCCAAGATATCTTTGAGGAGCTGGTCCATGGCTTCAACTACTGCAGCGCCCTAGATAAGTGTCAGGTGCAGAAGGATACCAAGAATCAGCGCTGCTCTGAGGTAAGAATGGGAAGAGGGTTTTTCACACCCTGCACATAAATATGCACAGGCCTGCACATAAATATGGGGCCAAACCTGAGGCCCTCACATTGTATTTCCACATGAGCGTCCCACAGGCCCAACCACAAAATAATCTGAATATCCAAACCTCTGCCACCAGCTATGTGGTAAGGTAGGAGGATACTCTTTACATATATTGGAATGGTAGAGAATGCATGTATTGTGTATGTATTTTATTTTTTATATTTTGATAGAGAACATATTTAATGTTTTTAATTAATCATTTTTATTTATTTATTTATTTTTTACTTTTCATGAGGCCATGAGTATCTTTGCATTTTACTGCTGTTTTATTATTTTACCTACTTGCCCCAGATATCCTGGGTAGCACTCAGCTCCACTGTCCTTGCAGAACTTCTCCAAGCCCTTACATATCATCACACAAAACAGGGTGATTTAACACAAAATTAAGGGTGGGATGAAGCCATTCTATATGTTTCTGTAATGTCTTGTCTCTCAGAACACATTAAATTATTGTAGGCCCACCAAGTCATGAGCTGTGTTCTTATATGTCTTCATAATATTCCATAAAGGAGGTTGTGTGCCACTGTTTCAGCCTTTCAAGTCTGTTGGAACTTGACAGGATTCAATTCTGTTTTCATGTCAACAGTGATGCAGGGAAAATCTTAAGTGTCCTAAAAGAATGTTTTAGGTTGCTAGATCTGCCATAACATGGAAGCACTAATTGGGTGGAAGGACTTTGATGCCTCCTGGCTGAGATACCTGCCTCTGTCTTTTAAGAGTTTCACCCAGGAAATCTTTGATGAGCTGCTCTAAGGATTAAATTCCATCTCCCTTGACAAGCAGCAGGTGCATCAGTCCAGCAACAACATCAAGTGCTGGTATAGGGTGAGAACAGGTCCAGATTCATGTCCTTTCTCGGGACCCAGAGATGATCAGGGTAAGCCTGGAACCCAGACTACAATTGACTGGCTCCCTGGGGCCTGCTGAAGAAGGTGGTTTCCCCCAGAAACTTTCTCCCTATCAGGAACAGACCAAGCCTCATTAGCTTAGAGGAAATGCAGCCCATGCTTTTGACAATTCTCAGGACTAACCTATATGATCTTGAGCAGCATTCGAAATTCTAACCCTCTGTTTTCTCATATCTACAGTAGGGATGTTTACTGATGATTCACTGGCATAATGCTCTTAATATAGGCTATTAAAAGAAGTGCTATTGTTGCTCAGCTAAGAGAATGCTTGGAAGTTACCAATGGTTTATCATTTCCCCCATAAAACCAATTGCAATTTTAAGCCTAGAACCTTATTCTGTGTGGGCACCCGAGTCCCTTCTCTTTCACAAGTTCCCAAAGGGATGGGGGTCTTTGGTCTGAGAACCAGACCCTGATCTTCCTGGTAGTTCATGGCATTGAAGCTGACTACATGCCCCTCCTTGTCTACCCGGTGTTAAAAGGAATCAACCCTGTCCCTGGATGAGGCCTGTACAATGCTGAAGCTCAAGGAAGGCACAATGGAAAATTTTTTACAGTCCCTGCTACAATCACCTTTCCAGGATAGAAACATCTCAACCATCACAACCATTTTCTGCATATACCAGGTGTTCCCCATGGCCCAATTAGTCCTGGGACAGCAGTTCAAAAGGTGAGTGCTTGCCTCATACACAGCACAGGGGGGAGCCTCCCATTTACTACTTGTGTATCTTGGGAATGTCACTGCACCTCTATGAGCTTCACTTTCCTCTTCTGGAAGTGCGGTGGTAAGAGGATGAACCTCACAGTGTCAACTGTAGTAAACTATGGGAGAAAACATGGCATGGGCTTATCTGGTGCCTGACTCTGTAGAAAGGGCTGCTGGACATGCTGAGTATCTTTAGGTTTAATAGTTCTCTCTCTCTCCAGTGAAGAAGCTCTCAACCTCAACCCTCGCAGGCCTGTGGCACTTCTGAATTTAGAAAAGGACATGGAAAGCAGAAGTTGTCCTGTTTGCAAAGGACTTCTGAGATTCTATCTAGCTGGGCTTGGTATTTTTCCTTTATATGGCCAGACTAGGGCTTGCTGGGGGACAGGCAGAGGCACCCATGGCCCACACAGTTATCTGAAAAGTACTGGTTGGGTTAATTCAATCAACAATATATGTTAATCACCTAGTAATGCAGGCACTTTTCTAGTCACTAAGATAATTCAGTGAATAAAGTAGACACAATGCCTTGGTGTCAATTCTAGTCAGAGAGTAGGCAATCACTCTACACTCATGTCCTTGGTTCATTATATGTGACATTTTCATGGCGTCCTCTGGGTATGAAAGGATTGTCCCTTATTTGACCATTATGACAGACTACAAGACCAAGTAAACATGAGTGGGTCTTCAGGTTCAGTAGGAGGGCCTCCTGCATCCACAGAGCAGCATAAGAGACTATAGGGGTTGTGGCTGGAGGAGGACTTTCAGAACCATGGAACTCACAGATCTCTTGATTTCCATAGGAGGGCTTATGTTTGGGGGCTTCCTGTGAAGAAGCAAATGAGTCAAAGAGAGCTGTGGGTGGGGCCCCAAAACTTCTGGGAAGCAGAGCACAGTCTGGGTTCAGTTGGTGCCTAAGAGACCCATCCCTTTGACTGTTCTATCTGGCTCTGCCTGCTTCTCTCCATATCTACCTCTGCTTACCACAGCAACTAGGGCCAAGAACAGAAGGTGTAGTGAGAAGACTGCTCATAAATCGGCCTCAAACGTAAGCCCTATTACTGGTCTTTACTGAGGATGGCATTGACTATGCCCAAGGCCGTGGTGAGAAGAGTATCAGTGAAAAAACCAGACTCACACAGGTTTTCTGGATGACTAGGCCTTCCACTGCAAAGGCGGGGTTGGAAGTGGGCTGGGCCATCCTCTGGGATCCATAGAGAAATAATGATGCTGTGGGAGTACAGTGTGGAATAAAAGGCCAGGCCTCTGATGCTTCTCCACACATGACTCTACCCAGCACCCTCTCTCCCATCTTGAGTACATGGCCTGACCAGAAATTTCAGGATACCTGGCAGTCTCTGAATTTTACCAGTTTCAAAGTAAAGACAGCCTATGTGGATATGAAGCTGCATGACTGGGACCTGAAGAACCACACCGCCCTTATCCTGGTGCATCAGGAAACTCTGGAGCCCACTGAGGCAGAGTCAGATGGTAAAGGGGATTAAAATCTGGGAAGACTAACTGGGGTGGGGTTCATGGGCTGAATATTGTTTTGAAAGCAATGGTACCTGTCCTGTTTTTGGGAAGGCACCTGGAAAGTCAGTTATGTGGATGAACCTTTCTCTTTATCCTGATCCAGTGCCAGCCCCAGGGCTCCTTCCAGTTGCAGAGCCAGAAAAGGGGTCTACTATGGAACTAGAGACAGCGCCAGTTATGTTTCAACCATCACCTCAAGCGTCAGAGCCAGCATCACCTCCATCAGCTGTTCCAGAACTGGAACAAGTGTTAACATCTTCTTCAGCATATGTGCCAGGTCCACAGCTACAATCAGCTCAATCATCAGCTTTACTTAGAATTTTAACTCCAGCTCTAAAAATAGAGACAGAGCCAACTCCAGCGCCAGAGCCTTCCTGCCACGGGCATGTGACCCCAAAGAACCAGCTGAATGAGGAGAAGCCCGGCCTCATGGACTTCCCTCCCAAGCTGGTGGCAGAGCAGCTAACGTACATAGATGCGGTAAGAAGCTGGGCTCTCAGGGCAGGACAGGGCAGGGCACTTTCTACATTTTTGCCGTCAGCTAACCCAGACCTGCCTTTCCCTGATGTGGACTACTATAGTCCGGGTCCAAATTTCAGCTCGACCACTTATCAACCATGTTACCCTGCCAAGGTCCTTAAATCAAGCTTTCACTGTCCAGCTGCAAACTGTAGAGATAGGCACTGATAAGAATTGATGCAGAGTTACTGTGTAGATTAAATGAGCTAGAACAGCTAGAAAAATGGGTAGGCCCTGGTCCTTCAGGTGGAGGAAGACAGCTCACTGGGTGCAGTCAAGTCCATGGGTCACCCACCCATCTTCCTTGGAGTCTTAACACCCTGTGCACTTATTAGGCATCTGACATGTACATAACTACAAGGGGAAACAGAGAAACCTATGGTTGTAACTGTCATGGGGGAATGTGCATCGAAAGGAGAGTAGGACCAAAGGGAAAAACAGGTGGAGTGGAAAATGCCCCCTTGTGAGGAGTCACATTGAACTGTCATCTAGAGGCTGGGGTTAGCAAGGATGACCAGGGTACAAATTCTCTCCTTCCTTCCCTGCCAGTATTCACTCCTGGGTCTTCCTGTACTTGACTCCCTCAGTGAAAATAGAATGGAATGAAATCCAGGGATTCCAATCAGGCTCAGGCCACATTCTCAGCTTCAGGAACTAAAGCTCTGACCTGGTAACCTCCTACCTAGGACATTAATCCTGAATGTGAAATGGCTGGCTGAACACCCCTACCCTCCCCACCCCATTCTCTAGGAGCTGTTCAAGAAGGTGCTGCCTCATCAGTGCCTGGGCTCCATCTGGTCCAAGCGGAATAAGCCTGGTAATGAGCACCTGGCACCCACAGTCTGTGCTACCGTCACCCAATTTAACAGTGTGGTCAACTGTGTCATCACCACCTGCCTTGGAAACCCAAGAATGATAGCCCAGGACAGGGCCATGGTGGTGGAGCACTGGATAAAGGTGGCCAAGGTATTTTATGGGAGGCCAAGATGAGTCACTCTTCTGAGCCTTGGAAACTGATATTTCCCTTATCAATTCTCAGGGTTGGAGTCCCTAGTCTAAGCCCTAGGGTCTGCACAGTCCCTAGGCTCTTCCCTCCAGGGACATGCTGACCTTTACTTGCATGTCCCAATGGTGGAACGCTCAGTTCCTACCTGGCTCCTTCCTTGGAATGAGCTAAAATCTTCCCTCTCCCCAGCAGTGTTACTCTTGGGGTCTTATATGTGCCCTTCTGCAGGCACCTGGATATCTGTCATCTTGGAGGGAAAATTTAAACTGAGGGAGACTGATACTTTAGAGCAAATAGGACTCCTGCTACCCACATGACCACTCATTCTCTTCCTTCCCCAGGCCTGTCAAATCATGCGGAACTACTCTTCACTGCATGCCATCCTCTCTGCTCTGCAGAGTGCCTCAATTTACCGTCTGAAGAAGACATGGGAGAAAGTTTCCAGGTGAGTATGCCTCTCTCCATAGAAGGATCAGGGTGGATGAGGGATTTCCCATATGCACATCTTTTCCCCCTCAGTAACTGGGACCCTCCTGGGAGGCAGCAAACCCTGGCAATAGAACCTGGGCTGGTGTACAGGTCTATAACCCACCCTGGAGAATAGTCCACCCTGACTCCAGCTACAGAAATATTTTTTCTTAAATATCACGCACTGAGTTGACCCAAATTAAATATTATCAAGTGCTTACTTTACAGCAACAAAACTCTCTGCCCAATTGAAACCACAACTGACTGAAACAGAGTTGCTCAATTAATATGGAAATGGTGGCACTGGATGACTCACATGAGAGCTCCCTCCATGTCCTACAAACACCTTAGTTCTCAGAGGAATCCAGAGAAAACCCTAATACTGGCAGTTTGACTTTTTGGAGTACTCAAATAAGAGGAACTTACATTCAAGCCACATTATTCCTATAATTTTTTCTGCCATTTTTTCCTCTATTCAGGAAGAGCTTTCAAAAATTTAAAAAGCTGTGCACTGAAGATAACCCACAGAGAAGGGAACTGTTCCTGAAGGTATCATGGGAGGAGGAGGTTTGGGAAGAGAGAGGGTGGGGCCTGAGGGAACAGGGTCCTGAGTGGATGAAGAAAGACTGCTGTGTAGGGGAATGACCTGAAGCATTCCTTGGGGAGGTGAAGCCTTTGGTATGAATATGGTTACAGTTTGGGGTGAAGATTCCATTGGGGGTGGAGCAAGAAGGTGCTGTTCAACCAGATGCTATAGACACCCTGTCTCTCCATATTAACAGCTAGTCCAGATGGGGACCTGTATACAGCTTGAGAGCCCAGAGGACAGCCCTCTGCTCAGTAGTGGGGTTGGGATGGGTGGAGGGAAACAATAATGATAGTAATAGGACACTGAGTCCTCAGAAGACCATGTGATGTAGGTGGTGTTCTCACTTTTCTCAATGAGAAAAGAAGCTCAGGAAGGCCAGGCTGCAAGTTCAAGGTCACACATGGAGTGAATGTTGGAGCTGAGATTGTGCTAGAATCACTCACAGCATGCTTAAGGATAATGTAGCATTGGTACCAGCTGACTTGGGTCAGATGTCCAGGGTCTCAAGTCAAAGATGGTGGGGGGGGGAGTGGACTGAGGATATTATGGTCTCAATGAACTTGTCCTTGACCCTGCAGGAGCGGCCATCTAAATGGGCCACCCTGATGATGAGCCTCCAGAGAGCCCAGAAAAGGCTGCAGAAGGTGAGTGTTCCTGGGGAATAGAGCCTCCAGAGTGAGAGGAGAAGGGCTCCTCTCTGACAGCTGGAGGCCTCCAGATCAAGACAGGTGGACCTTTCTACTCCAGCTCCTCCTCTTGTTGCCACAGCTTCCAAAACTCTTATTTTAAAGTGACTGGGAGGAGGGTCTATCCAGCTGGATGCAGAATGGATTTGTGGGTGGAGAGGGGCCTAGGACTACATACAATTTGATTTTCTAAAAGCAAGTCCTGGTGGTGATTAGAAGTCTGATGTCCTTGGAGGGTGAGGGTAAGGGGGAATTGAGAGGCGGCTGCTAGGGATCCTAGGCTGCTCCATGTGAGAACCTGGGGTGGACCAGGAGGCTGAAGCATTTTCAAGGGAGGGTCCCTGTGTGCACCTGAGAGCAGGGACTCATCCCACCCCTACTCTAATGACACAGGGTGTTGTCCCCTTCCTTGGCACTTTCCTCACTGACATGGTGATGCTGGACACTGCAATGGAGGACTATCTGAAGGTGAGTGAACCTCTAGATTGTGTAGGAGGGCCCAGAATCCTGAGGTTTGGGAGTGGAGAACCCCTGTAATGAGTCCTGAGACCTCAGTACTTGGCAAACCTCCCCTCATGAGAGCTTCACAGCTACCCCTGTGAGCTAGAGTTTCTCATCTCAGTGATGAGTGAAGGGAGTTTGCACTTATGACACTGGTCCTGGTGCCCAAGACTGTCTGAATGCAAAGCTGCATGAAGTTTGTCTGAGTTGACCTCAGCCTCTCCCTCTCAGGCTGCTTATGGGGGGAGAGCAAAGTCAGGCACCTCCACATCGGCAAGCACTTACATAGCCTAACAGCCCCCTCCCCCCAGAGGTTTCAGCCTCCCCTTCTGTCATCAGAGAGGGTTGTGCTATAAGGTGCTTGACTGTCCACCCCATGTCCTCCTTTCTCTGGACCCCAGAGCCTGGCTTATATCCCAGTCCTGTTATCTGTGTATGGACAGTCTAGTGTGTCCTGGCAAGAGAACAACATGAGAAAGGATGTGTATAAGGAACAAGCAATAACAAGGGGCTCTTTCTGATGGACTTTGGCTATTTGCTTTCTAGGGCGATGAGATCAACCATAAGAAAAAAACTAAGGTGAGCATTTGTGGCACTTCCTATTAGGGAAGTGTAGGGGAGTGGATACCAGAGATGCCCCTGGGAAGAATATTTCTTGGCTGCATCCCCTCCATCACACATTTACTGGAATAGTTTGATAATGAAAAAGTGTAAGACCCATCCATCTGGTAAGTGAAGTCAGGGGAGTGGCATCAGGGATAACTTCCTGCAGGAGGAGGGGCTATTTATACTCACCTCTGCGAACAGGTTGAGACTGGATGAATTTTCAGGGAAGGAAGGCTGCCACATGTGCAAAGACCTAGGACTGGTCCCCTATCCCACTGCTCAACCCACCCAGGCTCTGTGTGCATCCTGTTCTTCTCTTGGCCTAGGAATACAAAGTAATGAAAGAGATCATGCTCCTCCAGGTGGCTGCAGATAACTACACTCTAGAACCGAAGGAGCAGTTTAGAGCCTGGTTCCAGACTGTGGAGCGACTCAGTGAGGATGAGAGGTGAGGCCCATCAGGAGCTGGGCAAAGGCGTGGACTCTTTCTGGTGGCCACTCTAGGGATCCTGCATCCATGGCTCCCTGGGCAGCCTCAAGCCTTGTTTCCTGGTGATCACTGGAACACCAGATTCCAGCTACTGGGAAAACACTGGGAGAGACACCTGAATTGTAGCTCCTGGTCGACTCACAGGTGTCATTCTCTCTTTAGCTACATCCTGTCCTGCCAGCTGGAGCCCCAATCCTAACTGACCAGTGGAACTCAAGAACAAGAAGAATTGGCCACAATCAAGCTCAGGACTGAGTGAATGTCCAGTGATAGTGCAACCTTTCCTCAGCAGCTTGGACACTTGCTGTGATGAATCCCATCTCCTTGACACTTTTTCCTCCCATCTATTTACCTACTTGGAGTGGCAATATTTATCTTAAATAGTAAAAGCTAGATTTGAATATTATTATATTAAAGCCTTCTTTATTTTATAGCCCAGGAGTTTGGTTTGGTTCTATTACTTCCTACAGCAACTTAAATGATGTACAGACTCTCATATTCTTTCTTGAACTAAGAAATCTTACAGAGTCATCAGCTATTGTATGTGGGAGGAAGGAGAAGAGCCAGCCCTCCTCCCAAATTCCTCTTAGAGAACAGGTTAATTTCAGTATAATGAATTTGGGTAAAAAAGAAGAGACAGCCCCTCAGAATTACTGAGATTTAGAGGTTGAAGTTACTTTCACAGGAATGGCAGCAACCATTGAAATTAGATGTCCTTAAGTGTAACAATTACCAGGACTACTACCTGCCCCAGGACAGTGGCTGCTTTCTACACTTTAAAGGAAAAGGTTTGTTTCCTGCTTCTTTTATTGAGGTGTTGTTTTTTCTTTTGGAGTTTTTTTTTTACCAAATATTTGAAACTTTAAGTTTTCTAGTTCAAACTCTGGAATTGCATTAGCCAAAAACATGTAAAGAGGTCAAACCCTACATGTGGAAAGGATAAGGACAGGAGAAGGTAATTTGCAAGTTGACTAAGGGCAGGCAGGACTTTCCATTTTCATTCTTCCTCTAGGGGCTCCATGTTAACACTTTACCTAGATTTAAATCCTCCAGGGATCCCTTTCAATGACCTCTGAATCCCCTCCTCTGCTTGTTTTGTATTTGGGGGAAAGATGTGTGATGTACTTTTATGGCCACAGCTGCTGAACATGGTCCCATAAACATCTATGCTAAGAGCTAGGATGTCTAGCATTCCTGCATTTCCTTATGCAGCTTTTTTTTTACATTAGTTAACATACAGTGTAGTCTTGGTTTCAGGAGTAAAACCCAGTGAATCATCTCTTACATTTGATACCCAGTGCTCATCCTGAAAAGTGCCTGCCTTAATGCCCATCACTGATTTAACTCACCTTCAAACCTACTGTCACCCTTAACCCTCAGTTTGTTCTTTGTATTTAAGAGTCTCTTATGGTTTGCCTACCTCTCTGTTTTTATCTTATTTTTCCTTCCCTTCCCCTATGTTCATCTGTTAAGTTTCTCAAATTCCACATATGAGTGAAATCATATAATATCTGTCTTTCTCTGACTGACTTATTTTGCTTAACATAATACCCTCCATTTCCATCTATATTGTTGCAAATGACAATACTTCATTCTTTTTTATTGCCAAGTAGAATTCTATTGTGTGTGTCTGTATGTGTGTGTGTCCCACATCTTTTTGTTTTAATGTTTATTTTTGAGAGACAGAGTGTGAGTGGGGGAAGGGCAGAGAGAGAGGGAGACACAGAACATGAAGCAGACCCCAGGCTCTGAATTGTCAGGACAGAGCCCGATGTGGAGCTCCAACTTACAAACCGTGAGATCATGATCTGAGCCAAAAGTGGGAGTTTAACCAACTGAGCCACCCAGGCGCCCATTTTACATTAGTACATCTTCTTAATCCATTCATCAGTTGATGAGTTCATGGACATTTGGATTTTTTCCATAATTTGAATATTGTTCACGGCTCTGCTATAAACATCAGGGTGCCTGTGCCCTTTCAAATCAGCACTCCTGTATCCTTTGGATAACTTCCTAATAGTGAAATTGCTGAGTTGGAGGGTAGTTCTATTTTTAATTTTTTAAAGAATCTTCATACTGTTTTACAGAGTGACTGCACCAGTTTTCATTACCACCAACAGTGCAATAGGGTTCCCCATTCTCCACATCTTTGCCAAATCTGTTGTTTCCTGAGTTGTCAATTTTTGCCATTATGACACGTGTGAGGTTGTATCTCATTGTGGTTTTGATTTGTATTTCCCTGATGAGGAATGATGTTGAGCATCTATTCATGTGTCTGTTTGCCATCTGGATGCCTTTTGGAAAAGTGTCTATTCATGTTTTCTGCCCATTTCTTCACCGGATTATTTGTTTTTTGGGTGTTGTGTTTGGTAGGTGTTTTATAGATTTTGGATACTAATCATTTATCTTATATGTCATTTGAAAATATCTTCTCCCATCCCTCAATTGCCTTTTAGTTTTATTGATTATTTACTTTGCTGTGCAGAAGCTTTCTATCTTGCTTGATGAGGTCCCAATAGTTACTTTTTGTTTTGTTTCTCTTGCCTTTGGAGACATGTCAAGTAAGAAGTTGCTGCAACTGAAGTCAAAGAGGTTGCTGCCTGTTTTCTCCTGTACAATTGTGATGGTTTAATGTCTCACATGCACTTTGAATTTATTTTTGTGTAAATTGGAAGTGGTTCGGGTTCATTCTTCTGCATTTTGATGTCCAGTTCTCCCAGCACCACTTTATAAAGATATCGTCTTTTTTCCATTGGATGCTCTTTCCTGCTTTGTTGCAAATTAGTTGGCCATATAATGTGGGTCCATTTATGGGTTCTCTATTCTATTCTATTGATCTATGTGCCTGTTTTTGGGTCAGTATGATACTGTCTTATGATTACAGCTTTGTAATACAAGTTAAAGTCCAGGATTTTGATGCCTCCAGCTTTTGTTTTTGTTTTTGTTTTTTTTTTTAATTTTTTTTTTCAACGTTTTTTATTTATTTTTGGGACAGAGAGAGACAGAGCATGAACGGGGGAGGGGCAGAGAGAGAGGGAGACACAGAATCGGAAACAGGCTCCAGGCTCTGAGCCATCAGCCCAGAGCCTGACGCGGGGCTCGAACTCACGGACCGCGAGATCGTGACCTGGCTGAAGTCGGACGCTTAACCGACTGCGCCACCCAGGCGCCCCTGTTTTCTTTTTTAACATTACTTCAGCTATTCAGGGGGCATTTGTGGTTCCACACAAATTTTAGGATTTTTCTAGCTTGTGAGGATTGCTGATGCTATTTTGATAGGGATTGTGTTGAATGTGTAAATTGTTTTGGGTAGTTGTGACATTTTAACAATATTTGTTCTTACAATCCATGAGCATGGAATTTTTTTTTTCATTTCTTCTGTCTTCAATTTCTTACATAAGCCTTCTATAGTTTTCAGCATACAGATCTTTTACCTCTTCCATTATGTTGATTCCTAGATATCTTGTGGTTTTTTTGAAATTGTAAATGGGATTGATTCCTTAATATACCTTTGGGCTATTGTTTCATTATTGGTATATACAAATGTAACCCATTTCTGTACATTGATTTCATACACTGTGTCTTTGCTGAATTCATGTACCAGCTCTAACAGGTTTTGTGTGTGTGTGTGTGTGTGGCATATTTTGGGTCATCCATGTACAGTATCATATCATCCATGAAGAGTGAAAGTTTGACTTATTCTTTGTCAGTTGGATGCCTTTTATTTCATTATGTTGCCTGATTGCTTAGGCTAGAACTTCCAACACTATGTTGAACAACAATAATGAGAGTGGACATCTCTGTCATGTTCCTGATCTCAGGGGGAAAGCTCTCAGTTTTTCCCCATTGACGATGATATTAGTTGTGGGCCTTTCATATATGGCCTTTACTATCTTGAGGTGTATTCCTTCTATCCCTACTTTGCAGATTTTTATGAATGAAGAATGCCATATTTTGTCAAGTGCTTTTTCTGCATCTATTGTCAGGATCATATGACTTATCCTTCCTTCTATTAGTGTGGTGTATCACGTTGATTGATTTGCAAATATTGAACCAGCCCTGCAGCCCAATGAATCCTACTTGATCATGGTGAATAATTCATTTAATATACTGTTGAAATCAACTTTCTAGTATCTTGTTGATAATTTTTGCATCCAGGTTCATCATGGATATTGGGCTATAATTTCCCCTTTTTAGTGGGGTCTTTGTTTTTGGAATCAAGGTAATGCTAGCTTTATAGAATGCATTTGGAAGCTTTCATTCCATTTCTATTTTTTGGAACAGTTTGAAAACAATAGGATTAATTTTTTAAATGCCTGGGAGAATTCCCCTGGGAATCCATTTGGCCCAGGATTCTTATTTGTTTGGAGATTTTTGATAACTGATTCAACATCTTCATTGGTTATGGGTCTGTTCAAATGTTCTTTTCTTCCCATTTGGGTTTTTGTAGTATGTGGTTGTCTAGGAATTTTTCCATTTCCTCCAAATTGTCAGTTTGCTGGCATATAATTTTTCATGGTATTGTCTAATAATTGTTTGCATTTCTGTGGTGTTAGTTGTGATCTCTCCTCTTTCATTCATGATTTTATCTATTGGGGTTTTTTTTGTTTTTTTTTTTTTATCCTGGCTAGGGATTTATCAATTTTGTTTCTTCTTTAAAAAAACCACAACAGATCTTAGTTTCATTGATCTGTTCTACTGTTTTTTTTTTATTCTATACTGTTTATTTCTGCTCTAATCTTTACTATTTCCCCTTATCTGCTGGTGTTGGGTTCTATTTGCTGCTGTTTTTCTAGCTCCTTTATGTGTAAGGTTAGGTTGTATATTTGGGACCTTTCTTCCTTCTTGAGATAGGCCTGAATTGCAATGTATTTTCCTTTTAGGACTACCTTTGCTGCATCCCAAAGGATTTGGACTGTCCTGTTTTCGTTTTCATTTGCTTACATTTTTAAAAATATCTTCTTTAATTTCCTGGTTGATCCATTCATTCTTTAGTAGGATGTTCTTTAACTTCCATGTATTTTCGGTTTTCCAAATTTTTTCTTGTGTTTGGTTTCAAGTTTCATAGTGTTGTGATCTGAAAATATGCATGGTATTATCTCAATCTTTTTGTACCTGTTGAGGGCTGTTTTGTGACTCAGTATGTGATCTATTTTGGAGAATGTTCCACGTACAATCAAGAATAATGTGTGTTCTGCTACTTTAGGATGTAAAGTTCTGAGTATATCTTTTAAGTCCATCTTGTCCAACGTGTCATTTTTTCCTTATTGATTTTCTGCCTAGATGATCTGTCCATTGTTGTAACTGGAGTACTGAAGTCACAATAACAGTCTTATTATCAATAAGTTTGCTTATGTCTGTGATTGAATTATATATTTGGGTGCTCCACTTTGGAGGCATAAATATTTACAACTGTTAGCTCTTTGTGATGGATAGACCCCTTAATTATAATATGATGCCTTCATTAATGTCTTGTTACAAGCTTTGTCTTAAAATCTAGTTTGTCTGATATAAGTATGGGTACTCCAGCTTTCTTTTGATGTCTGTTACCATGATATATGTTCTCTATCCTCTCACTTTCAATCTGCACCTGTCCTCTGATCTGAAATAAGTCTTTGGGCCAACATGGCAGAGAAGTAGGGGGATCCATACTTCCCACCTCTCTCAAACAAAGAGGTGCTGAAGCCAAAGGACTTTGAACTCCAGAGTCTGGTATGAAGAGACTGAATCTACCAAGAAGAAAATGGGAAAACCGGAGAAAAGATAGGTGGGTGATTGCAAACTGTGGGAAATAAAAAAAGTCCATGTGAGTATGGAAGGTAGGGACCCCCTTCTGCGGAGAGACAAAGGGAAGAGAAAGAGTAGCTAGGGAAGTGTAGGACCATATCTGGGCAGGAGAAAGACCTCAGACTTAGACTGAGAGGGATCCTATCTCTAACTGCAGGGCTTTCTTCAGACTGGGGCCGGCTCCCTGTTCTTGCACCTGGGGAGTAGGGGAGCCAGCCCTGGGTGTGGTGGTAGGTCAGGGTGCATGCAGTCCACAGTGGGAGAAAGTGGTCATCTCCCTAGAGGGCTGTGTGATAGTACAAAGCCTGTGTCTGCCACCCCTGGGCTCAGTGGCTTGGCCTAAGGTGCAGTACACAGTGGGACAAAGCATCCCCCTCCCTGGAGTGCTGTGGGAAAAGACAAAGCCCGCCTGCTGCCTGCATCTGCCACCCGCAGGTCTCAGCAGCGAGGTTGGCAGTGCAGTCTGCAGTAGGAGAAGGCAGTCCTCCCTGAAGTGTGCCAGCACAGACAAAGACAGCCGGGACCACATATCGGGCCACACTAAGAGGTGCTTCCCCAGTGCCAGAGTGTACAGAGTGGGACTTTGAATCCTAGCCAAGCACAGAGTCAGGGGAGTTGGCAGAGTGAGAAGGACCATCCCGTCTGCACCCACGGCACAGAGAGAATGACACAGTCCACTGGGTCTAACTCCGTGAAGAAGACACTGGGGGATCGCCATTCCCCCTCCACCACCACCACCAAGGTGGGGCCTCAGGGATCATTCCCAGGGCCCATAGTGCAGGTGGGTCCAGACTACAAGGGATGACACCCCTTCACACTGGGTAACTGAGTATCTAATGGAGCTGGACAGACACTGTGGACAGCTCCCCCAGACCAGTGCTGCAGCACTGCCTGGATTAACTCTAGGTCACCTCTGGATATATAGATATATTCTACCCCCATCTCTCCTCCTTATCTCTTCCCTCCTCTAGGCTGATTAGTCTTGTTTATGGTTTGTCTAAATGGATATATTTAATACATGTTCTTGATACGTGTTCTACACCTCCTTCTTTACATTCCTTCCTCTCTCTCTGGAATAATCAAGCCATATAGTTTCTCTGTCTAGGTAACTTTATTTTGGTTTTTCTTCCCTGCATCCTTCTTTATTTTCCTTTCTCTCCCTCTAGATTAAGCCTTTTAGTTTCTCTGACTAGTCAATGTTTATGTTTTCTTCATCCCTGCTCCTGTCATTTCTCTTTGTCTGTGCTCTCCCATCAGGACTGCCTCCACCATGTTCTTTACTTGCAGTTGGTGTTTGTGGGATTTTTGTTTTAGTTTTCAGTTTTTTAGCTTTCTTTGTTTCTCTTATTTGTTTGCTTGCGTGTTTTTGTCTCCTGTTTGTCTATCTGTTTTCCTTTACAGGGCTACTCCAAGTAACAAATCAAAGCGCACCGGGTGGAGGGTGAAAATACCACTAGAGTAGGGAAATAAAATAACCAACATCACAACAGAGAGCAAGTAAAAATCTCCAAAAAAAAAAAAAAAAAACACCTCCTGAAGGGCCAGGCACTGGACAGTGTGTGACCTTCCATTCAATATTGCAGTGCTCACAGGTGCAGAGAAGACACAAGCTTTTAAAATGCATAAGGAACAGCAACAACAACAACAAAAAACTAGCCAAAATGACAAAACGAAAGAATTATCCTCAAAAGAAACTCCAGGAAGTAGCGACAGCTAACGAATTGATCAAAACCAATTTAAGCAATATAACTGAATATGAATTTAGAATAATACTCATAAAATTAATAGCTGGGCTTGAAGAAAGAATACAGGGCAGCAGAGAATCTATTGCTACAGAGATCAAGAGAATAAGAAACAGGCATGAGGAGTTAAAAAATGCTGTAAATAAGGTGCAAAATAAAACGGAGGTGACCACAGCTCAGATTGAAGAGACAGAGGAGAGAATAGGTGAATTAGAAGATAAAATTATGAAAAAAGAGGAAGCTGAGAAAAAGAGATAAAAAAAAAATCCAGGAGTACGAGGGGAGAATTAGAAAACTAAGTGATGCAATCAAAGAGAACAATATCGGTATCATAGGAATTCCACAAGAAGAGAGAGAGAAAGGGGCTGAAGGTGTACTTGAACAAATCATAGCTGAGAGCTTCCCTGATCAGGGGAAGGAAAAAGGCAGTGAAATCCAAGAGGAACAGAGACCTCCCTTCAGACGTAACATGAATCGATCTTCTACAAGACATATCATAATGAAACTGGCAAAATACAAAGATAAAGAGAATTCTGAAAGCAGCTAGGGATAAATGGGTCCTAACATACAAAGATAGACACATAACTGTAGTAGCAGACCTATCTACTGACACTTGGCAGGCCAGAAAGGAATGGCAGGAAATCTTCAATGTGATGAACAGAAAAATTATGCAGCCAAGAATCCTTTATCCAGCAATCCTTTATCCTAGTCTGGCATTCAGAATAGAAGGAGAGATGAAGGTTTTCCCAAACAAACAAAAACTGCATGAATTCATCACCACTAAACCAGCCCTACAAAAGATCCTAAGGGAGATTCTGTGAGTGAAATGTTGCAAGGACCACAAAGTACCAGAGACATCACTACAAGCATGAAACCCTACAGATATCACAATGATTCTAAACCCATATCTTTCTCTTTTTTTAAAATAATTATCATTGATTTGTATTTTTTTAATATGAAATTTATTGTCAAATTGGTTTCCATACAACACCTAGTGGTTATCCCAACAGGTGCCCTCCTCAATACCCATCCATATCTTTCAATAATAACACTGAATGTAAATGGACTAAATGCTCGAATCAAAAGATATAGGGTATGAGAATAGATGAAAAACTAGACCCATCTATATGCTGTCTACAAGAGACTCATTTTAGACCTGAGGACAGCTTCAGATTGAAATTGAAGGGATGGAGAACTATCTATCATGCTACTGGAAGTCAAAAGATAGCTGGAGTAGCCATACTTATAGCAGACAAACTAGACTTTAAATTAAAGGCTGTAAGAAGAGATGAAGAAGGATATTTCATAAAAATTATAGGTTCTATCCATCAGGAAGTGCTAACAATTATAAATGTCTATGCACTGAATTTGGTAGCATGCAAATGTATAAAACAATCACAAACATAAGCAACCTTATTGATAAGAATGTGGTAATTGCAGGGGACTTTAATAATCCACTTAACGTAATGGATATATCATCTAGACAGAGAATCAGTCAAGAAACAATGGCCCTGAATGATACATTGGACCAGATGGACTTGACAGATATATTTAGATCTCAGCATCCCAAAGCAACACAACATACTTTCTTCTTGAGTGCACATGGAATATTCTCCAAGATAGATCATATACTGGGTCACAAAACAGCCCTTAATAAATATAAAAGAATTGAGAACATATCAAACACACTTTCAGATAATAATGCTATAAAAGTTGAAATCAACCACAGGAAAAAGTCTGGAAAACCTCCAAAAGCATGGAGTTGAAAGAACATCTTACTAAAGAATGAATGGTAAACCAAGTAATTACAGAAGGAATTTAAAAATATATGAAAACAAAAGAAAATGAAAATACAACAATCCAAATGCTTTGGGATGCAGCAAAGGCAGTCCTGAGGAAAACACATTGCAATCCAAGCCTATCTCAAGAAACAAGAAAAATCCCAACAAGAAAAATATAAAATCTAACAGCACACCTAAAGGAAATAGAAGCAGAACATCAAATATATCACAAAACCCAACAGAAGAAGAGAAATAATAAAGATCAGGGCAGAAATAAACAATACACAATAAAAAAAAAAAAACACAGTAGAGCAGATCAAGGAAAGAGTTGGTTTTTTGAAAAAAAAATTAAACAAAATTAAAAAACCTCTAGCCAGGCTTCTCAAAAAGAAAAGAGAGATGAACCAAATAGATAAAATCATGAATGAAAATGGAATGATTACAACCAGTCCCTCAGAAATACAAGCAATTGTCAGGGAATACTATGAAAAATTATATGTCAACAAACTGGACAACTTGGAAGTAATGGACAAATTCCTAAACACCCACACACTACCAAAACTCAAACAGGCAGAAATAGAAAACTTGAACAGACCCATAACCAGTGAAGAAATTGAATCAGTTATCAAAAATCTCCCAACAAATGAGTCCAGGACCAGATGGCTTCTTTGGGGAATCCTACCAGACATTTGAAGGCAGAGATAATACCTAGCCTTCTCAAGCTGTTCCAAAAAATAGAAAGGGAAGGAAAACTTCCAGACTCATTCTATGAAGCCAGCATTACTTTGATTCCCAAACCAGACGGAGACCCAGCAAAAAAAGAGAGCAGCAGACCAATATCCCTGATGAATATGGATGCAAGAATTCTCAATAAGATACTAGCAAATCGAACGCAAGAGCACATATAAAAGAATCATTCACCACGATCAAGTGGGATTCATTCCTGGACTGCAGGGCTAGTTCAACATTCACAAATCAATCAATGTGATACATCACATTAATACAAGAAAAGATAAGAACCAATGATCCTGTCAATAGATGCAGAAAAAGCATTTGACAAAATACAGCATCCTTTCTTGATTAAAACCCTCAAGAAAGTCGGGATAGGAGGAACATACTTCCACATCATAAAAACCATTTATAAAAAGCCCACAGCTAATATCCTCAATGGGGAAACACTGAGAGTATTCCCTCTGAGATCAGGAACATGCCAGGGATATTCACTCTCACCACTGTTGTTTAACATAGTGTTGGAAATCCTAGCATCAGCAATCAGACAACAAAAGGAAATCAAAGGCAACAAAATTGGCAAATTTGAAGTCAAACTTTCACTTTTTGCAGACTTTCACTTTTCATAAGTGGCTTTTATGATGTTTAGGTATGTTTCTTCGATACCGACTTTCTCGATGGTTTTTATTAAGAAAGGATGCTGAATTTTGTCAAATGCTTTTTCTGCATCTATTGACAGGATCATATGGTTCTTATCTTTTCTTGTATTAATGTGATGTATCACATTGATTGATTTGTGAATGTTGAACTAGCCCTGCAGCCCAGGAATGAATCCCACTTGGTCGTGGTGAATAATTCTTTTTATGTGCTCTTGCGTTC
This sequence comes from Panthera pardus, assembly GCF_024362965.1. Taxonomy (NCBI): domain Eukaryota; kingdom Metazoa; phylum Chordata; class Mammalia; order Carnivora; family Felidae; genus Panthera; species Panthera pardus. Next base: position 28,020 of record NW_026526751.1, on the reverse strand, counting down.
GATTTGCTAGTATCTTATTGAGAATTCTTGCATCCATATTCGTCAAGGATATTGGCCTGCTGTTCTCTTTTTTTGCTGGGTCTCCATCTGGTTTGGGAATCAAAGTAATGCTGGCTTCATAGAATGAGTCTGGAAGTTTTCCTTCCCTTTCTATTTTTTGGAACAGCTTGAAAAGGATAGGTATTATCTCTGTTTTAAATGTCTTGGTAGAATTCCCCAGGGAAGCCATCTGGTCCTGGACTCTTATTTGTTGGGAGATTTTTGATAATTGATTCAATTTCTTCACTGGTTATGGGTCTGTTCAAAATTTCTATCTCTTCCTGTTTGAGTTTTGGAAGCGTGTGGGTGTTTAGGAATTTGTCCATTTCTTCCAGGTTGTCCAGTTTGTTGGCATATAATTTTTCATAGTATTCCCTGACAATTGCTTGTATTTCTGAGGAACTGGTTGTAATCATTCCATTTTCATTCATGATTTTATCTATTTCAGTCATCTCCCTTTTCTTTTTGAGAAGCCTGGCTAGAGGTTCATCAATTTTGTTTATTTTTTCAAAAAACCAACGCTTGGTTTCATTGATCTGTTCTACTGTTTTTTGGATTCTGTATTATTTCTGCCCTGATCTTTATTATTTCTCTTCTTCTGCTAGGTTTGATGTGTCTTTGCTCCTCTGCTTGTATTTCCTTTAGGTATGCTATTAGATTGTGTATTCCAGATTTTTCTTGTTTCTTGAGATAGGCCTGGATTGCAATGTATTTTCCTCTCAGGACTGCCTTTGCTGCATCCCAAAGCATTTGGATTGTTGTATTTTTATTTTCATTGGTTCCCATATATTTTTTAATTTCTTCTCTAATTGCCTGGTTGACCCATTAATTCTTTAGTAGGGTGTTCCTTAACCTCCATGCTTTTGGAGGTTTTCCAGACTTTTTCCTGTGGTTGATTTCAAGCTTCATAGCATTATGGTCTGAAAGTATGCATGGTATGATCTCAATTCTTTTATACTTATGAAGGGCTATTTTGTGACCCAGTATGTGATCTATCTTGGAGAATGTTCCATGTGCACTCAAGAAAAAAGTATATTCTGTTGCTTTGGGATGCAGAGTTCTAAATATATCTGTCAAGTCCATCTGATCCAATGTATCATTCAGGGCCCTTGTTTCTTTATTGATCCTGTGTCTAGATGATCTATCCATTGTTGTAAGTGGAGTATTAAAGTCCCCTGCAATTACCACATTCTTATCAATAAGGTTGCTTATGTTTGTGATTGTTTTATAGATTTGTGGGCTCCCATATTCGACACATAGACATTTATAATTGCTAGCTCTTCCTGATGGATAGACCCTGTAATTATTATAAAATATCCTTCTTCATCTCTTGTTACAGCCTTTAATTTAAAGTCTAGTTTGTCTGATATAAGTATGGCTACTCCAGCTTTCTTTTGGCTTCCAGTAGCATGATAGATGGTTCTCCATCCCCTCACTTTCTATCTGAAGGTGTCCTCAGATCTAAAATGAGTCTCTTGTAGACAGCAAATAGATGGGTCTTTTTTTTTTTTAATCTATTCTGATACCCTATGTCTTTTGGTTGGCGCATTTAGTCCATTTACATTCAGTGTTATTATAGAAAGATATGGGTTTAGAGTCATTGTGATGTCTGTAGGTTTCATGCTTGTAGTGATGTCTCTGGTACTTTGTGGTCCTTGCAACATTTCACTCACAGAATCTCCCTTAGGATCTCTTGTAGGGCTGGTTTAGTGGTGATGAATTCCTGCAGTTTTTGTTTGGGAAAACCTTTATTTCTCCTTGTATTCTGAATGACAGACTTGCTGGATAAAGGATTGTTGGCTGCATAATTTTTCTGTTCATCACATTGAGGATTTCCTGCCATTCCTTTCTGCCCTGCCAAGTGTCAGTAGAAAAGTCTGCTACTACAGTTATGTGTCTACCTTTGTAAGTTAAAGCCTGTTTATCCCTAGCTGCTTTCAGAATTTTCTCTTTGTCCTTGTAATTTGCCAGTTTCACTATGATATGCCATGCAGAAGATCAATTCAAGTTACTTCCGAAGGGAGTTCTCTGTTCCTCTTGGATTTCACTGCCTTTTTCCTTCCCCTGATCAGGGAAGCTCTCAGCTATGATTTGTTCAAGTACACCTTCAGCCCCTTTCTCTCTCTCTTCTTGTGGAATTCCTATGATACCGATATTGTTCTCTTTGATTGCATCACTTAGTTTTCTAATTCTCCCCTCGTACTCCTGGATTTTTTTATCTCTTTTTCTCAGCTTCCTCTTTTTTCATAATTTTATCTTCTAATTCACCTATTCTCTCCTCTGTCTCTTCAATCTGAGCTGTGGTCACCTCCGTTTTATTTTGCACCTTATTTACAGCATTTTTTAACTCCTCATGCCTGTTTCTTATTCTCTTGATCTCTGTAGCAATAGATTCTCTGCTGCCCTGTATTCTTTCTTCAAGCCCAGCTATTAATTTTATGAGTATTATTCTAAATTCATATTCAGTTATATTGCTTAAATCGGTTTTGATCAATTCGTTAGCTGTCGCTACTTCCTGGAGTTTCTTTCGAGGAGGATTCTTCCATTTCATCATTTTGGATAGTCCCTGGAGTGCCACAGAACTGCAGGGTACTTCCCCTGTGCTGTCTGGAGTAACTTGTGTTGGTGGGTGGGGCGCAGTCAGACCTGATGTTTGCCCCTAGCCCACTGCTGGGGCCACAGTCAGACTGGTGTGTACCTTATCTTCCCCTCTCCCAGGATAGGACTCACTGTGGCGTGGTGTGGCCCCTGTCTGGGCTACTTGCACACTGCCAGGCTTGTGGTGTAGCCTGGATGCGATCTGGTGTATTACCTGGGGTGGATCTGCAAGGTGCACAGGGGCGGGAGGGGCAGGCTCAGCTCGCTTTGCTGATGGTGGTCCCCTGCAGGAGGGGCCCTGTAGCACTGGGAGGGAGGCAGGCCCATCGGAGGGATGGATCCACAGAAGCACAACATTGGGTGTTTGTGCGGTGGAAGCAATTTTGGTGATGGGAACTGGTTCCCTTTGGGATTTTGACTGGGCGATGGGAGAGGGAGATGCTGCTGGCCAGCGCCTTTGTTCTCCCTCCAAGCTGACCTCTGTCTTCTGGGGCTCAACACCTCTCCCTCCCGGTGTCCACTCTCCCTCCCACTCTCCGAGCAGAGCTGTTGACTTATAACATTCCAGATAAGTCCTGCTGGCTGTCAGAACTCATGCAGTCCTGCCCCTCTGCTTTTGCAAGTCAGTCTTGGGGGCTCTGCCTTGCCGGGCCAGCTGCCCCTCCATCACCCCACCTCCTTCCCACCAATCCATGTAGTGCACGCCACCTCTCCACCCTTCCTACCCTCTTCCGTAGACCTCTTGTCTATGCTTGGCTCCAGAGAGTCCATTCTGCTAGCCTTCTGGAAGTTTTCTGGGTTATTTATTTAGGCAGATGTGGGTGGAATCTAAGTGATCAACCGGACGTGGTGAGCCCAGCATCCTCCTATGCTGCCATCTTAAAGCCCACACAGAAATCTTGACAATTAGGTGTATATACATAGTTGGAATACATGCATATACTTGCTTGCACAGTCTATTAAACACATTTAGTTCACACATGTAAGATTTTAATACCATTCTCTAATACAAGGAGCCAGGGTTCTTTGAAGAACTTGTTGACACTAGGACTGAGACAGTAAATAAAAAGCCAGGATGATCTTGAAGTATCAGGAAATAAGGCAGAACCAAGGGGAAAAAAATCCACAGAGATGCAAATATGTCAAAGGAAAATAAGAGTCAATGGATAATGTTTTCAATAGTCAAAGCAGGAAAGAACTGAGCAACCAAATACAGGAGTGTTGGACTATAACCAAAAGATTGAAATAACTATCCAGATATTTACACTGGTAAAAAGTAAATTATTAATTTTTTTATGAATGGGGTTAAATACCCCTCTCCTATGCAGAAGAATTCCAAATAATTGATGTCAACACTCAGCTACCCATCAAGGAAATGGAGCTAACTCCCCTCTCCTAAAGTGTTGGTCTGCATATGTCTTCATCCTAAAGATACACTGTATGTACATGGGGAAAAGTAACTTTACTGTGGGGAAACCTGACAAACACTATGATAACCAGGAGACCAAAGTTAACACTAGCAGTGGTAAGGGGTCTCCAGAACATGTTCCCTTGATAAAAAGTGATGAGAGAGCACATTACCTCCATGATTTGCTTCCTCAAACCCCCAAATCCCAATATAAATGAGGAAAACACCAAGAAAAGCCCAACTCAGGACTTTCTACAAATCTGACCAGTCCTCCTGAAAACTACCAAGGTCATTGAAAGGAGGCAAGTCTGACAAGCTGTCAAAGCCAAAGCCTAAAGAGACATGACTAAATGTAACGTGATGCCCTGCATGGGATACTGGATTTGGAAAAGGTAGAATGAAGTAAACCTGAATAAAATATGGACTTAGTTAAAAATAATGTATCAGGGTGCCTGGGTGATTCAGTAAGTTAAGTGTCCTCCTCTTGATTTCAGCTCAGATCATAATCTCATGGTTTGGAAGTCCCAGCCCCATGTCTGGCTCTGTGCTGACAGTGCAGAGCCTGCTAAGAATTCTCTCTCTCCTTCTCTGCCTCTCCCCCACTCACGCTTGTGCATGCTCGTTCTCTCTCTCTCCAAATAAACTTTAAAAAATAATGTATCAATATTTGTTCATTAACTGTGACAATTCTGAAGAAAAACAGAGAAGAGAAATTCCAAGTCAAGTAAGAGAAACCCACTGCATCACACTGGAAACCTAAAGGAGTTGGGTGATTTCCTAGTAAAAATACACCTTAACTAAACAGCTCCTAAAATAAGGAAAATATAAAGAGGTTAACTAGCTGCCCAGGGATCTCTTTCCCTGATGCTTCTCCTCTCATTGCGCTGGTGTGTCCCTCTCCAGGGACAGGGAATAGACACGGACAGTGTTGTTCCTCAGCTCCACCAAGACTTTACCATACCTACTGTCTCCCCCAGCTATGTCCCACCCAGTGAGGACACCATGCAAGAAAGTCTCAGGGATTATGGATTCTGTGTCATAAATAAATAAATAAATAAATAAATAAATTCTTAAATAATTTTGAAATGGTAGATGTAAATTAATGCTTCCAAGTGGCAAGTTTAAGAGTGGGTTTGGATCTGACAAGTCCAGGGGCTCACAGTCTCACAATGTGACCTGGATTCTCTCCACCCTCCATCTTGCTAAGTGCTTTTGAGGTGGCCCCATTCTTAGGCATAGTATCTCTCACTGCATCTGGGGCCTCCAACAACTCCAGGCTGAAACCCACTCAATGCAATTCTACTGGGGTTTCTCCTTCACCTAAGTTCCATGAAAAGTCATGGCTTTATATTTCTTTGGCCTGGCTTGGGTCACATTCTCATCCTTGGAACCATTAGAGCATCCTAAGGATGGAGTTGGCAAGACTTGGCTAGATCATACACTCATCTTAAAGGTAGGTAGAATGTGGGGTCTGTCCCCTGGAACTGTTGGGATGGGATGCAAATGAGATATATTTCCCAAAGGAAAGCTGAGGTGCTGGACTTGGGCATGAGAATAGATATCAGGTTGGGAAAGCAGCAGATTCCACATCACTGATGGCTGACCACACAGCTGTGGAATCTGAAACCCAAGGAAGGAAGGGGTTCACATCAGGTCAGGGGATGCAGCCCTCCATCCAGTACTCTTGGTGGCATGGCATCCCTCCATCCAGTACTCTTGCCGTGATGGCAAGAAGCTATTTTTAATTTCTGAAACAGTAACTTTGCTGTTGGTGGTCAAGGCTTCTCCTGTCTTTGGCATCAGGTTCTCGAATCTTAGAGGCTGGGAGGCAAAGAAATCTCATTTATTTCCCTGGGAAAAGGAGCCCAGGAGAAACACCTGGCCTCTGGACACCCATTACTAAAGAACAAATTAATTCATGTTTCAGTCTCTTCTTTCTCCTTTACAAGAAGAGAGATGAAAAGATAATAATGAAAATATTACTCAACGAAACAGTATGAGGCTCAAGGATTATTCCATACCATAGAATCCACAGTTATCTGGTTTCTTAGACCACTACGTCTGGGCTTATGGCTCTCCAAGACCATGAAGTCTCAGTGAGAAACTTCCTATTTGGAGATGTAGTCACTCTAAAAGACTGACTTTTTTAAAATGTTTATTTTTAAGAGACAATACAAGCAGGGGAGGAGCAGAGAAAGACAGGGAGACATAGAATCTGAAGCAGGCTCCAGGCTCTGAGTTGTCAGCACAGAGCTCAACACAGGGCTCAAACCCACAAACTGTGAGATCATGACCTGAGCTGAAGTCAGATGATTAACCAACCGAGCTACCCAGGCACCCCAAAGATGCAGTCACTCTGTATATTTGATTCTTGACAAGCATAAATGCCAAAGGTTTATTACAACTGGAAGGCCACAGGATTAGAGGGCCACAGTATTCTGTATGATTGCCATGGCCAGGGTCAGATTTAATGTTTAGAGGGTTATGACTTCTCTTGGCAGGCTATAAGGCTATGAGAAAAGAAGCACCTATCTCAATCACAGATGTTGGGAATTGAAACATCCCAAGGGACTGTCTATACTTCCCAGGTAGCTGTTAAATTGCCCAGTGGTATGGTCAGCTAAGTAACTGGTCATGGGGCTTGACAGTACCCATGTTAGTCTGAGCTGGAGGACTATGGATACCTGCCAGCATAGTCAGAGGCCAAGGGCTGTACTGTCTAAAACCCTACTGTCTACTGCTGCCCATTAGAATGGGACAAAGGATCCAGCCAGTCCAAGAGGACTCCATCAATCCTCCAGATGACTGCGTATGGAGTTTAACAGGTTTATGCAACCAGCCCTGTATAAATCCACATTTGTCTGACTCTGCTTATGTGTCAAGGCTGTGCTGAAACCTCCTCTGCTGAGGCATAGTAGGGCCAAAACTACTCTCCCCTGGTGGCAGGGTGAGAAGTCTTAGGCCTTTGAAGAGAAGAAAAATTTCTCTATTTATTAAGGTCTTCCAGCTGGACTAAGTATTAAACTGACATGAGACAGATTAGCAGGATAAAATATTCAAAGGTTTGTTATGTGCACCCAGATACAAAATAAAGAAATTTTCACTCAAAGAAATGGCCAAGCAAGGCAGTTTTTATACTTTTTGGCAGGGAAACAATAAATTGGTGAGGAATTTACAGAATAAGAAAACTTAACTTGTGAGCCTCAATTAATAAGGGACTCTAAACAGATTTTGGGATGCGGCAGTAAATTTGTAAAAAGTAACAAGGGTTGCTGGGAAGATAGTGGAGAAGGAAAATCCTGATTTCATCTCATCCTATGGACACACTGAGGTAACACCTACATCTGTGAAACTAACTCTGAAAACTACATGGAGACTGATGGAACATGCTTTCTACAGTTAATCACAGAAAGGAGGTCACATCACAAAGAGTAGGAAGGGTAATAACATGGTTGGGAGCCAAACCATTAGCAAAAATATCCACATATGTGGCAGGGGTGGGGAGCAAAACAAGCACAAAGAAGCAAAAGGAGACCCCACACCAGCCACCCCAGGAATGGAGAACTTGCACTGGGAAGATGAGTCTCCATAACATTTGACTTTGAAAATGAGTGGGGCTTACTTCTCAAATTTTTACAATCAATGTAGCTTAATTCCAAGTACTTTAAAAATCAGTGGGATTCACTCTTGGAGAACCAGAGGGCAACAGGAAACTGTGTCACCACCCTTAAAAAGCCAGCCTAACAAACCACCTGGCCTAGACAGACAAGTAGCAGTTTGAAAAGTCCCTGTGGTATATAAGATTTATTTACTAATCTCAGAACATGTACTGGAGGGGAAGAGATCTTAAGGAGACTTCTCCAAGAACAAAGGAGCTGGCTAGCACCATATCTCTTTCCCTCCTAGGCCTAGGTACTAGAACACTGGCAGGAATAAGCTGGAACCACTCTCCACATGTCTTGTTAGCACTGAGCACCCTGACCACATTCTCCTAAAGACTGGCCCCATCAAATCCCTTCCACTCATCAGGAATCCCTTTAATGTTTCTCCTTTCCCAACACACCCTTCACACAGCCCTGGCATGGAGCTGAGCCACTCCACAGTGACTATTGCCACCAAGAAGAAGGGAAGATAACCACACACACCAGAGGACACACAGTTCCAGCACTTGATCTTTAGAGCTGGAAGCAGAGAAATTATACCCTGCCAATTGATGCCAGCAGATGGACTGGGGTCCCTGCAACTACAGCACCAGGAGTCACACTACAGTCAGAGATGCAGTCTGACTGCTGACACCACCCATTGACAAGTCCAGGGCAGCTCGAGACAAGGCCTCTTAATAGTGAAAGAGAACATGTGTGGCTTGTTAACAAACCACATGTGTGGCTCTGGCCCAGCCTCCACACAAACACTTCTCGGCTGGACCCCTTCCAATGCACTAGGGCTCCGGATGTCCATATAGTCATGAAACCAAAATGTCGTGGCCCTTTTGACTCAACCTGTTCTGCAGTCACAAGGGCTGTTCCAGATTGGACATGTGCAAGCTGAAGATACTACCCTGAAATACTGAATTTTTATGTATCCCAAGAGGATCCTTGGATAAAAAAGATATATGGTGAAAATTGATACACAGAGGGCCAAAGTAATTCATTAAGGATGAAAATTGGGTAATATTGAGGATAAGCTGACTAGCATCATATATTAGCAAGCTCACTTGTTGGGGAACCAGAAGAACCTTTTGTCGGCTTTCACAACAGGAGTACTCCAAAGGATGCCACTTGAGAGCAAGAGACCGACATTCTACCTTAAAGGAATAGAGTGAAACTTTGGCTTTTGCAGTGCTGCTGCCCATTGTTTCAGTAACAGGGGCAGCAGTGACTGAGATATGAGGAATGTACTTCCAAGTGATGATCAAGAGATGGAAACGAGGAATTTGTGCACGATTTATTCAAAGGGCTTTTTGTGTGCTGCTCAGGTCATGGAGCATACTGCATATGCACAGACTAGTTGTTCTTCAAAATGAGGGTATGTCCTACAATTAGGGGTGGGATTCCATGTGGCTACCCATTCTCTTGATTACTGCAGCCTTCTAAGCACTGAGGGCTCAAAGACAGGAGGTCTAGCTGTCTTCTGGAATAGCAGACTCTGAGAGCCCTCCATTGGCTCGGGAAATTCCTGGAGACTTACCTTCAATCCTTGGACTAGGTTGTGTACCAGACCCCATGGATTTGGAGTGTACCTGAAACGTTGTTAGAAACACAGCAATGGGAAAGGATTACAAGGTGAGTGAAAGTTCTGCATTCAAATGGGCACGGGTCCAGTCAAGGAAGGAGATATCTATCTTCCTTTCTTCTTCCGCACACAGGAGGTGAGATCCTACCAAAATTCTGGCTTATCCTACACACAAGCATTCTCCTTGTGTACATTCACACACCCTAAGTTTGGGGATGGCCACAGAATTCTGAAATCAAATTGAGAAGGGCTCAATGCAATACTTATAGCACCATCACAAGGACACTACCAGACTCCCAAGGAAAAAGATGAGGATGGTACTCTATGACATTGGCGCTGAGCAGATTCCATGAAGATCCATTTTTTTTAAAAAATGTCTCATTGGTGGAAATGGAGACACACACTGACAGAGTTCTTCATCACACATGAGATTTGGAGAGTGTTGAGAATGAAGTAGCCAACACAATCTGTCTTTTGTCCTAAGTCCATTTTTCCCCAGACTTCAACTGTGGGCCCCTCTTAGGGCCAGGGCCCAAGGTACGGTTACAGTTAGGTCCCAGGAGGTGACAAGTTTGGAACTCTAGCAGCACAGTGGTCTCCTTGGACGGCTTCAATTTAGCGTGAAGGTCAGGCTTAGTGTTTGGGTTTAAGAGCTGGCCATGCTGTTGGCCAATGTTGGGTTTGGCTTCAGAATCCCCGTAGTACAGCTGTATCCCTGCTTTGGAAATGGCACAGTGACTTTCCAAGTTCCATGCTGAATAATCCTGCCCCAGTTAGGGGCTCCAAATCTGTTCTGTTCTCAGACCTGGGAATTGGGCTTCCACAGGGAAAGAGCCTTGGCTAGCGTGAGGGTTATGTCCCAGGAGATGTCAGCGGCTAAACCAACACCAGTACATTGACATCCCTGGAGGGCTGTGTTGAGGATGCCTGTTAGGGTGCAGAACAGATATAAAGTTTTGGTGCAGTGGATGCCTGATTGTGTGCTCCCAGTTTAGATTTTGGCTTCAGATCCCATTCTGAGGCTCCATGCAGGCCCTGAAAATATCATGGTTAGGTCCTGGGTCCCTGTTAGGTCCTAGGATGTGACAGGTCTGAACCCAGGCAGCATATGGGCTACTGGAAAGCAGAGTTGAGGGCGCAGTTTTGGATGTGGGTCAGGCTTAGTCTTTGGATTCAAGGGCCGGCCTATAGGGGGGGAGCCGAGCTTAGGTTTGGTCTCAGGATCTTCTTTGTGCAGCTCCATTCCTGCTTTAGAAATAGCATGGCCACTTTCCAAGTTCCATGGTGAAGAATCCTGCATCAGTTATGGGCTGCAAATCCGTTCTGTTCTCAGACCTAAGAACTGGCCGCCCAAAGGGAACGAGCCTTGGCTAGGGGTTAGGGTTAGGTTCCAAGATATTTCAGGGGCTGAATGAACATTATTCCGATGACCTCCTTGGAAGGGTGAGTTGAGGGCGACTTTTAGGATGCAAGACAGGCATAGTGTTTGGTTGCAGTGGACCCCCGATTTTGTATCCCAGGTTTAGATTTGACACTAGGTCTCCTTCTTAACTTCCATTCAGGCCCTGGAAATATTATGGTACACTCCTGAGTTTCTTGCTCAACAGTTTGATGCCTTGCATTGATCCTTAGTCTTTTTTTAAATCTCAGACCTAGGAGGTGGGCCCTGTTTGAGCCAGAGCCATGGCTAGGGTTAGTTTTAGCAACCAGGAAGTGCCAAGGACAGAACCACCCACAGTACAGTGATCTCAGTGGAGGGCTGAGTTGAGGGTGCATGGTCGGGTGTGGATCAGGCTTAGAGTTGGATTCAGAAGCCAGAAGATTGGGTGAGCCAGGGTTGGGTTAGGTCCTACAATCCCCTCCTGCAACTCCATCCCAGCCATGGAAATGTTATGGTGACATTCTGGCTTCTACCCTGAAAGAGTCCATATTGGCCATTGGCCCCAAATCCATTCTTTTCTCAGACCTCTATGGTAGGCCCCCTTAGGGCCAAAGGCCTGCCTACGGTTAGGGTTAGGTCCTGGGAAGTGCCAGATGCTAAGACTGCAGCCGTGCAGTGATCTCCCCAGAGGGTTGAGTTGAAGACGTGTGGTAGGGTGTGGGCCAGGCCTCACAGGCCTCCCCTTTGTGCAACTCCATCCCTCCTTGGAAATGTCATGACCATTTTTTGTTCCCTTGGGATTAACCTGCGCTGGTCATGGCCCCAAATGTGTTCTTCCTTCAGATATAAGGGGTGGGACCCCTGAGGAAAAAGTCTGGGTAGGGTTATGGTTAGGTCTTTGGAGCTGCTGGGGCCTGAAATGACACCATTTAAGGGATCTCCCTGGAGGGATGAGTGTCAGGTACTGTTAGCATGTGGGATACCCTTAGCATTTGGTTCCAGGCTTGAGTTTTGTCACTGAATCCCCTTCTGCAACTCTCTTCTGACCCTGGAAATGTCATGGCCATCTCCTGTTTTTCTCGTTGCATAATTCTGTGCTGGTCATGGGACCCAAAGTGTTCTTTTATCTGCTTTAGTAGGTGGGCCCCTTTCGAGCTATTTTCCAATTATCAGAGAAACCACCACACACATACCACAGAAACACACTTCACATATACACTACCCACCCCAAGCTTACACCACATATACAGAAGACACATGCCACTTCCTTTGCACATATACTACATATACCACACACACTGCATATATAGATACAAACATGACACAATACACACCCCTACACCACACCTATTCTGAACACAGCCCACACTTTGTACAAACACATACATCACATAACACAAGAGTATCACACAACCACTTCATACATAAACCACACACACACCACACAAATATCTTCCACAATTTACTAAACATAATATACATATAACACACACACACAATCCCAAACATGTAACACAAAAACACACTCCACACATATAGCACATACATACCATACACGCACCACACACACCACAGTTATATTACACAAACTACCCATATGCCACACCACCAAACCATACATGCACCAATGACACAACGCATGTGCCATGCAGAAATCTACATTACACGGGACACGAATACCACAATCACAACATATACACCACACTTACAGAACACATAAAGACACTTACAGCACCTATAAACCACTAACACCCCATACACACACCACACATGGCAAACAAATGCCATACACAGACACAAACCACATATACACAACACATACCATAAATGCAGAAAAGACAAATGTTCTCAACCACAACCATTCCAAACGTATACCAAAACACACCACACATTTACCCCCTGGCTCATACCAAGACACTGCACACACCTTGTGATTAAATGTCTGAAACTACACTTTTCAAGTGTCTTTCACATTCATCTCATAGGAAGGTTGTTGAAACATTCTTTATTAGTGTGTGTTGGGAGAGCTAATATGGCAGAAGTGTATCTCATCCCTTGATATGAGATAGCTTGATAGCTAGCACATCATTCTAATACTCCAGAAATCAACCTGAAGACTGACGGAACAAAGTTCACAACTACATGGAGAGAAGAAGCCACATCAACGAAGGTAGGAAGTGCAGAGAGGTGGTTTGGGGGAGAAACAGATAAAGGGTGCTGCAGAGGAGATATAGCCTGCATTGGGGAAAAGGGTGACAGAGAAAGGAGCACACAGGGGAACACACAAGGTGAGTATTTTCTCAAAGTCATGTGAAAATTTGATCATCACTCCTCATCAGGGAAATACTTATCCAAACTGCAATGAGATACCACCTCACATCTGTTAGAAGGACTAAAATTAACAACACAAGAAACAACAGGTGTTGACAAGGATGTGGAGAAAGGGAAACCCTCTGACACTGTTGGTGGGAATGCAAACTGGTACAGTGACTCTGGAACACAGTAAGAAGTTTCATAAACTGTTAAAAATAGGACTACCCTAGTGCACCTGGGTGTCTCAATCAGTTATGCATCTGACTCTTGCTATCCACTCAAGTCAGGATCTCAGGGTCATGGGATTGAGCCCTCTTTGGGCCCTGCACTGACATTGTGGATCTTGCCTGAAAGTCTCTCTTCCTCTCTCTCTCTGCCCCTCCCCGCTTCTTTCTCAAATAAACGAATTACTTTGAAAATCGCCCTTTAAAAAGAACTATCTTATTATCCAGCAATTGCACTTCTAGATATTTACCCAAAGGATACAAAAATAACAACTTGAAGAGATACAATGTTTTTAGCTGCATGATGAACAATAGCTAAAATGGAACAGATATAGATACAGATACAAATAGATATAAAGAGTGCACTTTGTAATGTGCACTGGGTATTGTATGGAAGGGTGGAATTATTGAATTATACCCCTGAAATTCATATTACACTGTATATTAACTAACTGGAATTTAAATAAAAACTTTTTAAAAAATTCTATATTAGCCATAGATAAAGGTCCTGTGCTGAAGTGCCTAAAGAATCACTGTGTTTCAAGTGACACTCTTTTTTTAAAAATATAATGTATTGTCAAACTGACTTCCATACAACACCCAGTGCTCATCCCAACAAGTGCCCTCCCCAATGCCCATCATCCATTTTGCCCCTCTCCCCCGCCCCCCATCAACCCTCAGTTTGTTCTCTGTATTTAAAAGTCTCTTATGGTTTGCCTCCCTCCCTCTCTGAAACTTTTTTCTCCTTCCTCTTCCCCTCCCCATGGTCTTCTGTTAAGTTTCTCAAGATCCACATATGAATGAAAACATATGGTATCTGTCTTTCTCTGACTGACTTATTTCACTTAGAATAATACCCTCCAGTTCCATCCATGCTGCTGCAAATGGCAATATTTCATTTTTTCCCATTGCCAAGTAGTATTCCATTGTTTATAGCAGCACTTTCAACAATAGCCAAATTATGGAAAGAGCCTAAATGCCCATCAACTGATGAATGGATAAAGAAGATGTGGTTCAAATGACATTCTTGTCCCTCATAGACATATATAGTAACACTTTCCCCACAACATCTCTGTGTAAACACTTATGCTTTACTGCTGAAAAGTACCCTTTGTTCCCAAAGGGTTTTGAAAGCTTCTTGGGGATATGTAGTCAAAAGTATTCTTATACCCATGTGTAGAAGTACTAGGAAATGGCCTAGCTTTAGGTGCCTAAAGATACAGTGTGAAAATGCATTCTTCACACAGCATTAAGTGTATATATAGTAGGAACTATTGTTTAAACCCTCTGTATTTGCACGAGGGAATGTCCATGTTCTTTGTTCCCAGAAAAAATGCTTTTCTTTTTCTTCTTTTTTAAAATTTTGTTTTAATGTTTATTTCTGAGACAGAGAGAGACAGAGCATGAGCAGGGGAGGGGCAGAGAGAGAGGGAGACATGGAATCAGAAGCAGGCTCCAGGCTCTGAGCTGTCAGCACAGAGCCCGACACGGGGTTCGAACTCACAAACTGTGAGATCATGACCTGAGCCGAAGTTGGTCGCTCAGACAACGGAGCCACCCAGGTACCCCAAAAAATGCTTTTCTTAAAGCATTTGTGAATTACTTTCTCATAAATATCCAGTAAGAAGTTTACCTTCATCCATCTATATAAGAATTTTGGAAGGCACATATACTGAACTACCTGAAATAGCTGTATTCTAAATGAGGATTTCAAATTCCTTTTCATTACATATAAGTACAAGTGTTCTTAAACTTGTTTTTATGAATGCTACGGAAGGGACTTATATTTAACTGCCTAACTACAATGTGCTTAATACATCTTTAATTTGGTGTTTAATTTGTATCTAGTTGGGTATTTTGTTTAAAGTTTCTTTATTATCAAATAGCTATGCACTTTATTGCCACAAACACCATTGTGGCTGAGGCAATTTGAGTTAGCTTCTTAGATTCATCCAATAAGAAGTGTGCTTCAATCCTCTGAATAATCACTAGGGACTGTACAGGTGCTTTGCCTGAAACAGCCATGCACTCAGTAAAATCTCTAATATTAAAAAAAAAAAAATGAAATAACAAGTTTCTTTGTATAAACTCCTATGCTTAATGGCTTAAAACTACCCTGTTTCAAGACTGGTTAATGACTTTCAATACAGGCAAATACACTCATTGGAACACTCTATACGAGAAAGAGGAAATGGCCAAGGGTTTAAGTGCTTAAAAGTACAGTGTTCTCTGTAAGGCTTTCACGTGGGATTTCACATATATGTAGTTGGGCCATTTGTTTAAATACTCCATATTTGTGAGAGGCTGATGGCAATGTGTTTAACTTCCTAAAAGTAAAGGATGTATGTCAAGTGGCTTGCATAGGCCTCTTACACAGAAAAGAAGTGCTTAGAGTAAAGCCCTAGAGAATGGATATGGCCTTAACTCCTTGAATCTGCAGTGTACCTAAACTCAGTTAGCCTTTTTGGTCAATGTAGGATGAAGTTCTAACACCTGTGTATGCAAACTAAGGACTGGTCTGCTTAATTTTCTAAAACTACTTTGCTGAATGTGTCTTACATGTATCTTTTCACATACATCTCACTGGAACATTTATTGAAACAGTATATATTAGCAATATAAATGGCCATGTGCTTTACCTCCTAAACACATACTGTGCTTCAACTGGCTGTCAATTCCCTCTTTAAAGTGTTTTTTTTTTTTCATTTTTTTATTATTTATTTAATTCCATTTAGTAAAAATACAGTGTTATATTAGTCTCAAGTGTATAATCAGAGTGATTCAACAATTCCATATATATCACCCAGTGCTTATCATGAGAAGTGCACTACTTACACCCCAAAACTATTTAACCCATCTCTCCATCCCTTACCTTCTGGTAACTATTAGTTTGTTCTCTAGTTTAGAGTCTAATTCTGGGCTTCTCTCTTTCTTTCCCCTTCGTGTGTTGCTCATATATGTTTCACTTAGATTGCTGGCCCTGTTCTTTCATGGGGGATAAATTTCTCTGTCTTCTCACTTTCTCTATGTCTCCCTGTCTGTTTCTGTATACAATATATGTTAATAATACAGAAAGGCCATGCGCTTAACTTCCAGAAGCAATACTGGACCCGAAGCATATTTGAGTTGGCATCTTCAATTTTTCCAGTAAGTACTGTGCTTAAGTAATTCTGAATAAGAAGTAGGAATGCCCTTGTGCTTAACTGCCTGAAAGATCTGTGCGTTCCATAGGGATTTCATTAACTTTTAGGTTCGTGTGGTAGCAAGTCCTCCTAAACTTCATATAAATAGAATGGAAGGACTTTATGCTTAACTGCCCCCAAGTACACTGTTTGTAAAGGGTCCGGAGGTTCCACTTAGACATTCGTACAAGAAGTACTTCTTCATCCTTCTGTGTAAGTTCTAGAGCATGGCGGTGAGCCTGAAATTGCAGTGTGCTTAAAGCAGATGTCAATTAGTGTTTCAGATAAATGTAGTAAGAAGTGTCCTTAACCTCTCTCTCTGTAAACTCTAGCAAGGGGCCTTGGGCTTAAGTGTCAGAAACTTCATTGTGCTTATAGCATCATTCCTGTAGCCCTCATACATATCATAGGATCTTTTGTTGAAGCACTGTCTATTAACAGTAGAAAATGACCATGTTCTTAACTGCCTAAAACTACCTGGTGCTTCAGATATTCTTCATGTAGTCTTTGGCATAAGTCTCATAGGAGCTTTCATTGAAACACCATGTTAGCAAATGGAATGGCCATGTACTTCTCTGCCTAACTATGCTGTGCTTCAAGCCTAGTTCAAAAAGATTTTTGGATACACACAGTCATAAGTAGTCTGACTCTGGTGTAGAAGCTCTGGAAATGCTTTTGCTCTTACGTATCTAAAAGTACACTCGGGTTAATGCATCTTTCGTGTCACTTATAATGGACATCTTGTATAAACTTTTGTGTAAACCCTGTCTATTTAGCCTTAGGAAATGCTCTTGTGTTTAATTGAGGACAAAAGCCTGTGCTAAAAGCACTTTTGAGTTAGCTTCTTGGATTTATCCAGTAAGAATTGTGGTTCAATCTTGAAGCACTAGGGAATGCCCATGTTTCTTTAGCCACCTGAAATACCTGTGTTCTCAATGAGGCATCCAAATGCCTCCTAAATACAAATGGTCTTAAACTTACTTTGATCAGCAATAGGGAAGGGCCTTATGTTTAAGTGCCTAAAACTACACTGTATTTCATTATTTATTAGCCTTCATAGGAGTCTTTTTGAAACACTATATGTTAGCCATAGACAGTGGCCATGTATGTGCCTAAAAGTATACTGTTTTTCATGGCACTTGCATAGACCTCTTATTTAATAAAAAGTGCTCCTTAAATGTACCCCATAAGTATTAGAAAAATGCCGTCTGGTTTTTTTTAAGTTTATTTATATTGAGAGAGAGAGAGAGAGACAGAGAGAGAGATTGAAAAGAGGGCAGGGGCAGAAAGACAAAATCTCAATCAGGCTACACTCCATCAACAGAGCCTGATGCCATCAACACAGAGCCAGATGTGGGGATCAAGTGCATGAACTGTGAGATGATGACCTGAATCAGGATCAACAGTTAGACTCTTTCTTTTTTGAAATCTTTATTTTTTGAGAGAGAGACAGCATGTGAGCAGGGGAGGAGCAGGGAGAGAGACAAAGAATGTGAAGCAGGCTCCAGGCTCTGAGCTGTCAGCACAGAGTCCAACACGGGGCTCGAACTCACAAACTGTGAGATCATGACCTGAGCCAAATTCGTACGCTCAACGCACTGAGCCACCCAGGCACCCTAACAGTTAGACTCTTAAACAACTGTGCCACCCAGGCACATGGGAAATACCTTGACTTAACTGCCTTGAACTATACTGGGCTTAAAATAGTTGTCAATTAGTATTTTAGATGAATGTTGTAAAAACATTCTAACTCCCTCTGTAATAACCCTAGGAAAGAGTTTTTCCTTAACTGCCTGAAACTACACTGCACATTAAGCATCTTTCATGGAACGCCTGAGACATCCAGCTTTCTAGGAGAGCCCCTTCATTCTCAAAATTCTCCAATTCTCATCTCCTAAATAATGCTGCTCTTTTATATTTCTGTATTCACCACTTTGCTCAATTTTCCAACAAGTTTACCCCTAGGGCTCATTCAGAGTCGGGTTCTCCAAGGAATATCCTCTGTTTGGAAGTGGGTAGTCTGCTCAAGTCCTTGTAGAGGTAGGTGTTACACAGTACTCCCTTTTAATTCAGTTTCAGAATAATATGGACACCCAGAGGCCTAGGGCATGTGAATGTGCCCAGTGGAGAATGTTTGTGTGCAGAATGAGCCAGAGGTTTTGGAAGGGAGCTGGCCTCTTTTCCGGGGGTGTGGGAATGAAGTTAGACATCTTATTTCCAGATTTATTCCATTCCCATTGGAAATGTAGAACATTGGCCTTCTTTGGAGCCATTCGCTTCCCAACACTGTTTTTTCCAATGAGGTCTTTGTTCACGTGTAGGAGCCATGGAGCTCTCACACATTCAGCCAGCACCCAGGAAGATGCTGGGGCTTCCCACTTTGGTCCTGTGGTCAGTGAGAGCTACCAGTGACAAATATAAAAAGGGAAGATGGCCTTGGTGCTTAGAAAGTTGTGCTCTGGAAGGTGAAGGAGAGCTTCATTCTCCTGGTTGATTTAGATGCCCTCATTTTGACTAGCAGACAGTTCACACATGCAGAGTATTCTCCAGGAGCTGGTGAGTGAAAGAAGAGTTTTTTCCAGGAAGGCAATACCAGGTCCTGGTTCTAGACACCTGAACAACTGCCAAGAGCACCCAACAACTACAGCTCAACCCACTGCTGTTTCTATCCACTGATGGGACAAGTGGGAAATACAGACAAAGCCAGGGATTTCAGGCTACTACTGCAAGAAGAGTACAGGTTTCTTGTGGACAGTCCTCCCAAAGGTAGCTTGTAGAGGGCTCCCTTTGCTTAAGCTCACAGGCTTTTCTTATTCTTGAGACAGACATAAAGCTAGAAAGCTAGTTCTTTCTCAACATTCTCCCATTAACATCTCTAGTGAAGAACTCTTGCCATCCATGGTTTCCCTTTGACATTGTTGTCTTTTTTGGGGAAACAATGTTCTGCATGTAATCCATTCAGAGTCAGGGTCTCAGAGTAACATACTCTGCTTCTTCTTGGGAGTCTCCTTCCATCTTCCTCCCTCTTGGGAGTCTGATGGTATAAGTTTTGCACTGGGAGATTCTCAGTTTGGTTTCAGAACGATGTGGACATACAGAGGCCTAGCGCATTTAACAGTGCCCAATGGAGAATGTATGTAGGCTAAGTCAGAGGTTTGGGGAGGGAGCCAGCATCCTGCATGGGGTAAGAAGGGGAAAAGTATAGATCTCCTTTCTGGATTTAGCCCATGCAAAATAGAAATGTAAAACCTTGGCCCTCCATGGACTCCTTCCACTACTGTTGTTGTTTTCCTATGTCACCATTCACATTCCAAAATCAAAGGGCTGTCATTTACACAGCCATGGTACGAGAATCAGTTGCAACTTACCTATCAGTTCTTGAGCCTTTGAGGACTCAGTGTCTGATAGTCCAAAGGAAAGCACGCCCTCCTGGTACTTACCCTGGTACTAGCATAATCTTAGGAAAGGGAAGTCAGTTTGCTTCATCCTGTAGCTGATTATGAAATCTTCACCCTGAAGATCTGAAGGTATATGTATGCAAAGTATGCTATAGGAACTGTTCTGCACACTACCAACCTCTTTAGTGCAGACCACACCAAAGCTACATACCAAAACGTGACCACCAGCAAAGAGCATATATCTGCTACTGCTATATCTCTGCTGCCCTTATCTGCCGATGGGATGGCAGGAAACACATGCAAAGCCAGCATTTCCCTATCTGCTTGAAGGAATAATAGAGGACTCATGACATCAGTACTTCATAGGTAGCCTGGAGACAGGTACTTTTCTAAAACCCATAGGTTTTTCTAATTTCTGAGACAATTTGCTAAAAGATTGTGCTAGTCACTTTGTTCACAAAAGTCTTCCATTCACATCTCTAATGAAGAACTCTAGTCTGCCAACAATCACTTGAACCTCTTTGCTCTATTTTCAAAGGAGTTTCTCCCTGTGGTTCATTCCGAATGAATCTCTCAGAGTAATATCCTCTGCTTTCAGTAGGAGAGTCTGGTGAGACCTTGTGACTGTAGAATGAATAGTTTCTGTAAAACGACCACCTCTTCACTTCATTTCAGAAGTGGACCAAATTAAGATGGACATCCAGAGGCCTGGGTCATTGGGAGATGCCCAGTAGAGGATGTTTCTATGTATGCTGGGTCAGAAGTTGCTGGAGAGAGTTGGCCTTCTTTATGGGCTGAGAGGAAATAAAGTGAGACATCTCCTTTTGGACTGATCCTATTACCATTTGAAATGTTGAGCTTTGGTTCTTCAGCTCACCATATCCTACCCATGGCTGTGTTTCTAAATAAAATTTTTTTTTACACACAGGAGCCATAGAACTTTCACTCACACAACTGGTGCTCTGAGGTAGGCCACGAACTCCCACCATGATCCTGCGCTCAGTGAGAGCACTCTGTCTGCTAAACCAAAGGAATGATAGCCTTTAGTCCCTGAATGCATGGTGCTTGGCCTGCTCTAGTATAGAAAGTGAAGGAGAACCAGCTTTCCTCACTCACCTGGTTGACTAAGTAGCTTCCACCTAAGAGACAGATTGTTTGGACATGAGAAGTATGAACCAGGAGGGGTTCGGAACAGGAAAAGCCCTTTTCCAGTATCTGAGAGTAATTTCATCATCCTGTTTTAAGTTAGGAGTCTGGTATTGCCCATGTGATGGTGATATAGGTTTTGCAATTGGCCCTTCTGAATTTGGTTTCAGAACTGTGTGACCATCCAAAATCCTAGGGCATTTGAAGGTGCCCAGGGAGAATGTTTGTGGGTAGGTTAAGTCAGAGGTCAGGGGAGGATCCCGCTTCCCCTGTGAGACAAGAGAAAGGAAAGATAGATATGTCCTTCCTAGATTTGACCCATGCCAATTTGAAATGCACAGCTATGACTCACCTCATAGTCTTTCCTATCCCATTTGCATTTCTACCTTGGTGTCAGTTCACACTCCAAGACTATGGGGGCTGTCACATACACAACCAGGGTCCAAGGATTTGTGGAGATATTCCAGTCAGTTCTTGATCCAATGGAGGGCTCTCAGAGTCTGATATCCCAGAGGACAGCTGACCCTACTTTCCCTGACTGCTCATTACTCAGCAGAATACAGTTATCATGGGACTGTGTAGCCACATTTACTCCCACCCATAACTGATGGAGATACTCTCATTTGGAAGAACAGCCAGTCTTTGTATGTACAGTATGCTCAGGACCCGATCAGTGCACAAATCGCCCTTTGAAGAAAGAGAGAACCCAGGCCTCATCCCCACCACTTGGTCATCAGATGGAAGCAAATACTTCATGCCCCTCAATCACCCATGCCCTTATCTACTGATCTAATAGGCAGAAACACCCCCAAAGCCAAAGGTTTTCCTCTCTTTCTTAAGGCAGAATATGGGCCTCTTGCTCACAGGGAGCCAAGAGACAGCCTGTAGAGGACTCCCTTAGCCAAAGCCCAGAAAGGTTCTTCTTATTCCTGAGCCAACCACCTTGCTTATACATTCTGCTAGTCACTTTATTATCAACATTATCAAATTCTCACCTGTAATGAAGAACTCTGGCCCTCCATGTATCCATTTTCACTGCATTGCTTTATTATCAATCTAGGTTTTTCTTGGGTGCATACAAATTCAGTCTTTTGGAGTAATATCTTCTGTTTGCAAATGTTGAATCTAGTCAAGCCCTTATGACTATGAGATAGCTTGAGCCAATGTGCCCCTGGCATTTTGCTTTCACAACTACATAGACATCCAGAGCCCTAAGACAGTGGAAGAGATTTAGCAGAGAACTGTTTGTGTGGAGGCTGAGCCAGAGGGATTAGGAGCCAGGTGGCCCATATTCTGGTTGAGGGAAAATGAAATTAAACATCTCCTCTCCACATTGACCACATTTCCATTGGATGGAAATGTCAAAGGAATTTTGCCTCCCATGCTGCAGCCATTTCTTTCCCCTTACTGCACTTGTGACTGTGTCTTCCCTTCCTCTTTGGAGCCAAGAAGTTGGAACTCACTCGGTTGGCACCAAGGGATAGGTGGATGTTTCCACTCTGTCCTGCACTCAGTGACAGCCATCGCCATCTGATATCCCAAAGGAGAATAGCTCTCCTACCCCTGAGCTTGGTAGTAGGCTTTCTCTGGAATGGGGATGAGGGTGAGGGAAGGGAGCCTGCTTGCCTCATTCCCCTGGCTGATTCCAGTGATTCCATCCTGAATAGTAAACAGTTCAGAGATTCCATTTTGGGGTGATTCCAGACAAAGGCTGGCTGGGATTTCCTCTGTGACCTCCATATAAATGTATCCCAGAGATATCCCTGGGAGTAAGATACTGCCTCCTCCATGCATGCAGAAGAGAGAGGAAAGAAGAAAATGTTTGTTGAAGGGTGAAATATGTGCAATGCTCTCTGCCCAACTAGCTCTAACCCTTTCCCTGAGCAGAAATGAGGGATGGTGTTGGTGCACAGGGGTTAACAATAGGCCAGCAGTTCCATAGATGGTGGTACAGGGTGGGGTCTGTGGTGTGGTCCTCCCACCCAAAAGTTCTTGCCCTTTTCTTTAGCCCATGCCACCACTGGCTGCCCTCCCTCTCCTTCCCATCCCCACTGCCTTCTCCCATGTGCAGATGTGCTGTATAGTGAGTTCATACCTCCTGCTCATGGTTGGGGGAAAGGTGAGGGGCATCTTCCCACTCTGGAAGCCAGGCCCAGCAGGGGCAGGGCCTGGGGTGAGGGTCCATTCTCCTGCCCCCTCATATATCATGGGAGGAGCAGTCATCAGGAGGAAGTGGCCATGTGGCCATACTCAGAGGTGCACAGACCTCTGCTTGAGAGGAGCTTGGGGGATATGTGGCCCCAGAGTTCCTGGTACCCTCACAGCTGGCCCAGCCCTGATGTTTGTAGTGATGCCTGCAGGTGGGAGGCCTGCAGCTGCTGGAGTGGGAGAAGGGTGGGAGAAGTGAAGTCTACCTACCTCAGGCACAATATCTAATGGAGCACCAAAGACTTAGTCATCAAGATGAATAATAGTTTAATGCGATATTTTAAATGTTGTATTGGCAAACCTCACCCCGGAGGCCTGCTTGTGTGTTTGGAAACAAGTACAATTGGGAGTCCTGGCTATCGTCTCACTACCTGGCCATTTTCTTGGTGGCAGACATGCCAAGTTGACTGAGGTCAGACTGAGTCAAATCTGTGCTCTGTGTCCCCATGGGGGCCACAGCAGGCAAGTTTACACCATGGGCATTGGTGAATGCTGTGAACCAGGGCTTTTCCCAGAGAGCTGTGTGTTCCAGAATCTGCATGACCCCGTGGGTCTGGAGCCTAGTCAAGATGCCTTCTGAAACAAAGCCAGTGGGAGCCTCATTTCTTTCACTCTCCGGGTGGATGTACAGATGGAGTGTGGACTGGGGCATCCTCCACCCAGCCTGGCAAGGGCGGGGCTACAAGCATGGTTTCTTGTATGAAGACTCACTTCTGCTTCTTGGTAAGTGACCATACTCTGCTCATGAGGTAAGTAGACAGAATTCCAACTGGGTATTTAATGCAAGATTTTAGCCTTAATTCTTCAGAAATATTTGATGTAAAGTGAGTTTCCTCTGCCCTTAAAAAGTAAACATAATAATGATAATACCAAATAGCAGCTTCCTAAAGTTCAACCCAGGTGGGAGGGCTTTCTTCAAATGGTGAAACAAAATTTAAAATAGAAAAACTGGGAAGAGTTAATGGTGGAGAAGTAACGGGACTCTGGGTTTTCTCAATCCTCAAACACAGCTGTATTAACGTCAGATAACTTGGAACAGCTAGGAAATAGATCTGTGGAGTTGCAGAAGGATCTCCACAGTTAGAAGGACACAGTTTGGCTAATTCAAGGTGTGTAGATGTGAATTGGGGGAGAGAAAACAGCAGAGATGCAGAGGGGAGGGAACCCTTTCTGAGGAAAGACAAAAGGGAGAGAAAGAGAGTGGATGAGAAAGTGCAGCATTGAGTTAGCACAAGAGAAAAACCTGTCTGGACCAAAGACTGGGGAGTGAGAAGTACTGTGTGTCCCAGTTCTTTTTTTGCAAACAGCTTCTGTAGCCCAAACTGAGGTTTTGGAAGTACTTGACTTTCTCCATTGTGGAGGTGTGGCTTGTCTTCCTGGAGAGGAGACAGCTGGCCCTAGAGTGCATAGTGTGGTGTAGAAATCTCTGAGGTGCCCTGCGAGAGAACAGTCCCCTTCCTGGAATACTTTTGGAACAGGGTTTACTGACTCCCATGGACAAAAGACCCTTCAGTTGACAGCCAAAGGCTTTTATCAACAAGGTGGAGAGTCTTTACTCTGGAGGAGGGGAGTGGATCCAAGCAATGCTGGATTCTTTAAGACTTTGGGTTTTGAATCAGCTGCACAACAAAGAAAAAAAACAGAAGACAGTTTCAATGCAGGGCAAGCTGACTTCCCTTGTATTCAGTGAGGGCTGCCACATTGAATATTCAGTGGGGGATGAGATCCCAAGTCAAAGGACTTCTTCTTCTTCTTCTTCTTCTTCTCCTCCCCCTCCTCCTTCTCCTCCTTCTTCTTCTTCTTCTTCTTCTCCTTCTCCTTCTCCTCCTGCTCCTCCTCCTCCTCTTCCTCCTCCTTCTTGCTTTGGAATCAGGCACATAGTTTCTGGCTTATTTTTTGGCATTTCCTCTTATCTTTTTTAAATCTGTTTTTTTCTTTTCCTTTTCCTTCTTTTCCCTTCTGCCTTTTTCCCGTTTTTACTTTCTTTTTCCTTGGAATCAGCCTGTTAATTTTTTCTGTTTTTTGTTTGTTTTGTTTGTTTGTTTCCGTTCCTTTTCCCTTTTTATGGGATCAGTCTTCCCCCCTCCTTTTTTCCCCTAAGGTTACTTCAACAAACAAATCAACGCAGACCTAGTTAAAGGTGCAAACACTCCACCTCTGCAAACAAGGAGGAACTCTACAGAGGACTCATAAAAGGGTAAGAACTGCTAAATGCAACAGAATGCACACAGCATACACCAGAAACACTTCCTGAAATGCCAGGCCCTAGAAGTGTATGACCCCTTTTAAATATAGTAGTATTCTCAGGTGCAGGAAAGATAATAAGCTTTTAAAACACTTAAAACACAGAAACGTAGCCAAAGTAACAAGGACAAAGGCATTCTTCCTTCCCGCCCCTGCCATATGTCAAGCAGAAATCACAGCCAAGGATTTACTCAAAGCGGATAAAAGCAATATACGTGAGCCATAATTTAGAAAAACAGTCAAAAGATTACTAGCTTGGCTTGAAGAAAAGCATAGAAGACACCAGAGAAATCCTTGCTGCAGAGATCAAAGACCTAAGAACTAGTTAGGATGATTTCAAAAATACTATAAGTGAGATGGAAAATAAACTAGATACAGTGACAGTGAAGACCGAAGAAGTAGAGGATAGAGTAGGTGCAATAGAAGATAAAATGATGGAAAATAATAGAGCTGAAAACAAAATAGGAAAAGGAAATAGCTAAATAATGAAGGAAGACTTAGAAGGTTTATTTGAACAAATTATACCTGAGAACTTCCCTAATGTAGGGAAGGAAACAGGCATCAAAGTCCAAGAGGCACAGAGAACTCCCTGTAAAATCAACAAAAACAACTTAACACCAAGACATATCATAGTGAAACTAGCAAAATACAAGGACAAAGAGAAAATTCTGAAAGCACCTAGGGACAAACAGTCCTTAACTTGCAAGGATAGACACATAAGGTTAGTAGCAGACCTGCCCACAGAAACTTGGCAGGCCAGAAGGGAGTGGCAGGAAATATTCAATGTAATGAATAGGAAAAATATGCAGCCAAGAATTCTTTACCCACTAAGGTTGTTATTCAGAACAGAAGAATAGATAAAGACCTTCCCAGACAAACAAAAGCTAAAGAAGTTAGTGATCACTACACCAGCCCTGCAAGAAATTCTAAGGGGGAACTCTATGAGTGGAAAGCAGCAAACATACAAAGGACCAGAAACAATACCACACAAATGAAAGCTACAGCTTACACAGTAATTCATATCTTCCAATACATATCTGAATGTAAATGGACTAAGTGCCCCAGTCAAAAGACACAGGATATGAGAATGGGTAAAAGACAAGATCCATCTATACGCTACCTACCAGAGACTCTATTTAGACCCGAGGACACTTGCAGATTTAGAACGAGGGGATGGGGAATAATCTGTAATGCTAATGGACATCAAAAGAAAGCCAAAGTTGTAATTTCCTTATTTGACACCATGAGGTCTTTTATTCATGTGAAAATTCATCACCATTTTATAAAGTGTACTAAACTTAAGCTTCACTACTACTAAAAAAAGCCAGAGTAGCCATACTTATAACAGAAAAATTAGATATTAAAACAGACTGTAACAAGAGATGAATAAGGGCATTATATCATAATTAAGGGATCTATCCATCAAGAAGAGATAACAATTGTAGGTATTTATGCCCCCAAGATATATACACACCAAAATATATAGATCAATTAATCAAAAACAAGCAAACTTGTTGATGATAATACCATAATTATAGGATACTTTAATACTCCATTTGCAACAATGGACAGACCATCTAAGAGATAATCAATAAAAAAACAATGAATCTGAAGAAGGGACACAGGGACAGAGGCACTTTGGGACAGAGGGACTTGACAGATATATTCAGACCACTTCATCCTAAAGCAACAGAATACACATTTTTTTTTTTAATTTTTTTTTTTTAACGTTTATTTATTTTTGAGACAGAGAGAAACAGAGCATGAACAGGGGAGGGGCAGAGAGAGAGGGAGACACAGAATCTGAAACAGGCTCCAGGCTCTGAGCTGTCAGCACAGAGCCCGACGCGGGGCTCGAACCCACGGACTGTGAGATCATGACCTGAGCTGAAGTCGGACGCTCAACCGACCAAGCCACCCAGGCGCCCCCTTTTTTTTTGAGTGCACATGGAATTATGCAGAATAGATCCCATCTTGCATCACAAATCAGCCCTCAACTGGTACAAAAAAACTGAGATCATATCATGCATATTTTCAGATCACAACACTATAAAACTTGAAATCAACCCCAAGAAAAAAATTGGAAATCCCTCAAATACATCAAGTTTAAAGAAAATCCTATTAAAGAATGAATGGGTCAGCCAGGAAATTAAAGGAAAATTTTTTAAAAATCCATGGAAGCAAATGAAAATGAAAATGACAGTCCAAACCCCTTGGATGCAGCAAAGGCAGTCATCAAGACGAAAATACATTGCAACTCAGGCCTATCTCAAGAAGCAAGATAGGTACACAATATTAGATTAGGTTTGTAGAAAACAAGCAGCAAATAAAGCCCAAAGCCAGAAGCAGAAGACAAATAATAGATTAGAGCAGAAATAATGACATAGAATAAAGAAACAGAATAGATCAATAAATCGAAGATATGATTTTTTGAAATAATGAACAAAATTGATAATCCCTAGCCAGACTTCTCAAAAAGAAAAGAGAGAAGACTCAAATAGATAAAATCATGAGTGAAAGAGGAGAGATCACAACAAACACCAAAGAAATACAAACAATTACAAGAGAATATTATGATCAATTAAATGCCAACCAATTGGGCTATCTGGAGGATATTGATAAATTCATAGAAACCTATGAACTACTG
>NW_026526750.1:0-36000 GCF_024362965.1 Panthera pardus | reverse complement strand
AACATAAATTCAAACTAGCATCTGGATTCTTCAGATAAAGTCAATAAGAAAATGTAAGGTATAAAGCAACAAAATAGATATTCCCAATTGGTCTGATTAATATTCAGTAAGAAGCCTGTTTTATATATGTATTAGAAAACAAATCCAAAATTTATCTCCTTCTGAGATAATTATTTTGCTCTTGGCTGGAACCTGTTTTTACGTCCTCTGGAAAGATTTACAGCTCAAATAAGCACCAGGAACAAATTAACTGCCAAGAGCTGTCCTCTCCATGATGCTGTTGATAGCCGTATTAAGATATTACAAATCTATTAGAAAGTGAGACATCACTGATTTGTTGTTTTAAAGGTTTGAGGTATAAGATTCTAATTAAACTATGAAAATGCTTTATCTGGCATATTCCATACCATAAAATGTAACTTGATTTGAGTCCCTAAAAAAGTATCTTTACACACGACAGTCCTTTTTTTTTGTTCAATGATTGTTACTGTTTTTCCTTGAGTATTAGCCTGGATAGAAATTGAACAAGACTAACATTGAGAAGTGAAAGTATTTTATATTTTTAACAGTTAAGAAAAGATTCAGAATTTCTATAGGAAATGTGAATGGAAACTTAATTTTATGTGGAGTCTAGATTACAAGCATTCTAAATAACTTCCCTGGCTTGATACAATTCTTAATAAAAATGGGTTAGCCTATTTAGTAAATTGAATGGCACGTCTACAGAGAAAATGGTTGATGATCTCCATTATCACTGGTTTATATACACAATTCTCTTCCTCCACTTAGTGAAACTTGCTACGGCTGTTGAATGAGGTATCTTTGTGATTGTGTCAAGCTTAAAGGTAGATCTCTGTAGCTCAGAACTTTTAATCTCTGGCTTTTTCTAGCTGTTTTAGTGGTCCTTGGTATTTCTGCATTGTCATACGATGAACTCCCTGTATGTTCCCTTTGGCATGCTTCAAAAACAAAGAGCTAATCATAATATTTTATTAGGCCCTGCATTTTCTTCACTTCACGTGACTGAGCTGCCTGCTCTTTTTCTGTTGCTTCTATTAGAAGACAGCATTAGCAGTGGTCTGTCTACTGGGGTCCCTTTTTGTATAGAAGAACTTTTGATTTAGCAAACACATACCTGTCTTGTGCCTTAGTCAGAATTTTGTTCTTGGTTATTTCCACTGACAAAATAGCAAGTTGACTGATGATGACGATGATGTCCTGGATTACTTCATATCTCAATTTTCGTTTTAATTTAAATCGAGACCCCAGGTGTTGAACGTTACCAGTTGTGGAAATCTTCACACTGTAGTAAAGTCACTCTGGAGGGGGCACCTGGGTGGCTCAGTTGGTGAAGCGCCAGCTTCTGCTGGGTCATGATCTCCTGGTTCATGAGTTCGAGCCCCACATCGGGCTCGCTTGTCAGTGCAGAACCTGCTTCAGATCCTCTGTCTCCCTCTCTCCACTCTCCCACATGTGTGTGCTCTCTCAAAAATGAATAAAAACATTACAGTCATTCTGGAGAAGAGACTTTAGGACCACCCAAATCCTCGAGTCATTTATTTTATTTTTTCTAATGTTTTTTATTTTATTTTTGAGAGAGACCTAAGGTGACTGGGGGAGGGGCAGAGCGGGAGACACAGAATCTGAAGCAGGCTCCAGGCTCTGAGCTCGCAGCATAGAGCCGACGCAGGGCTTGAACCCACTAACGGTGAGATCATGACCTGAGCCGAAGTCAGGGCCACCCAGGCACCCACCAAATCCTCAAATCGTCTGTAAAGGAGTTCTTAGTGAAATTCCTAATTCAAGTCTAAGGCCTCTCTGCAAAAGTTGCATGATCCAGTTGGCAAGAATTGGAAGCAGGGCACATCATTAGGGAGGCATGCCTGCTCTCATTCTGCTCACCTGCATTCTACCCCAGCTGACACCACCTTCAGTGACAACGAAGCTTCAGATTCACTTGCTTGTCCACAGGGAACAGCTCCTCTTTGCAGTGGATGGCAGGGAGTGAACTCGGTTCACAGTTACAGGCCGCTCAGCTCTGGCTGCACAGGTGTTGCCAAGAACTGTGGTTGCAGATTCAAGCGCACTCACGCTTCGGGGAATTCCTTCAGTTTTTGTTGGTGAAGCACTTCCTCCTGGAGATTTCTAGAATTTGTCTTCAAATTCCATGTTTTTTTTTCTTCGATCGATTTTCTTGTATGTGTCTATGTGAAATTGTTAGTCTGTATTCCTCGTCAGAATCCTAACCCAGTAAATGACAACTGATACAGTTCTAGTGCTTCGAGAGTTCAGGCATTATCTTTTTAGGTACAAAATATCCTGTGTGTTGTGAAGAAATATTCTGATTATAAGAACTTATTAGTGGTACTTCTATTTTACTTAAATGTGAATCCCTAGGCATAATTTTATTTTTACAAATGACCATTTCTAACATGTTTAATATTTAAATTCTATCCACTGATAAATGTTCCTCCTTACCTCAGGTGGAAGAGGCCTTGGAAGCTGTCAAAAATGCTACAAATGAACAAGACCTTGCAAATCGCTTTAAAGGATTTGGCAAAGCAATGGTGTCACTGAACTATGTAGCAGCAAGAAGACAACAGGTGGGGACAATTCAGGAAATGCTGGGCGAGAAAATGTGTGTTTAAGGAACCTCCTCGCTTGGTAGGCTTAAACAACAGGTCAGTCTTATCTGCTGGTTATCAAATTAGCAAATGTCCTCAGAACCTATGATCAACAAAGGTTGCTTATTACATGGGCCAGTTTTCATAGCATTGTGGGCCCTGGGGTACTCTCTGCCCCCTGCCTACCTAGGGCAGGTCACAGGCCTCCTTGTGTGACTGGTGGGAACCACTGTAACCTTTTTTCCACTGTAAGAAAAGCTCCCCCATCAAACGAAAGAAAGAAAGAAAGAAAGAAAGAAAGAAGAGAAAAGGAGAGAAAAGGAGAGAAAAGGAGAGAAAAGGAGAGAAAAGGAGAGAAAAGGAGAGAAAAGGAGAGAAAAGGAGAGAAAAGGAGAGAAAAGGAGAGAAAAGGAGAGAAAAGGAGAGAAAAGAAGAGAAAAGAAGAGAAAAGAAGGAGGGGAGAGTGGTTTCATGTAGTGCAGTGGATGCTTTCTGAGCACCACCGTTTGCCCTCACTTTTTGTTTCCTACTCCTATAGACCCCATCATGCATATGCATAGCCCCAATGTGCAGCATGTTGAGTGACCCCTTTATGAAAGACAAGAGGACTATGCAAAGAAAATCAAGGACAGGCAGAGAAGAAAATAAATGTGTGGGGGTGTGGGATAACACAGGTTAAGTGTGAGTTACTCTGATGAAGGTGACTGACGTAGTGTCTTCTGTCGTCCTCTTGTCTGGAGCTAGCAGTCTCAATTTAGTCTATTCTAGTTGTTTGTCAAGTACCATTAGGATTTTATCCTCAAGGAATTTGGTTTTATTTCTTTCCCCTAGGAAAAACATCTCCAAATGTGAAAGGGTCAGTTAAAACTCCTTCACCCGTCCTCTTGACTGTTCCTAGAATTCAACACGTAGGGCAATTCCTAGTGATTCAAGATGGTCTGTGACCAACAAGCAAGTTTTATTCCACAAACATTTGTCGAGTGTTCTTCTGTGCCAGGTTGAAGGAACGTTGGTATTACAAGCTGGACCAAGATCTAGTTTCTGCCCCTAACATGCTTGCAGTATTCTTTGTGTGAGAGAGGCACGCATGTGATTTGAGATGACTTGATGATTTCAGCGTTTTGTCATCAGCAGACTCAAATGAGCTCTTGTGTGATAGTCCACAATGTAAGATGGGTAGGAGTGAAGTTACTCTGAAACACCAATGTGAGACCAAGAAAGCTACTTAGCTACTTCAAACAACTGAGAAAAAAGCCATTGAATCTTGATCTTAGTGAACCACGCGGGCAGTTGGGAAGAAAGGTAGGGGCCAGGACATTGGGAGTCTTGCAGAAGTTTTGGATTTTATTGCAAGTGGGTGGGTAGTGTTTGAATAGTTCCAAGTTTGATATCAGTGTCTCAGAGACGTATTTTAGGATTCTAGGTATGCTGTGCAGAAGAGAATGGAAGAGGAGAGATCGGCTATAGTTGGGGGTGGGGGGGTGGGGGGAGCTGAAGTAGTCTAGGTGAGAGATGGTGGTCTTGATTCGTTTGTAGTGGTGGAAATGGAGGAAACTGCAAAGAATCCAAGTTTATTTTGAAACTAGAAGTCTGAGGACCTGATGTTAAATTGGACATGTTAGGAAGTGACAGCAACCAGTTCAGTTCTAAGGTTCTGGTTTCAGCACATGAGTAAATGTTGGCAAATTTACAGAGATGGGAAAGCCTGGGTCAGTTGGGTACAGAAATTAATATTTCATATTTAGGTACATGGCTTGTGAGATGCCTGTGAACTCTCCATGTAAAAATGTCAAATAGAAGAGAGTAAAAATGTCAAATAGAAGAGCTAATCAGAATTCTTCAGTAGGCCCTGCATTTTCTTCACTTCACGTGACTGAGCTGCCTGCTCTTTTTCTGTTGCTTCTATTAGAAGACAGCATTAGCAGAGGTCTGTCTACTGGGGTCCCTTTTTGTATAGAAGAACTTTTGATTTAGCAAACACATACCTGTCTTGTGCCTTAGTCAGAATTTTGTTCTTGGTTATTTCCACTGACAAAATAGCAAGTTGGCTGATGATGATGATGATGTCCTGGATTACTTCATATCTCAATTTTCGTTGTAATTTAAATCGAGACCCCAGGTGTTTAACGTTACCAGTTGTGGAAATCTTCACACTGTAGTAAAGTCACTCTGGAGGGGGCACCTGGGTGGCTCAGTTGGTGAAGCGCCAGCTTCTGCTGGGTCATGATCTCCTGGTTCATGAGTTCGAGCCCCACATCGGGCTCTCTTGTGAGTGCAGAACCTGCTTCAGATCCTCTGTCTCCCTCTCTCCACTCTCCCACATGTGTGTGCTCTCTCAAAAATAAATAAAAACATTACAGTCATTCTGGAGAAGAGACTTTAGGACCACCCAAATCCTCGAGTCATTTATTTTATTTTTTCTAATGTTTTTTATTTTATTTTTGAGAGAGACCTAAGGTGACTGGGGGAGGGGCAGAGCGGGAGACACAGAATCTGAAGCAGGCTCCAGGCTCTGAGCTCTCAGCATAGAGCCGACGCAGGGCTTGAACCCACTAACGGTGAGATCATGACCTGAGCCGAAGTCAGGGCCACCCAGGCACCCACCAAATCCTCAAATCGTCTGTAAAGGAGTTCTTAGTGAAATTCCTAATTCAAGTCTAAGACCTCTCTGCAAAAGTTGCATGATCCAGTTGGCAAGAATTGGAAGCAGGGCACATCATTAGGGAGGCATGCCTGCTCTCATTCTGCTCACCTGCATTCTACCCCAGCTGACACCACCTCCAGTGACAACGAAGCTTCAGATTCACTTGCTTGTCCACAGGGAACAGCTCCTCTTTGCAGTGGATGGCAGGGAGTGAACTCGGTTCACAGTTACAGGCCGCTCAGCTCTGGCTGCACAGGTGTTGCCAAGAACTGTGGTTGCAGATTCAAGCGCACTCACGCTTTGGGGAATTCCTTCAGTTTTTGTTGGTGAAGCACTTCCTCCTGGAGATTTCTAGAAATGGTCTTCAAATTCCATGTTTTTTTTTTCTTCGATCGATTTTCTTGTATGTGTCTATGTGAAATTGTTAGTCTGTATTCCTCGTCAGAATCCTAACCCAATAAATGACAATTGATACAGTTCTAGTGCTTCGAGAGTTCAGGCATTATCTTTTTAGGTACAAAATATCCTGTGTGTTGTGAAGAAATATTCTGGTTATAAGTACTTATTAGTGGTACTTCTATTTTACTTAAATGTGAATCCCTAGGCATAATTTTATTTTTACAAATGACCATTTCTAACATGTTTAATATTTAAATTCTATCCACTGATAAATGTTCCTCCTTACCTCAGG
This sequence comes from Panthera pardus, assembly GCF_024362965.1. NCBI lineage: Eukaryota > Metazoa > Chordata > Mammalia > Carnivora > Felidae > Panthera > Panthera pardus. The sequence continues at coordinate 30,041 of NW_026526750.1, read as the reverse complement.
TGGAAGAGGCCTTGGAAGCTGTCAAAAATGCTACAAATGAACAAGACCTTGCAAATCGCTTTAAAGGATTTGGCAAAGCAATGGTGTCACTGAACTATGTAGCAGCAAGAAGACAACAGGTGGGGACAATTCAGGAAATGCTGGGCGAGAAAATGTGTGTTTAAGGAACCTCCTCGCTTGGTAGGCTTAAACAACAGATCAGTCTTATCTGCTCGTTATCAAATTAGCAAATGTCCTCAGAACCTATGATCAACAAAGGTTGCTTATTACATGGGCCAGTTTTCATAGCATTGTGGGCCCTGGGGTACTCTCTGCCCCCTGCCTACCTAGGGTAGGTTACAGGCCTCCTGTGTGACTGGTGGGAACCACTGTAACCTTTTTTCCACTGTAAGAAAAGCTCCCCCATCAAACAAAAGAAAAAAGAAAAAGAAAGAAAGAAAGAAAAAAAAAAGAAAAAGAAGAGAAAAGAAAAGAAAAAAAAAAGAAAAAAAGAAAGGAGGGGAGAGTGGTTTCATGTAGTGCAGTGGATGCTTTCTGAGCACCACCGTTTGCCCTCACTTTTTGTTTCCTAGCCCTATAGACCCCATCATGCATATGCATAGCCCCAATGTGCAGCATGTTGAGTGACCCCTTTATGAAAGACAAGAGGACTATGCAAAGAAAATCAAGGACAGGCAGAGAAGAAAATAAATGTGTGGGGGTGTGGGATAACACAGGTTAAGTGTGAGTTACTCTGATGAAGGTGACTGACGTAGTGTCTTCTGTCGTCCTCTTGTCTGGAGCTAGCAGTCTCAATTTAGTCTATTCTAGTTGTTTGTCAAGTACCATTAGGATTTTATCCTCAAGGAATTTGGTTTTATTTCTTTCCCCTAGGAAAAACATCTCCAAATGTGAAAGGGTCAGTTAAAACTCCTTCACCCGTCCTCTTGACTGTTCCTAGAATTCAACACGTAGGGCAATTCCTAGTGATTCAAGATGGTCTGTGACCAACAAGCAAGTTTTATTCCACAAACATTTGTCGAGTGTTCTTCTGTGCCAGGTTGAAGGAACGTTGGTATTACAAGCTGGACCAAGATCTAGTTTCTGCCCCTAACATGCTTGCAGTATTCTTTGTGTGAGAGAGGCACGCATGTGATTTGAGGTGACTTGATGATTTCAGCGTTTTGTCATCAGCAGACTCAAATGAGCTCTTGTGTGATAGTCCACAATGTAAGATGGGTAGGAGTGAAGTTACTCTGAAACACCAATGTGAGACCAAGAAAGCTACTTAGCTACTTCAAACAACTGAGAAAAAAGCCATTGAATCTTGATCTTAGTGAACCACGCGGGCAGTTGGGAAGAAAGGTAGGGGCCAGGACATTGGGAGTCTTGCAGAAGTTTTGGATTTTATTGCAAGTGGGTGGGTAGTGTTTGAATAGTTCCAAGTTTGATATCAGTGTCTCAGAGACGTATTTTAGGATTCTAGGTATGCTGTGCAGAAGAGAATGGAAGAGGAGAGATCGGCTATAGTTGGGGGTGGGGGGGTGGGGGGAGCTGAAGTAGTCTAGGTGAGAGATGGTGGTCTTGATTCGTTTGTAGTGGTGGAAATGGAGGAAACTGCAAAGAATCCAAGTTTATTTTGAAACTAGAAGTCTGAGGACCTGATGTGAAATTGGACATGTTAGGAAGTGACAGCAACCAGTTCAGTTCTAAGGTTCTGGTTTCAGCACATGAGTAAATGTTGGCAAATTTACAGAGATGGGAAAGCCTGGGTCAGTTGGGTACAGAAATTAATATTTCATATTTAGGTACATGGCTTGTGAGATGCCTGTGAACTCTCCATGTAAAAATGTCAAATAGAAGAGAGTAAAAATGTCAAATAGAAGAGCTAATCGGAATTCTTCAGTAGGCCCTGCATTTTCTTCACTTCACGTGACTGAGCTGCCTGCTCTTTTTCTGTTGCTTCTATTAGAAGACAGCATTAGCAGAGGTCTGTCTACTGGGGTCCCTTTTTGTATAGAAGAACTTTTGATTTAGCAAACACATACCTGTCTTGTGCCTTAGTCAGAATTTTGTTCTTGGTTATTTCCACTGACAAAATAGCAAGTTGACTGATGATGATGATGATGTCCTGGATTACTTCATATCTCAATTTTCGTTGTAATTTAAATCGAGACCCCAGGTGTTTAACGTTACCAGTTGTGGAAATCTTCACACTGTAGTAAAGTCACTCTGGAGGGGGCACCTGGGTGGCTCAGCTGGTGAAGCGCCAGCTTCTGCTGGGTCATGATCTCCTGGTTCATGAGTTCGAGCCCCACATCGGGCTCTCTTGTCAGTGCAGAACCTGCTTCAGATCCTCTGTCTCCCTCTCTCCACTCTCCCACATGTGTGTGCTCTCTCAAAAATAAATAAAAACATTACAGTCATTCTGGAGAAGAGACTTTAGGACCACCCAAATCCTCGAGTCATTTATTTTATTTTTTCTAATGTTTTTTATTTTATTTTTGAGAGAGACCTAAGGTGACTGGGGGAGGGGCAGAGCGGGAGACACAGAATCTGAAGCAGGCTCCAGGCTCTGAGCTCGCAGCATAGAGCCGACGCAGGGCTTGAACCCACTAACGGTGAGATCATGACCTGAGCCGAAGTCAGGGCCACCCAGGCACCCACCAAATCCTCAAATCATCTGTAAAGGAGTTCTTAGTGAAATTCCTAATTCAAGTCTAAGACCTCTCTGCAAAAGTTGCATGATCCAGTTGGCAAGAATTGGAAGCAGGGCACATCATTAGGGAGGCATGCCTGCTCTCATTCTGCTCACCTGCATTCTACCCCAGCTGACACCACCTCCAGTGACAACGAAGCTTCAGATTCACTTGCTTGTCCACAGGGAACAGCTCCTCTTTGCAGTGGATGGCAGGGAGTGAACTCGGTTCACAGTTACAGGCCGCTCAGCTCTGGCTGCACAGGTGTTGCCAAGAACTGTGGTTGCAGATTCAAGCGCACTCACGCTTTGGGGAATTCCTTCAGTTTTTGTTGGTGAAGCACTTCCTCCTGGAGATTTCTAGAAATGGTCTTCAAATTCCATGTTTTTTTTTTCTTCGATCGATTTTCTTGTATGTGTCTATGTGAAATTGTTAGTCTGTATTCCTCGTCAGAATCCTAACCCAATAAATGACAATTGATACAGTTCTAGTGCTTCGAGAGTTCAGGCATTATCTTTTTAGGTACAAAATATCCTGTGTGTTGTGAAGAAATATTCTGGTTATAAGTACTTATTAGTGGTACTTCTATTTTACTTAAATGTGAATCCCTAGGCATAATTTTATTTTTACAAATGACCATTTCTAACATGTTTAATATTTAAATTCTATCCACTGATAAATGTTCCTCCTTACCTCAGGTGGAAGAGGCCTTGGAAGCTGTCAAAAATGCTACAAATGAACAAGACCTTGCAAATCGCTTTAAAGGATTTGGCAAAGCAATGGTGTCACTGAACTATGTAGCAGCAAGAAGACAACAGGTGGGGACAATTCAGGAAATGCTGGGCGAGAAAATGTGTGTTTAAGGAACCTCCTCGCTTGGTAGGCTTAAACAACAGATCAGTCTTATCTGCTCGTTATCAAATTAGCAAATGTCCTCAGAACCTATGATCAACAAAGGTTGCTTATTACATGGGCCAGTTTTCATAGCATTGTGGGCCCTGGGGTACTCTCTGCCCCCTGCCTACCTAGGGTAGGTTACAGGCCTCCTGTGTGACTGGTGGGAACCACTGTAACCTTTTTTCCACTGTAAGAAAAGCTCCCCCATCAAACAAAAGAAAAAAGAAAAAAGAAAGAAAGAAAGAAAGAAAAAAAAAAGAAAAAGAAGAGAAAAGAAAAGAAAAAAAAAAGAAAAAAAGAAAGGAGGGGAGAGTGGTTTCATGTAGTGCAGTGGATGCTTTCTGAGCACCACCGTTTGCCCTCACTTTTTGTTTCCTAGCCCTATAGACCCCATCATGCATATGCATAGCCCCAATGTGCAGCATGTTGAGTGACCCCTTTATGAAAGACAAGAGGACTATGCAAAGAAAATCAAGGACAGGCAGAGAAGAAAATAAATGTGTGGGGGTGTGGGATAACACAGGTTAAGTGTGAGTTACTCTGATGAAGGTGACTGACGTAGTGTCTTCTGTCGTCCTCTTGTCTGGAGCTAGCAGTCTCAATTTAGTCTATTCTAGTTGTTTGTCAAGTACCATTAGGATTTTATCCTCAAGGAATTTGGTTTTATTTCTTTCCCCTAGGAAAAACATCTCCAAATGTGAAAGGGTCAGTTAAAACTCCTTCACCCGTCCTCTTGACTGTTCCTAGAATTCAACACGTAGGGCAATTCCTAGTGATTCAAGATGGTCTGTGACCAACAAGCAAGTTTTATTCCACAAACATTTGTCGAGTGTTCTTCTGTGCCAGGTTGAAGGAACGTTGGTATTACAAGCTGGACCAAGATCTAGTTTCTGCCCCTAACATGCTTGCAGTATTCTTTGTGTGAGAGAGGCACGCATGTGATTTGAGATGACTTGATGATTTCAGCGTTTTGTCATCAGCAGACTCAAATGAGCTCTTGTGTGATAGTCCACAATGTAAGATGGGTAGGAGTGAAGTTACTCTGAAACACCAATGTGAGACCAAGAAAGCTACTTAGCTACTTCAAACAACTGAGAAAAAAGCCATTGAATCTTGATCTTAGTGAACCACGCGGGCAGTTGGGAAGAAAGGTAGGGGCCAGGACATTGGGAGTCTTGCAGAAGTTTTGGATTTTATTGCAAGTGGGTGGGTAGTGTTTGAATAGTTCCAAGTTTGATATCAGTGTCTCAGAGACGTATTTTAGGATTCTAGGTATGCTGTGCAGAAGAGAATGGAAGAGGAGAGATCGGCTATAGTTGGGGGTGGGGGGGTGGGGGGAGCTGAAGTAGTCTAGGTGAGAGATGGTGGTCTTGATTCGTTTGTAGTGGTGGAAATGGAGGAAACTGCAAAGAATCCAAGTTTATTTTGAAACTAGAAGTCTGAGGACCTGATGTGAAATTGGACATGTTAGGAAGTGACAGCAACCAGTTCAGTTCTAAGGTTCTGGTTTCAGCACATGAGTAAATGTTGGCAAATTTACAGAGATGGGAAAGCCTGGGTCAGTTGGGTACAGAAATTAATATTTCATATTTAGATACATGGCTTGTGAGATGCCTGTGAACTCTCCATGTAAAAATGTCAAATAGAAGAGAGTAAAAATGTCAAATAGAAGAGCTAATCGGAATTCTTCAGTAGGCCCTGCATTTTCTTCACTTCACGTGACTGAGCTGCCTGCTCTTTTTCTGTTGCTTCTATTAGAAGACAGCATTAGCAGAGGTCTGTCTACTGGGGTCCCTTTTTGTATAGAAGAACTTTTGATTTAGCAAACACATACCTGTCTTGTGCCTTAGTCAGAATTTTGTTCTTGGTTATTTCCACTGACAAAATAGCAAGTTGACTGATGATGATGATGATGTCCTGGATTACTTCATATCTCAATTTTCGTTGTAATTTAAATCGAGACCCCAGGTGTTTAACGTTACCAGTTGTGGAAATCTTCACACTGTAGTAAAGTCACTCTGGAGGGGGCACCTGGGTGGCTCAGCTGGTGAAGCGCCAGCTTCTGCTGGGTCATGATCTCCTGGTTCATGAGTTCGAGCCCCACATCGGGCTCTCTTGTCAGTGCAGAACCTGCTTCAGATCCTCTGTCTCCCTCTCTCCACTCTCCCACATGTGTGTGCTCTCTCAAAAATAAATAAAAACATTACAGTCATTCTGGAGAAGAGACTTTAGGACCACCCAAATCCTCGAGTCATTTATTTTATTTTTTCTAATGTTTTTTATTTTATTTTTGAGAGAGACCTAAGGTGACTGGGGGAGGGGCAGAGCGGGAGACACAGAATCTGAAGCAGGCTCCAGGCTCTGAGCTCGCAGCATAGAGCCGACGCAGGGCTTGAACCCACTAACGGTGAGATCATGACCTGAGCCGAAGTCAGGGCCACCCAGGCACCCACCAAATCCTCAAATCGTCTGTAAAGGAGTTCTTAGTGAAATTCCTAATTCAAGTCTAAGACCTCTCTGCAAAAGTTGCATGATCCAGTTGGCAAGAATTGGAAGCAGGGCACATCATTAGGGAGGCATGCCTGCTCTCATTCTGCTCACCTGCATTCTACCCCAGCTGACACCACCTCCAGTGACAACGAAGCTTCAGATTCACTTGCTTGTCCACAGGGAACAGCTCCTCTTTGCAGTGGATGGCAGGGAGTGAACTCGGTTCACAGTTACAGGCCGCTCAGCTCTGGCTGCACAGGTGTTGCCAAGAACTGTGGTTGCAGATTCAAGCGCACTCACGCTTTGGGGAATTCCTTCAGTTTTTGTTGGTGAAGCACTTCCTCCTGGAGATTTCTAGAAATGGTCTTCAAATTCCATGTTTTTTTTTTCTTCGATCGATTTTCTTGTATGTGTCTATGTGAAATTGTTAGTCTGTATTCCTCGTCAGAATCCTAACCCAATAAATGACAATTGATACAGTTCTAGTGCTTCGAGAGTTCAGGCATTATCTTTTTAGGTACAAAATATCCTGTGTGTTGTGAAGAAATATTCTGGTTATAAGTACTTATTAGTGGTACTTCTATTTTACTTAAATGTGAATCCCTAGGCATAATTTTATTTTTACAAATGACCATTTCTAACATGTTTAATATTTAAATTCTATCCACTGATAAATGTTCCTCCTTACCTCAGGTGGAAGAGGCCTTGGAAGCTGTCAAAAATGCTACAAATGAACAAGACCTTGCAAATCGCTTTAAAGGATTTGGCAAAGCAATGGTGTCACTGAACTATGTAGCAGCAAGAAGACAACAGGTGGGGACAATTCAGGAAATGCTGGGCGAGAAAATGTGTGTTTAAGGAACCTCCTCGCTTGGTAGGCTTAAACAACAGATCAGTCTTATCTGCTCGTTATCAAATTAGCAAATGTCCTCAGAACCTATGATCAACAAAGGTTGCTTATTACATGGGCCAGTTTTCATAGCATTGTGGGCCCTGGGGTACTCTCTGCCCCCTGCCTACCTAGGGTAGGTTACAGGCCTCCTGTGTGACTGGTGGGAACCACTGTAACCTTTTTTCCACTGTAAGAAAAGCTCCCCCATCAAACAAAAGAAAAAAGAAAAAAGAAAGAAAGAAAGAAAGAAAAAAAAAAGAAAAAGAAGAGAAAAGAAAAGAAAAAAAAAAGAAAAAAAGAAAGGAGGGGAGAGTGGTTTCATGTAGTGCAGTGGATGCTTTCTGAGCACCACCGTTTGCCCTCACTTTTTGTTTCCTAGCCCTATAGACCCCATCATGCATATGCATAGCCCCAATGTGCAGCATGTTGAGTGACCCCTTTATGAAAGACAAGAGGACTATGCAAAGAAAATCAAGGACAGGCAGAGAAGAAAATAAATGTGTGGGGGTGTGGGATAACACAGGTTAAGTGTGAGTTACTCTGATGAAGGTGACTGACGTAGTGTCTTCTGTCGTCCTCTTGTCTGGAGCTAGCAGTCTCAATTTAGTCTATTCTAGTTGTTTGTCAAGTACCATTAGGATTTTATCCTCAAGGAATTTGGTTTTATTTCTTTCCCCTAGGAAAAACATCTCCAAATGTGAAAGGGTCAGTTAAAACTCCTTCACCCGTCCTCTTGACTGTTCCTAGAATTCAACACGTAGGGCAATTCCTAGTGATTCAAGATGGTCTGTGACCAACAAGCAAGTTTTATTCCACAAACATTTGTCGAGTGTTCTTCTGTGCCAGGTTGAAGGAACGTTGGTATTACAAGCTGGACCAAGATCTAGTTTCTGCCCCTAACATGCTTGCAGTATTCTTTGTGTGAGAGAGGCACGCATGTGATTTGAGATGACTTGATGATTTCAGCGTTTTGTCATCAGCAGACTCAAATGAGCTCTTGTGTGATAGTCCACAATGTAAGATGGGTAGGAGTGAAGTTACTCTGAAACACCAATGTGAGACCAAGAAAGCTACTTAGCTACTTCAAACAACTGAGAAAAAAGCCATTGAATCTTGATCTTAGTGAACCACGCGGGCAGTTGGGAAGAAAGGTAGGGGCCAGGACATTGGGAGTCTTGCAGAAGTTTTGGATTTTATTGCAAGTGGGTGGGTAGTGTTTGAATAGTTCCAAGTTTGATATCAGTGTCTCAGAGACGTATTTTAGGATTCTAGGTATGCTGTGCAGAAGAGAATGGAAGAGGAGAGATCGGCTATAGTTGGGGGTGGGGGGGTGGGGGGAGCTGAAGTAGTCTAGGTGAGAGATGGTGGTCTTGATTCGTTTGTAGTGGTGGAAATGGAGGAAACTGCAAAGAATCCAAGTTTATTTTGAAACTAGAAGTCTGAGGACCTGATGTGAAATTGGACATGTTAGGAAGTGACAGCAACCAGTTCAGTTCTAAGGTTCTGGTTTCAGCACATGAGTAAATGTTGGCAAATTTACAGAGATGGGAAAGCCTGGGTCAGTTGGGTACAGAAATTAATATTTCATATTTAGATACATGGCTTGTGAGATGCCTGTGAACTCTCCATGTAAAAATGTCAAATAGAAGAGAGTAAAAATGTCAAATAGAAGAGCTAATCGGAATTCTTCAGTAGGCCCTGCATTTTCTTCACTTCACGTGACTGAGCTGCCTGCTCTTTTTCTGTTGCTTCTATTAGAAGACAGCATTAGCAGAGGTCTGTCTACTGGGGTCCCTTTTTGTATAGAAGAACTTTTGATTTAGCAAACACATACCTGTCTTGTGCCTTAGTCAGAATTTTGTTCTTGGTTATTTCCACTGACAAAATAGCAAGTTGACTGATGATGATGATGATGTCCTGGATTACTTCATATCTCAATTTTCGTTGTAATTTAAATCGAGACCCCAGGTGTTTAACGTTACCAGTTGTGGAAATCTTCACACTGTAGTAAAGTCACTCTGGAGGGGGCACCTGGGTGGCTCAGTTGGTGAAGCGCCAGCTTCTGCTGGGTCATGATCTCCTGGTTCATGAGTTCGAGCCCCACATCGGGCTCTCTTGTCAGTGCAGAACCTGCTTCAGATCCTCTGTCTCCCTCTCTCCACTCTTCCACTTGTGTGTGCTCTCTCAAAAATGAATAAAAACATTACAGTCATTCTGGAGAAGAGACTTTAGGACCACCCAAATCCTCGAGTCATTTATTTTATTTTTTCTAATGTTTTTTATTTTATTTTTGAGAGAGACCTAAGGTGACTGGGGGAGGGGCAGAGCGGGAGACACAGAATCTGAAGCAGGCTCCAGGCTCTGAGCTCTCAGCATAGAGCCGACGCAGGGCTTGAACCCACTAACGGTGAGATCATGACCTGAGCCGAAGTCAGGGCCACCCAGGCACCCACCAAATCCTCAAATCATCTGTAAAGGAGTTCTTAGTGAAATTCCTAATTCAAGTCTAAGACCTCTCTGCAAAAGTTGCATGATCCAGTTGGCAAGAATTGGAAGCAGGGCACATCATTAGGGAGGCATGCCTGCTCTCATTCTGCTCACCTGCATTCTACCCCAGCTGACACCACCTCCAGTGACAACGAAGCTTCAGATTCACTTGCTTGTCCACAGGGAACAGCTCCTCTTTGCAGTGGATGGCAGGGAGTGAACTCGGTTCACAGTTACAGGCCGCTCAGCTCTGGCTGCACAGGTGTTGCCAAGAACTGTGGTTGCAGATTCAAGCGCACTCACGCTTCGGGGAATTCCTTCAGTTTTTGTTGGTGAAGCACTTCCTCCTGGAGATTTCTAGAAATGGTCTTCAAATTCCATGTTTTTTTTTTCTTCGATCGATTTTCTTGTATGTGTCTATGTGAAATTGTTATTCTGTATTCCTCGTCAGAATCCTAACCCAATAAATGACAATTGATACAGTTCTAGGGCTTCGAGAGTTCAGGCATTATCTTTTTAGGTACAAAATATCCTGTGTGTTGTGAAGAAATATTCTGGTTATAAGTACTTATTAGTGGTACTTCTATTTTACTTAAATGTGAATCCCTAGGCATAATTTTATTTTTACAAATGACCATTTCTAACATGTTTAATATTTAAATTCTATCCACTGATAAATGTTCCTCCTTACCTCAGGTGGAAGAGGCCTTGGAAGCTGTCAAAAATGCTACAAATGAACAAGACCTTGCAAATCGCTTTAAAGGATTTGGCAAAGCAATGGTGTCACTGAACTATGTAGCAGCAAGAAGACAACAGGTGGGGACAATTCAGGAAATGCTGGGCGAGAAAATGTGTGTTTAAGGAACCTCCTCGCTTGGTAGGCTTAAACAACAGATCAGTCTTATCTGCTCGTTATCAAATTAGCAAATGTCCTCAGAACCTATGATCAACAAAGGTTGCTTATTACATGGGCCAGTTTTCATAGCATTGTGGGCCCTGGGGTACTCTCTGCCCCCTGCCTACCTAGGGTAGGTTACAGGCCTCCTGTGTGACTGGTGGGAACCACTGTAACCTTTTTTCCACTGTAAGAAAAGCTCCCCCATCAAACAAAAGAAAAAAGAAAAAAGAAAGAAAGAAAGAAAGAAAAAAAAAAGAAAAAGAAGAGAAAAGAAAAGAAAAAAAAAAGAAAAAAAGAAAGGAGGGGAGAGTGGTTTCATGTAGTGCAGTGGATGCTTTCTGAGCACCACCGTTTGCCCTCACTTTTTGTTTCCTAGCCCTATAGACCCCATCATGCATATGCATAGCCCCAATGTGCAGCATGTTGAGTGACCCCTTTATGAAAGACAAGAGGACTATGCAAAGAAAATCAAGGACAGGCAGAGAAGAAAATAAATGTGTGGGGGTGTGGGATAACACAGGTTAAGTGTGAGTTACTCTGATGAAGGTGACTGACGTAGTGTCTTCTGTCGTCCTCTTGTCTGGAGCTAGCAGTCTCAATTTAGTCTATTCTAGTTGTTTGTCAAGTACCATTAGGATTTTATCCTCAAGGAATTTGGTTTTATTTCTTTCCCCTAGGAAAAACATCTCCAAATGTGAAAGGGTCAGTTAAAACTCCTTCACCCGTCCTCTTGACTGTTCCTAGAATTCAACACGTAGGGCAATTCCTAGTGATTCAAGATGGTCTGTGACCAACAAGCAAGTTTTATTCCACAAACATTTGTCGAGTGTTCTTCTGTGCCAGGTTGAAGGAACGTTGGTATTACAAGCTGGACCAAGATCTAGTTTCTGCCCCTAACATGCTTGCAGTATTCTTTGTGTGAGAGAGGCACGCATGTGATTTGAGATGACTTGATGATTTCAGCGTTTTGTCATCAGCAGACTCAAATGAGCTCTTGTGTGATAGTCCACAATGTAAGATGGGTAGGAGTGAAGTTACTCTGAAACACCAATGTGAGACCAAGAAAGCTACTTAGCTACTTCAAACAACTGAGAAAAAAGCCATTGAATCTTGATCTTAGTGAACCACGCGGGCAGTTGGGAAGAAAGGTAGGGGCCAGGACATTGGGAGTCTTGCAGAAGTTTTGGATTTTATTGCAAGTGGGTGGGTAGTGTTTGAATAGTTCCAAGTTTGATATCAGTGTCTCAGAGACGTATTTTAGGATTCTAGGTATGCTGTGCAGAAGAGAATGGAAGAGGAGAGATCGGCTATAGTTGGGGGTGGGGGGGTGGGGGGAGCTGAAGTAGTCTAGGTGAGAGATGGTGGTCTTGATTCGTTTGTAGTGGTGGAAATGGAGGAAACTGCAAAGAATCCAAGTTTATTTTGAAACTAGAAGTCTGAGGACCTGATGTGAAATTGGACATGTTAGGAAGTGACAGCAACCAGTTCAGTTCTAAGGTTCTGGTTTCAGCACATGAGTAAATGTTGGCAAATTTACAGAGATGGGAAAGCCTGGGTCAGTTGGGTACAGAAATTAATATTTCATATTTAGGTACATGGCTTGTGAGATGCCTGTGAACTCTCCATGTAAAAATGTCAAATAGAAGAGAGTAAAAATGTCAAATAGAAGAGCTAATCGGAATTCTTCAGTAGGCCCTGCATTTTCTTCACTTCACGTGACTGAGCTGCCTGCTCTTTTTCTGTTGCTTCTATTAGAAGACAGCATTAGCAGAGGTCTGTCTACTGGGGTCCCTTTTTGTATAGAAGAACTTTTGATTTAGCAAACACATACCTGTCTTGTGCCTTAGTCAGAATTTTGTTCTTGGTTATTTCCACTGACAAAATAGCAAGTTGACTGATGATGATGATGATGTCCTGGATTACTTCATATCTCAATTTTCGTTGTAATTTAAATCGAGACCCCAGGTGTTTAACGTTACCAGTTGTGGAAATCTTCACACTGTAGTAAAGTCACTCTGGAGGGGGCACCTGGGTGGCTCAGTTGGTGAAGCGCCAGCTTCTGCTGGGTCATGATCTCCTGGTTCATGAGTTCGAGCCCCGCATCGGGCTCTCTTGTCAGTGCAGAACCTGCTTCAGATCCTCTGTCTCCCTCTCTCCACTCTTCCACTTGTGTGTGCTCTCTCAAAAATGAATAAAAACATTACAGTCATTCTGGAGAAGAGACTTTAGGACCACCCAAATCCTCGAGTCATTTATTTTATTTTTTCTAATGTTTTTTATTTTATTTTTGAGAGAGACCTAAGGTGACTGGGGGAGGGGCAGAGCGGGAGACACAGAATCTGAAGCAGGCTCCAGGCTCTGAGCTCGCAGCATAGAGCCGACGCAGGGCTTGAACCCACTAACGGTGAGATCATGACCTGAGCCGAAGTCAGGGCCACCCAGGCACCCACCAAATCCTCAAATCGTCTGTAAAGGAGTTCTTAGTGAAATTCCTAATTCAAGTCTAAGACCTCTCTGCAAAAGTTGCATGATCCAGTTGGCAAGAATTGGAAGCAGGGCACATCATTAGGGAGGCATGCCTGCTCTCATTCTGCTCACCTGCATTCTACCCCAGCTGACACCACCTCCAGTGACAACGAAGCTTCAGATTCACTTGCTTGTCCACAGGGAACAGCTCCTCTTTGCAGTGGATGGCAGGGAGTGAACTCGGTTCACAGTTACAGGCCGCTCAGCTCTGGCTGCACAGGTGTTGCCAAGAACTGTGGTTGCAGATTCAAGCGCACTCACGCTTCGGGGAATTCCTTCAGTTTTTGTTGGTGAAGCACTTCCTCCTGGAGATTTCTAGAAATGGTCTTCAAATTCCATGTTTTTTTTTTCTTCGATCGATTTTCTTGTATGTGTCTATGTGAAATTGTTAGTCTGTATTCCTCGTCAGAATCCTAACCCAATAAATGACAATTGATACAGTTCTAGTGCTTCGAGAGTTCAGGCATTATCTTTTTAGGTACAAAATATCCTGTGTGTTGTGAAGAAATATTCTGGTTATAAGTACTTATTAGTGGTACTTCTATTTTACTTAAATGTGAATCCCTAGGCATAATTTTATTTTTACAAATGACCATTTCTAACATGTTTAATATTTAAATTCTATCCACTGATAAATGTTCCTCCTTACCTCAGGTGGAAGAGGCCTTGGAAGCTGTCAAAAATGCTACAAATGAACAAGACCTTGCAAATCGCTTTAAAGGATTTGGCAAAGCAATGGTGTCACTGAACTATGTAGCAGCAAGAAGACAACAGGTGGGGACAATTCAGGAAATGCTGGGCGAGAAAATGTGTGTTTAAGGAACCTCCTCGCTTGGTAGGCTTAAACAACAGATCAGTCTTATCTGCTCGTTATCAAATTAGCAAATGTCCTCAGAACCTATGATCAACAAAGGTTGCTTATTACATGGGCCAGTTTTCATAGCATTGTGGGCCCTGGGGTACTCTCTGCCCCCTGCCTACCTAGGGTAGGTTACAGGCCTCCTGTGTGACTGGTGGGAACCACTGTAACCTTTTTTCCACTGTAAGAAAAGCTCCCCCATCAAACAAAAGAAAAAAGAAAAAAGAAAGAAAGAAAGAAAGAAAAAAAAAAGAAAAAGAAGAGAAAAGAAAAGAAAAAAAAAAGAAAAAAAGAAAGGAGGGGAGAGTGGTTTCATGTAGTGCAGTGGATGCTTTCTGAGCACCACCGTTTGCCCTCACTTTTTGTTTCCTAGCCCTATAGACCCCATCATGCATATGCATAGCCCCAATGTGCAGCATGTTGAGTGACCCCTTTATGAAAGACAAGAGGACTATGCAAAGAAAATCAAGGACAGGCAGAGAAGAAAATAAATGTGTGGGGGTGTGGGATAACACAGGTTAAGTGTGAGTTACTCTGATGAAGGTGACTGACGTAGTGTCTTCTGTCGTCCTCTTGTCTGGAGCTAGCAGTCTCAATTTAGTCTATTCTAGTTGTTTGTCAAGTACCATTAGGATTTTATCCTCAAGGAATTTGGTTTTATTTCTTTCCCCTAGGAAAAACATCTCCAAATGTGAAAGGGTCAGTTAAAACTCCTTCACCCGTCCTCTTGACTGTTCCTAGAATTCAACACGTAGGGCAATTCCTAGTGATTCAAGATGGTCTGTGACCAACAAGCAAGTTTTATTCCACAAACATTTGTCGAGTGTTCTTCTGTGCCAGGTTGAAGGAACGTTGGTATTACAAGCTGGACCAAGATCTAGTTTCTGCCCCTAACATGCTTGCAGTATTCTTTGTGTGAGAGAGGCACGCATGTGATTTGAGATGACTTGATGATTTCAGCGTTTTGTCATCAGCAGACTCAAATGAGCTCTTGTGTGATAGTCCACAATGTAAGATGGGTAGGAGTGAAGTTACTCTGAAACACCAATGTGAGACCAAGAAAGCTACTTAGCTACTTCAAACAACTGAGAAAAAAGCCATTGAATCTTGATCTTAGTGAACCACGCGGGCAGTTGGGAAGAAAGGTAGGGGCCAGGACATTGGGAGTCTTGCAGAAGTTTTGGATTTTATTGCAAGTGGGTGGGTAGTGTTTGAATAGTTCCAAGTTTGATATCAGTGTCTCAGAGACGTATTTTAGGATTCTAGGTATGCTGTGCAGAAGAGAATGGAAGAGGAGAGATCGGCTATAGTTGGGGGTGGGGGGGGTGGGGGGAGCTGAAGTAGTCTAGGTGAGAGATGGTGGTCTTGATTCGTTTGTAGTGGTGGAAATGGAGGAAACTGCAAAGAATCCAAGTTTATTTTGAAACTAGAAGTCTGAGGACCTGATGTGAAATTGGACATGTTAGGAAGTGACAGCAACCAGTTCAGTTCTAAGGTTCTGGTTTCAGCACATGAGTAAATGTTGGCAAATTTACAGAGATGGGAAAGCCTGGGTCAGTTGGGTACAGAAATTAATATTTCATATTTAGGTACATGGCTTGTGAGATGCCTGTGAACTCTCCATGTAAAAATGTCAAATAGAAGAGAGTAAAAATGTCAAATAGAAGAGCTAATCGGAATTCTTCAGTAGGCCCTGCATTTTCTTCACTTCACGTGACTGAGCTGCCTGCTCTTTTTCTGTTGCTTCTATTAGAAGACAGCATTAGCAGAGGTCTGTCTACTGGGGTCCCTTTTTGTATAGAAGAACTTTTGATTTAGCAAACACATACCTGTCTTGTGCCTTAGTCAGAATTTTGTTCTTGGTTATTTCCACTGACAAAATAGCAAGTTGACTGATGATGATGATGATGTCCTGGATTACTTCATATCTCAATTTTCGTTGTAATTTAAATCGAGACCCCAGGTGTTTAACGTTACCAGTTGTGGAAATCTTCACACTGTAGTAAAGTCACTCTGGAGGGGGCACCTGGGTGGCTCAGTTGGTGAAGCGCCAGCTTCTGCTGGGTCATGATCTCCTGGTTCATGAGTTCGAGCCCCGCATCGGGCTCTCTTGTCAGTGCAGAACCTGCTTCAGATCCTCTGTCTCCCTCTCTCCACTCTTCCACTTGTGTGTGCTCTCTCAAAAATGAATAAAAACATTACAGTCATTCTGGAGAAGAGACTTTAGGACCACCCAAATCCTCGAGTCATTTATTTTATTTTTTCTAATGTTTTTTATTTTATTTTTGAGAGAGACCTAAGGTGACTGGGGGAGGGGCAGAGCGGGAGACACAGAATCTGAAGCAGGCTCCAGGCTCTGAGCTCGCAGCATAGAGCCGACGCAGGGCTTGAACCCACTAACGGTGAGATCATGACCTGAGCCGAAGTCAGGGCCACCCAGGCACCCACCAAATCCT
Source organism: Panthera pardus (assembly GCF_024362965.1). Lineage (NCBI taxonomy): Eukaryota > Metazoa > Chordata > Mammalia > Carnivora > Felidae > Panthera > Panthera pardus. Next base: position 13,858 of record NW_026526750.1, on the reverse strand, counting down.
CAAATCGTCTGTAAAGGAGTTCTTAGTGAAATTCCTAATTCAAGTCTAAGACCTCTCTGCAAAAGTTGCATGATCCAGTTGGCAAGAATTGGAAGCAGGGCACATCATTAGGGAGGCATGCCTGCTCTCATTCTGCTCACCTGCATTCTACCCCAGCTGACACCACCTCCAGTGACAACGAAGCTTCAGATTCACTTGCTTGTCCACAGGGAACAGCTCCTCTTTGCAGTGGATGGCAGGGAGTGAACTCGGTTCACAGTTACAGGCCGCTCAGCTCTGGCTGCACAGGTGTTGCCAAGAACTGTGGTTGCAGATTCAAGCGCACTCACGCTTCGGGGAATTCCTTCAGTTTTTGTTGGTGAAGCACTTCCTCCTGGAGATTTCTAGAAATGGTCTTCAAATTCCATGTTTTTTTTTTCTTCGATCGATTTTCTTGTATGTGTCTATGTGAAATTGTTAGTCTGTATTCCTCGTCAGAATCCTAACCCAATAAATGACAATTGATACAGTTCTAGGGCTTCGAGAGTTCAGGCATTATCTTTTTAGGTACAAAATATCCTGTGTGTTGTGAAGAAATATTCTGGTTATAAGTACTTATTAGTGGTACTTCTATTTTACTTAAATGTGAATCCCTAGGCATAATTTTATTTTTACAAATGACCATTTCTAACATGTTTAATATTTAAATTCTATCCACTGATAAATGTTCCTCCTTACCTCAGGTGGAAGAGGCCTTGGAAGCTGTCAAAAATGCTACAAATGAACAAGACCTTGCAAATCGCTTTAAAGGATTTGGCAAAGCAATGGTGTCACTGAACTATGTAGCAGCAAGAAGACAACAGGTGGGGACAATTCAGGAAATGCTGGGCGAGAAAATGTGTGTTTAAGGAACCTCCTCGCTTGGTAGGCTTAAACAACAGATCAGTCTTATCTGCTCGTTATCAAATTAGCAAATGTCCTCAGAACCTATGATCAACAAAGGTTGCTTATTACATGGGCCAGTTTTCATAGCATTGTGGGCCCTGGGGTACTCTCTGCCCCCTGCCTACCTAGGGTAGGTTACAGGCCTCCTGTGTGACTGGTGGGAACCACTGTAACCTTTTTTCCACTGTAAGAAAAGCTCCCCCATCAAACAAAAGAAAAAAGAAAAAAGAAAGAAAGAAAGAAAGAAAAAAAAAAAGAAAAAGAAGAGAAAAGAAAAGAAAAAAAAAAGAAAAAAAGAAAGGAGGGGAGAGTGGTTTCATGTAGTGCAGTGGATGCTTTCTGAGCACCACCGTTTGCCCTCACTTTTTGTTTCCTAGCCCTATAGACCCCATCATGCATATGCATAGCCCCAATGTGCAGCATGTTGAGTGACCCCTTTATGAAAGACAAGAGGACTATGCAAAGAAAATCAAGGACAGGCAGAGAAGAAAATAAATGTGTGGGGGTGTGGGATAACACAGGTTAAGTGTGAGTTACTCTGATGAAGGTGACTGACGTAGTGTCTTCTGTCGTCCTCTTGTCTGGAGCTAGCAGTCTCAATTTAGTCTATTCTAGTTGTTTGTCAAGTACCATTAGGATTTTATCCTCAAGGAATTTGGTTTTATTTCTTTCCCCTAGGAAAAACATCTCCAAATGTGAAAGGGTCAGTTAAAACTCCTTCACCCGTCCTCTTGACTGTTCCTAGAATTCAACACGTAGGGCAATTCCTAGTGATTCAAGATGGTCTGTGACCAACAAGCAAGTTTTATTCCACAAACATTTGTCGAGTGTTCTTCTGTGCCAGGTTGAAGGAACGTTGGTATTACAAGCTGGACCAAGATCTAGTTTCTGCCCCTAACATGCTTGCAGTATTCTTTGTGTGAGAGAGGCACGCATGTGATTTGAGATGACTTGATGATTTCAGCGTTTTGTCATCAGCAGACTCAAATGAGCTCTTGTGTGATAGTCCACAATGTAAGATGGGTAGGAGTGAAGTTACTCTGAAACACCAATGTGAGACCAAGAAAGCTACTTAGCTACTTCAAACAACTGAGAAAAAAGCCATTGAATCTTGATCTTAGTGAACCACGCGGGCAGTTGGGAAGAAAGGTAGGGGCCAGGACATTGGGAGTCTTGCAGAAGTTTTGGATTTTATTGCAAGTGGGTGGGTAGTGTTTGAATAGTTCCAAGTTTGATATCAGTGTCTCAGAGACGTATTTTAGGATTCTAGGTATGCTGTGCAGAAGAGAATGGAAGAGGAGAGATCGGCTATAGTTGGGGGTGGGGGGGTGGGGGGAGCTGAAGTAGTCTAGGTGAGAGATGGTGGTCTTGATTCGTTTGTAGTGGTGGAAATGGAGGAAACTGCAAAGAATCCAAGTTTATTTTGAAACTAGAAGTCTGAGGACCTGATGTGAAATTGGACATGTTAGGAAGTGACAGCAACCAGTTCAGTTCTAAGGTTCTGGTTTCAGCACATGAGTAAATGTTGGCAAATTTACAGAGATGGGAAAGCCTGGGTCAGTTGGGTACAGAAATTAATATTTCATATTTAGGTACATGGCTTGTGAGATGCCTGTGAACTCTCCATGTAAAAATGTCAAATAGAAGAGAGTAAAAATGTCAAATAGAAGAGCTAATCGGAATTCTTCAGTAGGCCCTGCATTTTCTTCACTTCACGTGACTGAGCTGCCTGCTCTTTTTCTGTTGCTTCTATTAGAAGACAGCATTAGCAGAGGTCTGTCTACTGGGGTCCCTTTTTGTATAGAAGAACTTTTGATTTAGCAAACACATACCTGTCTTGTGCCTTAGTCAGAATTTTGTTCTTGGTTATTTCCACTGACAAAATAGCAAGTTGACTGATGATGATGATGATGTCCTGGATTACTTCATATCTCAATTTTCGTTGTAATTTAAATCGAGACCCCAGGTGTTTAACGTTACCAGTTGTGGAAATCTTCACACTGTAGTAAAGTCACTCTGGAGGGGGCACCTGGGTGGCTCAGCTGGTGAAGCGCCAGCTTCTGCTGGGTCATGATCTCCTGGTTCATGAGTTCGAGCCCCACATCGGGCTCTCTTGTCAGTGCAGAACCTGCTTCAGATCCTCTGTCTCCCTCTCTCCACTCTCCCACATGTGTGTGCTCTCTCAAAAATAAATAAAAACATTACAGTCATTCTGGAGAAGAGACTTTAGGACCACCCAAATCCTCGAGTCATTTATTTTATTTTTTCTAATGTTTTTTATTTTATTTTTGAGAGAGACCTAAGGTGACTGGGGGAGGGGCAGAGCGGGAGACACAGAATCTGAAGCAGGCTCCAGGCTCTGAGCTCGCAGCATAGAGCCGACGCAGGGCTTGAACCCACTAACGGTGAGATCATGACCTGAGCCGAAGTCAGGGCCACCCAGGCACCCACCAAATCCTCAAATCGTCTGTAAAGGAGTTCTTAGTGAAATTCCTAATTCAAGTCTAAGACCTCTCTGCAAAAGTTGCATGATCCAGTTGGCAAGAATTGGAAGCAGGGCACATCATTAGGGAGGCATGCCTGCTCTCATTCTGCTCACCTGCATTCTACCCCAGCTGACACCACCTCCAGTGACAACGAAGCTTCAGATTCACTTGCTTGTCCACAGGGAACAGCTCCTCTTTGCAGTGGATGGCAGGGAGTGAACTCGGTTCACAGTTACAGGCCGCTCAGCTCTGGCTGCACAGGTGTTGCCAAGAACTGTGGTTGCAGATTCAAGCGCACTCACGCTTCGGGGAATTCCTTCAGTTTTTGTTGGTGAAGCACTTCCTCCTGGAGATTTCTAGAAATGGTCTTCAAATTCCATGTTTTTTTTTTCTTCGATCGATTTTCTTGTATGTGTCTATGTGAAATTGTTAGTCTGTATTCCTCGTCAGAATCCTAACCCAATAAATGACAATTGATACAGTTCTAGGGCTTCGAGAGTTCAGGCATTATCTTTTTAGGTACAAAATATCCTGTGTGTTGTGAAGAAATATTCTGGTTATAAGTACTTATTAGTGGTACTTCTATTTTACTTAAATGTGAATCCCTAGGCATAATTTTATTTTTACAAATGACCATTTCTAACATGTTTAATATTTAAATTCTATCCACTGATAAATGTTCCTCCTTACCTCAGGTGGAAGAGGCCTTGGAAGCTGTCAAAAATGCTACAAATGAACAAGACCTTGCAAATCGCTTTAAAGGATTTGGCAAAGCAATGGTGTCACTGAACTATGTAGCAGCAAGAAGACAACAGGTGGGGACAATTCAGGAAATGCTGGGCGAGAAAATGTGTGTTTAAGGAACCTCCTCGCTTGGTAGGCTTAAACAACAGATCAGTCTTATCTGCTCGTTATCAAATTAGCAAATGTCCTCAGAACCTATGATCAACAAAGGTTGCTTATTACATGGGCCAGTTTTCATAGCATTGTGGGCCCTGGGGTACTCTCTGCCCCCTGCCTACCTAGGGTAGGTTACAGGCCTCCTGTGTGACTGGTGGGAACCACTGTAACCTTTTTTCCACTGTAAGAAAAGCTCCCCCATCAAACAAAAGAAAAAAGAAAAAAGAAAGAAAGAAAGAAAGAAAAAAAAAAGAAAAAGAAGAGAAAAGAAAAGAAAAAAAAAAGAAAAAAAGAAAGGAGGGGAGAGTGGTTTCATGTAGTGCAGTGGATGCTTTCTGAGCACCACCGTTTGCCCTCACTTTTTGTTTCCTAGCCCTATAGACCCCATCATGCATATGCATAGCCCCAATGTGCAGCATGTTGAGTGACCCCTTTATGAAAGACAAGAGGACTATGCAAAGAAAATCAAGGACAGGCAGAGAAGAAAATAAATGTGTGGGGGTGTGGGATAACACAGGTTAAGTGTGAGTTACTCTGATGAAGGTGACTGACGTAGTGTCTTCTGTCGTCCTCTTGTCTGGAGCTAGCAGTCTCAATTTAGTCTATTCTAGTTGTTTGTCAAGTACCATTAGGATTTTATCCTCAAGGAATTTGGTTTTATTTCTTTCCCCTAGGAAAAACATCTCCAAATGTGAAAGGGTCAGTTAAAACTCCTTCACCCGTCCTCTTGACTGTTCCTAGAATTCAACACGTAGGGCAATTCCTAGTGATTCAAGATGGTCTGTGACCAACAAGCAAGTTTTATTCCACAAACATTTGTCGAGTGTTCTTCTGTGCCAGGTTGAAGGAACGTTGGTATTACAAGCTGGACCAAGATCTAGTTTCTGCCCCTAACATGCTTGCAGTATTCTTTGTGTGAGAGAGGCACGCATGTGATTTGAGATGACTTGATGATTTCAGCGTTTTGTCATCAGCAGACTCAAATGAGCTCTTGTGTGATAGTCCACAATGTAAGATGGGTAGGAGTGAAGTTACTCTGAAACACCAATGTGAGACCAAGAAAGCTACTTAGCTACTTCAAACAACTGAGAAAAAAGCCATTGAATCTTGATCTTAGTGAACCACGCGGGCAGTTGGGAAGAAATGTAGGGGCCAGGACATTGGGAGTCTTGCAGAAGTTTTGGATTTTATTGCAAGTGGGTGGGTAGTGTTTGAATAGTTCCAAGTTTGATATCAGTGTCTCAGAGACGTATTTTAGGATTCTAGGTATGCTGTGCAGAAGAGAATGGAAGAGGAGAGATCGGCTATAGTTGGGGGTGGGGGGGTGGGGGGAGCTGAAGTAGTCTAGGTGAGAGATGGTGGTCTTGATTCGTTTGTAGTGGTGGAAATGGAGGAAACTGCAAAGAATCCAAGTTTATTTTGAAACTAGAAGTCTGAGGACCTGATGTGAAATTGGACATGTTAGGAAGTGACAGCAACCAGTTCAGTTCTAAGGTTCTGGTTTCAGCACATGAGTAAATGTTGGCAAATTTACAGAGATGGGAAAGCCTGGGTCAGTTGGGTACAGAAATTAATATTTCATATTTAGGTACATGGCTTGTGAGATGCCTGTGAACTCTCCATGTAAAAATGTCAAATAGAAGAGAGTAAAAATGTCAAATAGAAGAGCTAATCGGAATTCTTCAGTAGGCCCTGCATTTTCTTCACTTCACGTGACTGAGCTGCCTGCTCTTTTTCTGTTGCTTCTATTAGAAGACAGCATTAGCAGAGGTCTGTCTACTGGGGTCCCTTTTTGTATAGAAGAACTTTTGATTTAGCAAACACATACCTGTCTTGTGCCTTAGTCAGAATTTTGTTCTTGGTTATTTCCACTGACAAAATAGCAAGTTGACTGATGATGATGATGATGTCCTGGATTACTTCATATCTCAATTTTCGTTGTAATTTAAATCGAGACCCCAGGTGTTTAACGTTACCAGTTGTGGAAATCTTCACACTGTAGTAAAGTCACTCTGGAGGGGGCACCTGGGTGGCTCAGCTGGTGAAGCGCCAGCTTCTGCTGGGTCATGATCTCCTGGTTCATGAGTTCGAGCCCCACATCGGGCTCTCTTGTCAGTGCAGAACCTGCTTCAGATCCTCTGTCTCCCTCTCTCCACTCTCCCACATGTGTGTGCTCTCTCAAAAATAAATAAAAACATTACAGTCATTCTGGAGAAGAGACTTTAGGACCACCCAAATCCTCGAGTCATTTATTTTATTTTTTCTAATGTTTTTTATTTTATTTTTGAGAGAGACCTAAGGTGACTGGGGGAGGGGCAGAGCGGGAGACACAGAATCTGAAGCAGGCTCCAGGCTCTGAGCTCGCAGCATAGAGCCGACGCAGGGCTTGAACCCACTAACGGTGAGATCATGACCTGAGCCGAAGTCAGGGCCACCCAGGCACCCACCAAATCCTCAAATCATCTGTAAAGGAGTTCTTAGTGAAATTCCTAATTCAAGTCTAAGACCTCTCTGCAAAAGTTGCATGATCCAGTTGGCAAGAATTGGAAGCAGGGCACATCATTAGGGAGGCATGCCTGCTCTCATTCTGCTCACCTGCATTCTACCCCAGCTGACACCACCTCCAGTGACAACGAAGCTTCAGATTCACTTGCTTGTCCACAGGGAACAGCTCCTCTTTGCAGTGGATGGCAGGGAGTGAACTCGGTTCACAGTTACAGGCCGCTCAGCTCTGGCTGCACAGGTGTTGCCAAGAACTGTGGTTGCAGATTCAAGCGCACTCACGCTTTGGGGAATTCCTTCAGTTTTTGTTGGTGAAGCACTTCCTCCTGGAGATTTCTAGAAATGGTCTTCAAATTCCATGTTTTTTTTTTCTTCGATCGATTTTCTTGTATGTGTCTATGTGAAATTGTTAGTCTGTATTCCTCGTCAGAATCCTAACCCAATAAATGACAATTGATACAGTTCTAGTGCTTCGAGAGTTCAGGCATTATCTTTTTAGGTACAAAATATCCTGTGTGTTGTGAAGAAATATTCTGGTTATAAGTACTTATTAGTGGTACTTCTATTTTACTTAAATGTGAATCCCTAGGCATAATTTTATTTTTACAAATGACCATTTCTAACATGTTTAATATTTAAATTCTATCCACTGATAAATGTTCCTCCTTACCTCAGGTGGAAGAGGCCTTGGAAGCTGTCAAAAATGCTACAAATGAACAAGACCTTGCAAATCGCTTTAAAGGATTTGGCAAAGCAATGGTGTCACTGAACTATGTAGCAGCAAGAAGACAACAGGTGGGGACAATTCAGGAAATGCTGGGCGAGAAAATGTGTGTTTAAGGAACCTCCTCGCTTGGTAGGCTTAAACAACAGATCAGTCTTATCTGCTCGTTATCAAATTAGCAAATGTCCTCAGAACCTATGATCAACAAAGGTTGCTTATTACATGGGCCAGTTTTCATAGCATTGTGGGCCCTGGGGTACTCTCTGCCCCCTGCCTACCTAGGGTAGGTTACAGGCCTCCTGTGTGACTGGTGGGAACCACTGTAACCTTTTTTCCACTGTAAGAAAAGCTCCCCCATCAAACAAAAGAAAAAAGAAAAAAGAAAGAAAGAAAGAAAGAAAAAAAAAAGAAAAAGAAGAGAAAAGAAAAGAAAAAAAAAAGAAAAAAAGAAAGGAGGGGAGAGTGGTTTCATGTAGTGCAGTGGATGCTTTCTGAGCACCACCGTTTGCCCTCACTTTTTGTTTCCTAGCCCTATAGACCCCATCATGCATATGCATAGCCCCAATGTGCAGCATGTTGAGTGACCCCTTTATGAAAGACAAGAGGACTATGCAAAGAAAATCAAGGACAGGCAGAGAAGAAAATAAATGTGTGGGGGTGTGGGATAACACAGGTTAAGTGTGAGTTACTCTGATGAAGGTGACTGACGTAGTGTCTTCTGTCGTCCTCTTGTCTGGAGCTAGCAGTCTCAATTTAGTCTATTCTAGTTGTTTGTCAAGTACCATTAGGATTTTATCCTCAAGGAATTTGGTTTTATTTCTTTCCCCTAGGAAAAACATCTCCAAATGTGAAAGGGTCAGTTAAAACTCCTTCACCCGTCCTCTTGACTGTTCCTAGAATTCAACACGTAGGGCAATTCCTAGTGATTCAAGATGGTCTGTGACCAACAAGCAAGTTTTATTCCACAAACATTTGTCGAGTGTTCTTCTGTGCCAGGTTGAAGGAACGTTGGTATTACAAGCTGGACCAAGATCTAGTTTCTGCCCCTAACATGCTTGCAGTATTCTTTGTGTGAGAGAGGCACGCATGTGATTTGAGATGACTTGATGATTTCAGCGTTTTGTCATCAGCAGACTCAAATGAGCTCTTGTGTGATAGTCCACAATGTAAGATGGGTAGGAGTGAAGTTACTCTGAAACACCAATGTGAGACCAAGAAAGCTACTTAGCTACTTCAAACAACTGAGAAAAAAGCCATTGAATCTTGATCTTAGTGAACCACGCGGGCAGTTGGGAAGAAAGGTAGGGGCCAGGACATTGGGAGTCTTGCAGAAGTTTTGGATTTTATTGCAAGTGGGTGGGTAGTGTTTGAATAGTTCCAAGTTTGATATCAGTGTCTCAGAGACGTATTTTAGGATTCTAGGTATGCTGTGCAGAAGAGAATGGAAGAGGAGAGATCGGCTATAGTTGGGGGTGGGGGGGTGGGGGGAGCTGAAGTAGTCTAGGTGAGAGATGGTGGTCTTGATTCGTTTGTAGTGGTGGAAATGGAGGAAACTGCAAAGAATCCAAGTTTATTTTGAAACTAGAAGTCTGAGGACCTGATGTGAAATTGGACATGTTAGGAAGTGACAGCAACCAGTTCAGTTCTAAGGTTCTGGTTTCAGCACATGAGTAAATGTTGGCAAATTTACAGAGATGGGAAAGCCTGGGTCAGTTGGGTACAGAAATTAATATTTCATATTTAGATACATGGCTTGTGAGATGCCTGTGAACTCTCCATGTAAAAATGTCAAATAGAAGAGAGTAAAAATGTCAAATAGAAGAGCTAATCGGAATTCTTCAGTAGGCCCTGCATTTTCTTCACTTCACGTGACTGAGCTGCCTGCTCTTTTTCTGTTGCTTCTATTAGAAGACAGCATTAGCAGAGGTCTGTCTACTGGGGTCCCTTTTTGTATAGAAGAACTTTTGATTTAGCAAACACATACCTGTCTTGTGCCTTAGTCAGAATTTTGTTCTTGGTTATTTCCACTGACAAAATAGCAAGTTGACTGATGATGATGATGATGTCCTGGATTACTTCATATCTCAATTTTCGTTGTAATTTAAATCGAGACCCCAGGTGTTTAACGTTACCAGTTGTGGAAATCTTCACACTGTAGTAAAGTCACTCTGGAGGGGGCACCTGGGTGGCTCAGCTGGTGAAGCGCCAGCTTCTGCTGGGTCATGATCTCCTGGTTCATGAGTTCGAGCCCCACATCGGGCTCTCTTGTCAGTGCAGAACCTGCTTCAGATCCTCTGTCTCCCTCTCTCCACTCTCCCACATGTGTGTGCTCTCTCAAAAATAAATAAAAACATTACAGTCATTCTGGAGAAGAGACTTTAGGACCACCCAAATCCTCGAGTCATTTATTTTATTTTTTCTAATGTTTTTTATTTTATTTTTGAGAGAGACCTAAGGTGACTGGGGGAGGGGCAGAGCGGGAGACACAGAATCTGAAGCAGGCTCCAGGCTCTGAGCTCGCAGCATAGAGCCGACGCAGGGCTTGAACCCACTAACGGTGAGATCATGACCTGAGCCGAAGTCAGGGCCACCCAGGCACCCACCAAATCCTCAAATCATCTGTAAAGGAGTTCTTAGTGAAATTCCTAATTCAAGTCTAAGACCTCTCTGCAAAAGTTGCATGATCCAGTTGGCAAGAATTGGAAGCAGGGCACATCATTAGGGAGGCATGCCTGCTCTCATTCTGCTCACCTGCATTCTACCCCAGCTGACACCACCTCCAGTGACAACGAAGCTTCAGATTCACTTGCTTGTCCACAGGGAACAGCTCCTCTTTGCAGTGGATGGCAGGGAGTGAACTCGGTTCACAGTTACAGGCCGCTCAGCTCTGGCTGCACAGGTGTTGCCAAGAACTGTGGTTGCAGATTCAAGCGCACTCACGCTTCGGGGAATTCCTTCAGTTTTTGTTGGTGAAGCACTTCCTCCTGGAGATTTCTAGAAATGGTCTTCAAATTCCATGTTTTTTTTTTCTTCGATCGATTTTCTTGTATGTGTCTATGTGAAATTGTTAGTCTGTATTCCTCGTCAGAATCCTAACCCAATAAATGACAATTGATACAGTTCTAGTGCTTCGAGAGTTCAGGCATTATCTTTTTAGGTACAAAATATCCTGTGTGTTGTGAAGAAATATTCTGGTTATAAGTACTTATTAGTGGTACTTCTATTTTACTTAAATGTGAATCCCTAGGCATAATTTTATTTTTACAAATGACCATTTCTAACATGTTTAATATTTAAATTCTATCCACTGATAAATGTTCCTCCTTACCTCAGGTGGAAGAGGCCTTGGAAGCTGTCAAAAATGCTACAAATGAACAAGACCTTGCAAATCGCTTTAAAGGATTTGGCAAAGCAATGGTGTCACTGAACTATGTAGCAGCAAGAAGACAACAGGTGGGGACAATTCAGGAAATGCTGGGCGAGAAAATGTGTGTTTAAGGAACCTCCTCGCTTGGTAGGCTTAAACAACAGATCAGTCTTATCTGCTCGTTATCAAATTAGCAAATGTCCTCAGAACCTATGATCAACAAAGGTTGCTTATTACATGGGCCAGTTTTCATAGCATTGTGGGCCCTGGGGTACTCTCTGCCCCCTGCCTACCTAGGGTAGGTTACAGGCCTCCTGTGTGACTGGTGGGAACCACTGTAACCTTTTTTCCACTGTAAGAAAAGCTCCCCCATCAAACAAAAGAAAAAAGAAAAAAGAAAGAAAGAAAGAAAGAAAAAAAAAAGAAAAAGAAGAGAAAAGAAAAGAAAAAAAAAAGAAAAAAAGAAAGGAGGGGAGAGTGGTTTCATGTAGTGCAGTGGATGCTTTCTGAGCACCACCGTTTGCCCTCACTTTTTGTTTCCTAGCCCTATAGACCCCATCATGCATATGCATAGCCCCAATGTGCAGCATGTTGAGTGACCCCTTTATGAAAGACAAGAGGACTATGCAAAGAAAATCAAGGACAGGCAGAGAAGAAAATAAATGTGTGGGGGTGTGGGATAACACAGGTTAAGTGTGAGTTACTCTGATGAAGGTGACTGACGTAGTGTCTTCTGTCGTCCTCTTGTCTGGAGCTAGCAGTCTCAATTTAGTCTATTCTAGTTGTTTGTCAAGTACCATTAGGATTTTATCCTCAAGGAATTTGGTTTTATTTCTTTCCCCTAGGAAAAACATCTCCAAATGTGAAAGGGTCAGTTAAAACTCCTTCACCCGTCCTCTTGACTGTTCCTAGAATTCAACACGTAGGGCAATTCCTAGTGATTCAAGATGGTCTGTGACCAACAAGCAAGTTTTATTCCACAAACATTTGTCGAGTGTTCTTCTGTGCCAGGTTGAAGGAACGTTGGTATTACAAGCTGGACCAAGATCTAGTTTCTGCCCCTAACATGCTTGCAGTATTCTTTGTGTGAGAGAGGCACGCATGTGATTTGAGATGACTTGATGATTTCAGCGTTTTGTCATCAGCAGACTCAAATGAGCTCTTGTGTGATAGTCCACAATGTAAGATGGGTAGGAGTGAAGTTACTCTGAAACACCAATGTGAGACCAAGAAAGCTACTTAGCTACTTCAAACAACTGAGAAAAAAGCCATTGAATCTTGATCTTAGTGAACCACGCGGGCAGTTGGGAAGAAAGGTAGGGGCCAGGACATTGGGAGTCTTGCAGAAGTTTTGGATTTTATTGCAAGTGGGTGGGTAGTGTTTGAATAGTTCCAAGTTTGATATCAGTGTCTCAGAGACGTATTTTAGGATTCTAGGTATGCTGTGCAGAAGAGAATGGAAGAGGAGAGATCGGCTATAGTTGGGGGTGGGGGGGTGGGGGGAGCTGAAGTAGTCTAGGTGAGAGATGGTGGTCTTGATTCGTTTGTAGTGGTGGAAATGGAGGAAACTGCAAAGAATCCAAGTTTATTTTGAAACTAGAAGTCTGAGGACCTGATGTGAAATTGGACATGTTAGGAAGTGACAGCAACCAGTTCAGTTCTAAGGTTCTGGTTTCAGCACATGAGTAAATGTTGGCAAATTTACAGAGATGGGAAAGCCTGGGTCAGTTGGGTACAGAAATTAATATTTCATATTTAGATACATGGCTTGTGAGATGCCTGTGAACTCTCCATGTAAAAATGTCAAATAGAAGAGAGTTTTGGGTTGGAGATGGACACATCAGGTACTGGTGTGTATATAGATGTGTATTAAAATCATGGATGTGTATGAGATTTATATGAGAATACTCATAAGTATCATTTATTTCATTAATACCTTATATTAAATTAACTGCTATTTGAGTTTGTTTCAAGGAAATTTAGAAAACAGGTAGAATTGGAAGAAGGAAAATATCATAAAACACCCTACCACCCAAGAAAAAAGTGGTACAATTTTGGTATATTGCATTTTAATTATTTATCTCCATATTTAACACATTTATAATCATACTTTGCATACAAGTATGCATATTATGTTCTTCCTTTTCATTTATATTGTAAATATTATTCATGTCATTTATTGAAAACTATAGTATCCAGATTCTATCAAATAAATAAATGCTTCAGTTTTTTACCTAACCAATACTTCATTATTTAAAAAAAATTTTTTTTAATGCTTATTTATTTTTGAGACAGCGAGAGACAGAGCATGAATGGGGGAGGATCAGAGAGAGGGAAACACAGAATCCGAAACAGGCTCCAGGCTCTGAGCTGTCAGCACAGAGCCTGAAGCGGGGCTTGAACTCAGAGAGCGCGAGATCATGACCTGAGCCAAAGTCTGCTGCTCAACCGACTGAGCCACCCAGGCGCCCCCAATTCTTCATAATTTAACATTTAGATTGTTTGCAGGGGTTTTTAAATGTAAGTAAGGTATGTTTCCTCAAGTGTTTTTAAAGAGAGAATCCCCCTTCCATCTCTTCCTTTTTTAAGTGTAGGTACCCAGTAATATAATATGCAATTTCTGGACCAGAGTTGTGGAGGTTAAAAGGCTCTTCATGACTAGTCGGGAGAAACCTTTTACTTTGAATGCCTAGATAATTATCTGGCATAGAAAGTACACACATGTTTTGGTTACCTATTGGTGTTCATGTTTAGGACCAAAAAGAAATGCCCTCAAACTAGAAATCATGTTGGCGGGCCAAATTCATTAGTGCATAAGCAAAAGAGGATACATGGTTCAGTTAATTATTACTTGTCAATCTGCCTTGACAATCCTAGATAACCAATCCATTGTGCTTGTCTCAGAGTTGTTTTGACACACAAAAGAAAAGATACAATTGTTGCCAGGTCATTCAT
>NW_026526749.1:0-33281 GCF_024362965.1 Panthera pardus | reverse complement strand
ATTATATAATAATCACAGGGTCTATCCATCAGGAAGAGCTAACTATTATAAATGTCTATGCGCCAAATACCGGAGCCCCCAGATATATAAAACAATTACTCATAAACATAAGCAACCTTATTGATAAGAATGTGGTCATTGCAGGGGACTTTAACACCCCACTTACAGAAATGGATAGATCATCTAGACACACAGTCAATAAAGAAACAAGGGCCCTGAATGACACATTGGATCAGATGGACTTGACAGATATATTTAGAACTCTGCATCCCAAAGCAACAGAATATACTTTCTTCTCGAGTGCACATGGAACATTCTCCAAGATAGATCATATACTGGGTCACAAAACAGCCCTTCATAAGTTTACAAGAATTGAAATTATACCATGCATACTTTCAGACCACAATGCTATGAAGCTTGAAATCAACCACAGGAAAAAGTCTGGAAAACCTCCAAAAGCATGGAGGTTAAAGAACACCCTACTAACGAATGAGTGGGTCAACCAGGCAATTAGAGAAGAAATTAAAAAATATATGGAAACAAACGAAAATGAAAATACAACAATCCAAACGCTTTGGGACGCAGCGAAGGCAGTCCTGAGAGGAAAATACATTGCAATCCCGGCCTATCTCAAGAAACAAGAAAAATCCCAAATACAAAATCTAACAGCACACCTAAAGGAAATAGAAGCCGAAGAGCAAAGGCAGCCTAAACCCAGCAGAAGAAGAGAAATAATAAAGACCAGAGCAGAAATAAACAATATAGAATCTAAAAAAACTGTAGAGCAGATCAACGAAACCAAGAGTTGGTTTTTTGAAAAAATAAACAAAATTGACAAACCTCTAGCCAGGCTTCTCAAAAAGAAAAGGGAGATGACCCAAATAGATAAAATCATGAATGAAAATGGAATTATTACAACCAATCCCTCAGAGATACAAACAATTATCAGGGAATACTATGAAAAATTATATGCCAACAAATTGGACAACCTGGAAGAAATGGACAAATTCCTAAACACCCACTCTCTTCCAAAACTCAATCAGGAGGAAATAGAAAGCTTGAACAGACCCATAACCAGCGAAGAAATTGAATCGGTTATCAAAAATCTCCCAACAAATAAGAGTCCAGGACCAGATGGCTTCCCAGGGGAGTTCTACCAGACGTTTAAAGCAGAGATAATACCTATCCTTCTCAAGCTATTCCAAGGAATAGAAAGGGAAGGAAAACTTCCAGACTCATTCTATGAAGCCAGTATTACTGTGATTCCTAAACCAGACAGAGACCCAGTAAAAAAAGAGAACTACAGGCCAATATCTCTGATGAATATGGATGCAAAAATTCTCAATAAGATACTAGCAAATCGAATTCAACAGCATATAAAAAGAATTATTCACCATGATCAAGTGGGATTCATTCCTGGGATGCAGGGCTGGTTCAACATTCGCAAATCAGTCAACGTGATACATCACATTAACAAAAAAAAAGATAAGAACCATATGATCCTGTCAATCGATGCAGAAAAGGCCTTTGACAAAATCCAGCACCCTTTCTTAATAAAAACCCTTGAGAAAGTCGGGATAGAAGGAACATACTTAAAGATCATAAAAGCCATTTATGAAAAGCCCACAGCTAACATCATCCTCAACGGGGAAAAACTGAGAGCTTTTTCCCTGAGATCAGGAACACGACAGGGATGCCCACTGTCACCGCTGTTGTTTAATATAGTGCTGGAAGTTCTAGCATCAGCAATCAGACAACAAAAGGAAATCAAAGGCATCAAAATTGGCAAAGATGAAGTCAAGCTTTCGCTTTTTGCAGATGACATGATATTATACATGGAAAATCCGATAGACTCCACCAAAAGTCTGCTAGAACTGATACATGAATTCAGCAAAGTTGCAGGATACAAAATCAATGCGCAGAAATCAGTTGCATTCTTATACACTAACAATGAAGCAACAGAAAGACAAATGAAGAAACTGATCCCATTCACAATTGCACCAAGAAGCATAAAATACCTAGGAATAAATCTAACCAAAGATGTAAAAGATCTGTATGCTGAAAACTATAGAAAGCTTATGCAGGTAATTGAAGAAGATATAAAGAAATGGAAAGACATTCCCTGCTCATGGATTGGAAGAATACATATTGTCAAAATGTCAATACTACCCAAAGCTATCTACACATTCAATGCAATCCCAATCAAAATTGCACCAGCATTCTTCTTGAAACTAGAACAAGCAATCCTAAAATTCATATGGAACCACAAAAGGCCCCGAATAGCCAAAGTAATTTTGAAGAAGAAGACCAAAGCGGGAGGCATCACAATCCCAGACTTTAGCCTCTACTACAAAGCTGTCATCATCAAGACAGCATGGTATTGGCACAAAAACAGACACATAGACCAATGGAATAGAATAGAAACCCCAGAACTAGACCCACAAACGTATGGCCAACTCATCTTTGACAAAGCAGGAAAGAACATCCAATGGAAAAAAGACAGTCTCTTTAACAAATGGTGCTGGGAGAATTGGACAGCAACATGCAGAAGGTTGAAACTAGACCACTTTCTCACACCATTCACAAAAATAAACTCAAAATGGATAAAGGACCTGAATGTGAGACAGGAAACCATCAAAACCTTAGAGGAGAAAGCAGGAAAAGACCTCTCTGACCTCAGCCGTAGCAATCTCTTACTCGGCACATCCCCAAAGGCAAGGGAATTAAAAGCAAAAGTGAATTACTGGGACCTTATGAAGATAAAAAGCTTCTGCACAGCAAAGGAAACAACCAACAAAACTAAAAGGCAACCAACAGAATGGGAAAAGATATTTGCAAATGACACATCGGACAAAGGGCTAGTATCCAAAATCTATAAAGAGCTCATCAAACTCCACACCCGAAAAACAAATAACCCAGTGAAGAAATGGGCAGAAAACATGAATAGACACTTCTCTAAAGAAGACATCCGGATGGCCAACAGGCACATGAAAAGATGTTCAACGTCGCTCCTTATCAGGGAAATACAAATCAAAACCACACTCAGATACCACCTCACGCCAGTCAGAGTGGCCAAAATGAAGAAATCAGGAGACTATAGATGCTGGAGAGGATGTGGAGAAACAGGAACCCTCTTGCACTGTTGGTGGGAATGCAAATTGGTGCAGCCGCTCTGGAAAGCAGTGTGGAGGTTCCTCAGAAAATTAAAAATAGACCTACCCTATGACCCAGCAATAGCACTGCTAGGAATTTATCCAAGGGATACAGGAGTACTGATGCATAGGGGCACTTGTACCCCAATGTTTATAGCAGCACTCTCAACAATAGCCAAATTATGGAAAGAGCCGAAATGTCCATCAACTGATGAATGGATAAAGAAATTGTGGTTTATATACACAATGGAATACTACGTGGCAATGAGAAAAAATGAAATATGGCCTTTTGTAGCAACGTGGATGGAACTGGAGAGTGTGATGCTAAGTGAAATAAGCCATACAGA
This sequence comes from Panthera pardus, assembly GCF_024362965.1. Lineage (NCBI taxonomy): Eukaryota > Metazoa > Chordata > Mammalia > Carnivora > Felidae > Panthera > Panthera pardus. The sequence continues at coordinate 29,782 of NW_026526749.1, read as the reverse complement.
GAAAGACAGATACCATATGGTTTCACTCTTATGTGCATCCTGAGAAACTTAACAGAAACCCATGGGGGAGGGGAAGGAAAAAAAAAAAAGAGGTTAGAGTGGGAGAAAGCCAAAGCATAACAGACTGTTAAAAACTAAGAGCAAACTGAGGGTTGATGGGGGGTGGGAGGGAGGGCAGGGTGGGTGATTGGTATTGAGGAGGGCACCTTTTGGGATGAGCACTGGGTGTTGTATGGAAACAAATTTGACAGTAAATTTCATATATTAAAAAGAAAAGATGACTATTTAAATAACAGTGAAAAAAAATATATATTTTACTTGAAAATATTGGAAACTGTTCACAGATATACTGCAAATATAAAAATAATACTTCTATGTTCTTCAAGCTTCATCTGTTGTTAGTGTTTTACCCCATTTACTGTTTTGTGTGTGTGTGTTCTCTCTTTCTCCTTCAGGCACACAGACTCCTTAATTGTCAAATGGGTAAAGTCAGCTTTATTATATATGCTTACACACATAACAGACACTCTTTCCCTAATTATATCTACTAAAAATTACAGATCTTTTTAAAAAAATTAACATTTATTTATTATTGAGAGACAGAGAGACATAGAGCATGAGACACAGAGGGGTAGAGAGACGGGGAGACACAGAATCTGAAGCAGGCTCCAGGCTCTGAGCTGTCAGCACAGAGCCCGACACGGGGCTTGAACTCACGGACTGTGAGATCATGACCTGAGCCAAAATCAGGCGCCTAACCAACTGAGCCACCCAGGTGCCCCCAGAATTACAGATTTTTTAAAAGGGATGACACCAGCACACGTATTAATTTGCTAGTTTTGCCTGGTTCAAAGGGTTATTTGATGAAGGGCTGTGGGTACGATACAATCTTCCCCAATACGGTCTTTACACAGTAACATCCATAAAAAAAACTGTGTTGGGGTGCCTGGGTGGCTCAGTCGGTTAAAGCGTCAACTTCAGCTCAGGTCATGATCTCACAGTCCGCGGGTTCGAGCCCCACGTCAGGCTCTGTGCTGATGGCTCAGAGCCTGGAGCCTGCTTTGGATTCTGTGTCTCCATCTCTTTCTGCCCCTCCCCCGCTTGTGCTCTGTCTTCTCTCTCTGTCTCTCAAAAATAAATATTAAAAAATTTTTTTTTAACTTGGGTCTTTGTAACTAGAAGGTTAGAGCAATCAGCTACCTAAGTTTGACCTGAGTCAAGTTTGTTCCTGGTTGATCATTGCATACTTGTTTTTAAGCATTTTATAAAGTTTAAGAAACATTTAAAAGGTGGGGGGAAAAGTGATGTTCAATTAGATGGTGTGAACAAAGAAAACTTAGGACATTTTAATAAGGCACTAAGTATTCTTGAGGAGTAAGAGGGAGGGAAACCTGCAGAATCTATTCATTTCTGAAGCTAATTCATCGCAAAGGCTTTTTTGTTCTTGGGAGTGCCATAAAACTTCAGAGTTGGTAAAGATACTGGAGGTCATGTGGTTAACTTACCATAAGATAGAAAGTCTGTACCTAGCATCCCTCATAGGTGGACCTTCTGCCTTTGCAAGATATTATTGGGAGGAAATCACTGGGGGTGATTTCTTGTTGTATTTTACAGAAGCTCTAATATTTGAGAAATAAAGTTCCTTTTTACACCAAAACTTCCTAAGTAAATTTCCAAAGCACCTCATCTGTCCCCCCTTCGTTAGCCTTTATCACATTTTATGAGGGTCATAAATACAAGTCTTACTTGCAAGACAGGGCTGAGAAATCCTTGAGGAGCAAATTCTATTGCAGTCTCCTCCCTTAATCATCTTTCACCCATGATTAGTAGTTAATAAATATTTTGGAGTACTTGATTCTGCCAGATCTTCCTGTCATATCTCGACAGTGGCCTAGCAAGTGGTTTTCTTTCCATCCTTCCAACCTTCTTCAGCCCATTTTCTCACATTGCTACTAACTTCTTTCTAAAAACCAGAAGTGTCCATGTTTCTCTTCTGCTCTGTCTGACAAGAAAATTTAAAAGTCTTTCCGGTGTCCCCACACAATACGGGTAGATCAGCTGTAGTTCGTGGGTCTGGAAGCAGAGGAAGCCATTAGTTTTGTGTTTCAAATGGGACTAACTTGGTTACCTCTCTGCCTTTCCTGGTCCTTGAGCAGGTCTCTAAGCCTTCGTGTTTCCATAGGTAAAATGGTTACCTAGGTTGGTTATTAGAATTAATGGCATCATCTACAAAAACATTCTGTAGACTGGTTGAGGCAAACACTAAAACGTTAGTTAACCCAGGTGCTAGTGAGATACAGTTTTTGTTAAGTTTTTGCATTAAAAGTTTTTTAACATTGATTTCTTTTGGGAAAATGATCTACATTCAGTTCTTTGGTTAAAAGTTAGATACTGAGTTTCGAGGTTTGCTACTTTAACAAACTTTATATTATAAATTCAGTAGATATTGACAAATCTCCTGAAATAGACTCTACAATATTAGATATTTATAGTCAAAGGTAAGGAACTGCATTCAAATTGCCACACACTTGAAAAAGCGAATTAAAGTTTTATTACTGCTGAAACCTATGCTAAAAAATAAGGTATAAAACTGGTGTGTACTTGTGTTAGACCCAAACACTTCAAATAGTTTCCCAAATCATGGCAAGTAACTTTGATTTACCATCTATTTCTTTTACTAATGTCAATAATACTAATTCTGCAGTTTGTTTGTTGTGGTCCTCTGAAGTCCATTGTGTTTTATTTATGATTGTGCATTTATAATTATGCAAATATGAATTGCACATAGATTAATTTTATCTGAGCATAATTGTTATGTATGATAAAATAGTCATCCTTTAGTGACCACTCTATATTCCTATGTAAGGAGTAATTAATTTAAAATCAGTACCTGGAGGGTATCTGTGTGCAGGAATGGACTGGGGAAAAGTAGAGAGATCCTTTGGAATTCCTATACAACTTTCTATGTGTGCCATACTTACTTAAGCTTTGCACAGCCTTGTAAATTACAGTAAGGAAAGGCTAATTTTCTCATCACTTAACTGCTGCCAGGCTGGAGCAGAACATTCTAGCAGATAAATAGCTGTGGCAAGACCACACACATTGTTGATAGTTTAAATTCATGTAGTACAGGCCTTACACAGGTGCCATGTGCAGAACAGATAAGTGGTGGGGAGAGCTGAGCCATTAATTTTTCCATTGAGACGTTGGCAAGGGTGAGGGGTGAGAGGCTATAGGGAAAAGCAAGAGGAGTCTCAGTGGCAGAAAGAACATAGCAATATTGATAAATTGAGAGAGACTAAAAGAAGAGACCAAAAGGAACTAACAATTAGTACTACACGCTTAGGTAAACAGCCCTTATCCAGCCAACAAAGCTAACACAGCTGCCTTTTCTTAGCAGATTGCTGAAAAGTAATAAGACTTTCCCTGTCTTTCAAGCAACTCCAACCCATGCCTTTCCACGGGGAGTTTTTCATGAACAGTTAAAAGAAGCAGCAGATGTCCAAGTTTTTCATGTGTTTTAATAATTCATATCCTTTTGAATTGTGTCCCATCAAAGAAATTACTGTGTGGTAGCAGTTTCAGTTCTGGTGCATAACACTGCCTCATACTTAGTAAGCTCTCAAGAAATGTTTGGGAAATTAAGAATATGGATGAAGGAATGACAGTACCTGCTGGATCGCAGATGAGGCAAAGTGAGTCAGTCAGTTTGGCCAAAGGGTTGTAATTACTGTCAGAACTTACATTTAAGGAAGGAGAAAAGGTACTAATACAGTGAAAGATTGTTGATAATAATTTAAAACGATACATAATAATTATAACAAGAGAATATAGATCTTTGACCTTGCCATGTACTTTAGCAAGGTCAAAGGTTAGGTTAGAATCAATATATCTTTTATCTTGGAATCTTGGATTTTGGAGAGCTTAAAGTCATCAAGCCATCTGCCTTAGGAACCAGCCACTTGGGTAGGTTTAACTTTGGAGCTAACCCTTGTCATCCTAAAGCATCTCTTTCCACGGATGACTTCTTCTTCAACATCCTGTTCCCTTGGACTTCCATGAATAACCTCATTTTGCTTCATTTTTTTCTTGCCTCTTTGACCATTATACCTCAGTCTCCGTGGTTTTCTCTTCTTTCCTGCCACCTAAATAAGGCTTTTCCCTAGAGCTCTGTCCTTTGCCCCACCTGATTCCCACTAAATGACCTCTTTTCTTGGAATCCCTTGTACCCCCATGTGTTTCTCTAGTACCAAACTCTCCCAAGCTCCAGACCTATGCCCGGCTGCCTATGTGACATGTTAATTTGGATGACTTCAAGCATCTAAAAAAGTTCTCAGACTAAATCTAGTTTTTTTTTTTTTTATCTCTCATCAATGCTAAATTTTCTTCTTGTATTTTTCTTTTAGCTAAAGGTACTATCTTTTTTTAATGTGATCACTCAATCCAGAAAATTGAGAGTCTTCTCCACTCTCCTCCTCAGTTTATCTTGAAATCCTCTGATTCAGTTCCTTTTACAACTCTTGCTTTGGACTCACACCTTCATCTTTATGACCACTGGCTAGTTCAGGCCCATGTATTTTGCCTGGATCATTGAGATAATTTCCTAACTGCTTGTCCTGCCCCCCTCCCAACTTCTTCCCTTATATTCCATTATCTCTGACAGTCTGCCTTTGCAAAAATGCAAACAGGGTGCTTTGCGTTATTTACCAGCAAAATTCCACCTTCAGGATAAACTTTAAAGTTCTTAGCATGGCATCAAATTATTTCAGTAGGCCCCTGACGACCTCTCTCATTTCCTATCCTACTTTTCTTTGCCTTCCATTCTATGTTCTGCTACAATTGTTTGTTGTCAGATGTAGAGTGGCTATTTCGTTTATGTGCTGCCACTCATGGTATTTTCTCTGTCTGAACTTCCTTCTCTTTTTAACCTAATATATTTATATTCATCCGTCTTTGAGTAGCTTCGTTTTTGAAGTTAATTCTCTACACAATGAAACCACTATTACTTTGATGTTAGTATTATACTTGGTGCATATTAATATTAAGTATGTTACTATGTCTCTGGTTTCACGTTTCCAAATGTGAGCACTGGGAGATTAAAAAGCAGGTCTCATTTATATTTTCATCTGCGCAGTTAGCACACAGACATGACATAAATGTTTCTTGAATGGGTACCGAAATGAATATGCTCACTGTTTTGATCTTAGTGGCTATGATTTCTCCACTTAAAATTTCTTCTTAGCTTTCTGGACTATTGCCATAGCATATTCTCTACAAGATGTTCCATGTCTTCATGACCATTGTTACGTTCCAAGGGAAATTCATGATCTTCTGGGTTGGGTTAACCCTTTTCAGGTATCTGTTTTCTTGTGTTATAAAAAGAATCTATGTAATTGAACTTGTTGCCAGTAGATGTACATTAAAATACAGAGTTCACAAGAGTACATGACATTCTCATTAGACACAAAGAATATTTTTGAGTCATGCTATGGTATTTGAAAAGCAATTAACATATTACACATTATTCCTGTGAGACACAAACTGTTTCTTTCCCATTTTAATTTGCCTGCTTAAAGACAGAAAAAGATAGATGCGTTTACACTCAAGGTATATGCCTTTCCCTTGTGGCCAATGAGCTAATTTCCTTTTCATATTTGCAGAATATTGATACAATTATTCTTTCATCAGACATGAAATTTGAGTGTATAACCAGTTTGTGGAAACCAAATTACTAGGGTAATTTATTAGGTTGATAACAGCAATTAAGTCATAAATGTTTCTGAGAAATATAAATTGACTTTCTGTTTTAAATGGATAATTTAACATTCCAAACCACAGACCTGTAGTGTAACTAATTTCTGGCATAAGAAGTTTGTTTCTCCTATTATTAAACTAAAAAAAAAAAAATTCAACCTTTGATAATCCAGTAACGAATTACGAAGTTGCTGAATTCTTGGGTTCGTGTTATATCTTCATTCTTTTCCCTTGTTGCTAATTTTTTTATTTTATTTAAAAATTTTGTTAAAAATATTTATTTTTGAGAGAGAATGAGAGAGAGATAGAGCACGAGCAGGGGAGGCGCAGAGAGAGACGGAGACACAGAATCTGGAGCAGGCTCCGGGCTCTGAGTTGTCAGCACAGAGCCCGACGCGGGGCTCAAACTCACAAACTGTGAGATCACGACCTGAGCTGAAGTCGGATGTCTAACCGACTGAGCCACCCAGGCACCCCTAATCTTTTTTATATTTAAGGACATCACATTGGAGGGAATTTTAGATAGAACTGGGACGTGTTGGTAGGACCATGGATTTTTCAATGACTGGAAATGTGAAGACTGTACTTTCAGGGATTGTTTCTAAAGTTTGTCACTAGAGAAATTTCTCTAAGTGTGGAGTCCCTGAAAGCATGAGGAGGAGAAATAGTGTCCCTTCCTGAGTGTAAAACCGACTCTGGGTGTGGTTTCCACAGCTGCCCTTGTCATTGATAATTGTTCCCTCCTCCTTTGGGGGACTAAGAGGAAAGTGGCCCGTTGTCTGAGTAGTTTCTCTAAAAAAGAAGGCCACATGTGTGGCTTGTTAATTGTCCATTGGAATGCTGTGTGGGTGAAGTTAAGTGAGCAAGGAGACAGCACTTGGAGTGTAAACAGATTTGTCAGCCATGGCAAGGACTTTGACTTTTCTTGGAGTGAAAGGAAAATCATTGGAGGATTTTCAGAAGAGGAGGTCTATCAGAATTAATCTGATTTCTATGCTACCAATCAACTGGAAAGGCAAAGGCAGAGGCAAGAGGTTACTTAAGAGACTGGTGTAGTAACCTAGAGGGGAAATTAGGCTGTTTGTTAGCAGTGGAGATGGTGACAAGTGGTCAGATGTTTGGGACGTATTTGCAGATAGAACCAGGGCCCGCTTCACGACTTCCGGGATGTAACACTAGTGCTGTCTCACAATGGTTTTTGCTTAGAAAAGTTTGTGCTTATTTGCATACTGTGCTGTTGCAATCCTGAAATTCTTTTCTTCCCAGTTTTACTGAGATATAATTGGCATATATCATTGGGAAATATAAGTTTTACAACATGATGATTTGATACATGTATATGTTTTGAGATGACTACCACAATAAGATTGGCTAACACCTCTGTCACCTCATATAATTATCTATCTTTTGTGCCTAAGTGTTGCATTTATTTATCATCTTTTCTTTTCAATTCTAACAGGCCGTATGATATTTATCCTTTCATAAACAAGCCAGTCATGTTCTTTTTTGCGGCATTTTAGTTGGTCTTGCCCCTGTTGGGAAAGATAAAAAGTGATCTCTTTCTATGAGTTTAATAGAACACAAGAGACATGTGGAATGATTCAAAGAAAAGTGCATAAAGCTGACATACATTTGAGAATATGAAAATCATATTTTTTTCATAACTTTTTGAACCAGGGAGCAGAAATTTTGTCTAAGATTATGAGCTGATCAAGGCACAGATTTGGCACTATCATATTCAATGGAGGACTAATGGCTTCTCTCTCCTTGTACAACTGCCATCGATGCTTCTGTATAATTACTGTGAACTTAAGTGTTTTTATGTCAACATTATCTGTTGCAACAGCACAGTATGCAAATAAGCACAAACTTTTCTCAGCAAAAACCATTGTGAGACAGCACTAGTGTTACACCCAGGAAGCCGTGAAGCGGGCCCTGGTTCATAACTCATTATGAACAAAGATGTCAGATGACAATGTTCATGTTAAAAACACTGCCATCACCACAAAGATTTACTGATTGTAATGAAATGAAAGAAAAAAATGTATATATTGTAGCTTAGATAACTATTAGTAAATGGGATACAGATAATGTTGACATAAAAACACAAGTTCACAGTAATTATACAGAAGCATCGATGGCAGTTGTACAAGGAGAGAGAAGCCATTAGTCCTCCATTGATTATGATAGAGCCAAATCTGTGCCTTGATCAGCTCATAATCTTAGACAAAATTTCTGCTCCCGTGAAATAAAGTAAGATGTCCTTTAAATATCTTACCGTAGATAACAGGCTTTGTGAACTCCATGAGTAGATGTCTGTTCTAAAAAGAACTTTAGATACACATATGAATATCCAGTTGGCAACAAGATCAAATGCAATCAGCCACCACCCAATGCAAATTCATGTCAACTAGCAAACAGATATATATGTACAGATATATAATGTATTAGTGTATAGTAATATAAAATAAATTTATTATTATATTTTATAATGTAAAGTCAAATTATGAAATACACTATGCTGTAGTCAGATGCATCTTAGCATATATAGATTAATTTTTTTGTGTTTTTTTTTTAATGGTATGATGTTAGGCTCAAGTGGAAATGGTTAAGAAAGCTCTCCAATGAAAACTCATCACGATATGCAAAGATGCATGTTTATTAAAAAGCCTCAACCCATGCTTACAAAGTAAAAAAGTAACTTTGAAACATGTGAGAAAAACAATGCCTTCACAAATCATAGGAATATACTTCCTGATTTAGAAAATAAACAGGAAAATTAAAGCAATGGACAGTGGATAATCTATGGCTAAAAATATCAACTCTTATGGGAAAATGACTTATATCAGATATAATATACATATCCTAATTTCAGCTTTTGAATAAAAATTTAATACCAAACTAACTGCCTTCATATTTTACATTTTTAATAGGATATAATTTGTTTGCAATGAATATATCTAATTTTAAAAAGCAGCCATTTTATGGGCTCTTTACTATTCTGACGTTTTAAGTTTAAAAATGTTTCATCTCAAATGGTTTTAAGCAGCATGCCATGGTTGGCATTTTAAAAATTGCCATTGCATCGAATATTCTAGAACTGATACATGAGATTTTCTTATTACATTCATACACAAAATTTGGTGTCACCTGGATTTATTATCATTTTTAACAATGTTTTTCACATTGCAGTCCTGAAAAAGATTTTCCAGTGAACTAATATTTAAAAACATTTCACAATGTCACTGTTAGGATAAAATATCAAAAAACACAATATTCCCATTTGAAAACAAGCACAGAAGTATATTTTAAGTATATAGACCTTTGCTTAATTTATAGCAGAAAAGTAGAATTATAATAAATTCTGATTTTGCAAAACTGAAAACACTGAATCTTAAAATAATGGAGTTTTACACACCTCTTTACCTTTTCTACATTTTAACATACTTCCACGTTAGATGAAAAATTAAGCATTAAAATAAACGCAAGTATGTACATAATTGTAAACATTTTTTCCCCATTCATCTAAAGATTTTGTATATGTTGGCCATACACATCCTGTGTGTCCCATCATATTGGGCTGGTGCTCCTGGCAGCTGTATGTTTCTTTCATAGTTATACATTTGTTTCCCTGACTCTGAATATGTGCGGGAATTTCTCTCACAAATTAAGTTTTAGTCCACAGCAAACATGACAGCATGACTTTGCCCACCAAGCCCCTTTAGGAACAGATCCTGTTGTAAAATAACTTTTGTTCAAGTATTACCTGAGAAAGCAGGGAATAAAGGATGTAAGAAGGGTCCAGATAATAAAGGCTCAGTGCTGGCTACAGAGGGAAAATTTTCTGGATACCCTGATGGCACGGCCTCTCCTCAGCCCCAGGAGCTAGGATACAGAGTTCTTCTCATGGGGACTCTGTCCCACATCAGCCCCAAACCAGAGTGTTGTCTCCTAAGTCACTGTGCTGAGGGAAGGAAGCTCTTTCTCACTGACCCTGCTATTGACCTCCTGAGCTCTGGGCAGCTCAGAAATGGTGGAATTGTGTGCCTCCTGCTGGCTAATGAGGGCAGCACAGGACCCTTGGGGTTCACCTGCAGGTGGACTTGCTCCCCTCCTGGCCAAAGTGCTAAGTTACTAAAAATCTCAGTGCCCCAGCCTCTGGAAGACACTGGTGTTGCTCTGCTTCATTCATGCCCACTCTCCTGCCTGGGACATGCCCTTGAAGTAATGGCTTGGAGAAGAAAAAAGACATCAGGGTTTTAAGTCATCTCAAAAACATCATCCCTATGCCATGCCACAGTGACAGAATCAAGTGTCAAGTCCCTACAAAAGATCCACCCATTTCAACCATTAAATTCTCCACTAGATGTTCAGACGGTTAGAGAGGGCTTCAGCTCTTTCAGGAAAAGATCCTCCTTGATAAACTGCTATGTGGCCTTGATTAAAATCACAGATAACTAAGGCAGAAATGAAGGATTTTTTTTTTTGCTCATGCTCATATGGAAATTGTAGTGCAGGGACATTTACTTTCAAGCAGTGGAATACAGCTGGTATGCCTCTGAGCTCATCAGGGAGGGAATTGAATTGTGTTTTCTCTCACCTAACAAGTCTTATCAGAAGTTAATGAGATAGGGAAGAACATGATGCTTATGACCACTCTATCCAATTACATTTTTATGTGCAAGAAAGTAGTCTGTAATCATACCAGTTGAGAAATATCTAACAACAAAATTATGGTATATTAACATATCATTATGGTATCTTTATATTTAAATATGATATCACTTGAATACCCAGACTTCTTTCTTTTTTATTTCCTTTCAAACATTTTATTTAAATTCAAGTCAGTTACCAGATAGTGTAGTATTGGCTTTAGGAGAATTTTGTGATTCATCACTTACATATAACACCCAGTGCTCATCCTAACAAGTGCCCTCCTTAATGTACATCACCCATTTAGGCCACCCCCCCCACCTCCCTCCAGGAGCCCTCAGTATGTTCTCTGTATTTAAGAGTCCTTTATTGTTGGCCTCCTTCTCAGTTTTCATCTTATTTTTCCTTCCTTTCTCCTATGTTCATCTGTTTTGTTTCTTAAATTCCACATATCAGTGAAATCATGATATTTATTTTTCTCTGACTTATTCACTTAGCATAATACACTCTAGTTCCATCCATGTTGTTGCAAATGGAAATATTTCATTCTTTGTAATCACCAATATTCCATTATATATGTGTGTGTGTATATATATATATATATATATATATATAATGTATATACCAAATCTTCTTTATCCATTCATCAATGGACTTTGGACTCTATCCATGGTTTTGATTTGTATTTCCATGATGATGAGTGATGTTGAACATTTTTTCACGTGTCTGTTAGGCATTTTTATGTCTTTCTTGGAGGAATGTCTGTTCATATCTTCTCCCCGTGTCTTAACAGGATTAGTTGTTTTTTGGGTGTTAAGTTTGATAAGTTCTTTATGGATTTTGAATACCAGTTCTTTATCTGGTACATCATTTTAAAATATCTTCTCCAATTCCATCAGTTGCCTTCTAGTTTTGTTGATTGTTTCCTTCACTCTGCAGAAACTTCTTATATTGATGAAGTCCCAGTAGTCTACATTTGTTTATGTTTCTCTTGCCTTTGGAGATGTGTCTAGTAAGAAGCTGTTCTGGCTGAGGTCAAAGAGGTTGCAGCCTATATTTTACTCTGGGTTTTGATGGTGTCTTGTCTCATATTTATGTCTTTCATCTATTTGAATTTATTTTTGTGTATGGTGTTAAGAAAGTGGTCCAGGTTTCATTCTTCTGCACGTTGCTGTCCAGTTTTCCCAACACCATTTGTTGAAGAGACTGACTTTTTTCCATTGAGTATTCTTTCCTGCTTTGTTGAAGATTAGTTGACTATATAGTTGTGGGTCCATTTTGTGGTTGTGGGTTTTCTATTCTGTCCCTTCGATCTATTTATCTGTTTTTGTGCCAGTACCATACTGTCTTCACAGATATGTAATACAGTTTGAAGTCTGGAATTGTGATGCTTCCCACTTTCCTTGTGTTTTTCAACATTACTTTGGCTATTCATGGTGTTTTCTAGTTCCATACAATTTTAGAATTTTTTATCTGAGCTCTGTGAAAAATGCTGGTATTATTAAATGTGTAGATTGCTTTGGGTAGTATAGACATTTTAACAATGTTTGTTCTTTGAATCAATGAGCAGAAAATGTTTTTCCATTAATTTGTGTCTTCATCAATTTCTTTTGTAAGTATTCTATAGTTTTCAGAGTACAGATCTTTACCTCGCTGGTTAGGTTTATTACTAGGTATCTCATGATTTTTGGTGCAATTGTAAATGAGATTGATTCCTTGATTTCTCTTTCTGCTGCTTCATTTCTGGTGTGTAGAAATATTACAGATTTCTGTACATTGATTTTATATCCTGCAACTTTCCTGAATTCATGTATCAATTATAGCAATTTTTTTGGTGGAGTCTTTTCCACATACAGTATCATGTCGTCTGCAGAGAATGAAAGTTTGACTTCTTGTGAATTTGGATTTTTTTTTCTCTTTTTGTTTTCTGGGTGCTAAGGCTAGAACTTCATGTGCTATTTTGAACAACAGTGGTGAGAATAGGCATACTGTTGTGTTCCTGACCTTAGGGGAAAACTGTTTTTACCCACTAAGGATGATATTAACTCATCCTTCCTACAGGATGCTGGCTTCCTTCCTATATGGCCTTAATGATGGTGAGGCATGTTCCTTCTATCCTTACTTTCTTGAGAGTTTTTATCACAACAAAAGATGCTGTATTTTGTCAGATGCCTATTCTTCGTCTATTCAGAGGATCATATGGTTCTTATCCTTTCTTTTATTAATGACATGTATCCCATTGGTTGGATTGTGGATTTTGAGCCAGCCCCACAGCCCAGGAATAAATACCACTGAATCATGTTGAATACTTCTTTTAACATACTGTTGAATCTGCTTTGCTAGCTTTTGTTGAAAATTTTTGCATCCATGTTCATCAGAGATATTGGTCTGTAATTCTCCTTTTTAGTGAGATCTTTGTCTGCTTTTGGAAACAAGGTTATGCTGGCCTTGTAGAATGAGTTTAACAGTTTTCCTTCCGTTTTAATTTTTTAGAACAGTTTCAAAAGAAGTATTAATTCTTCTTTAAATGTTTTGTAAATCAGGAGACTATAGATGCTGGTGAGGATGTGGAGAAACGGGAACCCTCTTGCACTGCTGGTGGGAATGCAAACTGGTACAGCCACTCTGGAAAACGTTGTGGAGATTCCTCAAAAAACTAAAAATAGAACTACCCTATGACCCAGCAATAGCACTGCTAGGAATTTACCCAAGGGATACAGGAGTACTGATGCAGAGGGGCATTTGTATCCCACTGTTTATAGCAGCACTTTCAACAATAGCCAAACTATGGAAAGAGCCTACATGTCCATCAACTGATGAATGGATAAAGAAGATGTGGATTATATACACAATGGAATACTACTTGGCAATGAGAAAGAATGAAACTTGGCCATTTGCAACAATGTGGATGGAACTGGAGGGTATTATGCTAAGTGAAATAAGCCAGGCAGAGCAAGATAGATACCATCTATCTTTGGGATGAGCACTGATGGAAACCAGTTTCACAATAACTTATATTTAAAAAATTAAAAATAATAAAAAATAAATAAATGCCAAAAATTTTTTTATAGAATTGTGCTCAGATTCCATCCAGCCCTGGAATTTTGTTTGTTGGGAAATTTGAGACTACTGATTCAATTTCTTTACTGGTTATGTATCTGTTCATATTTTCTATTTCTTCCTGTTTCAGTTTTGGTAGTTTACAAGTTTCTTGAAATTCATCCATTTCTTGCAGATTATCCACTTTTTTGGCATATAGTTGCTCATAATATTCTCTTGTAATTGTATTTCTGCAGTGTTGGTTGTGATCTCTCTTTTTTCCATTCATGATTTTATTTATTTGGTTCCTTTACCCTCTCTTTTTTTGATAGCTTTGGCTCGGTGTTTATCAATTTTGTTAATTCTTTCAAAGAACCAGCTCCTAGTTTCATTAATCTTTTCTACTTTTTTAAATTTTATATCATTTATTTCTACTCTAATCTTTATTATTTCCCTTCTTCTGCAGGCATTGACCTTTATTTGCTCTTCTTTTTCCAACTCTTTTATGTGTGAGATTTGGTTGTGTACATGAGACTTTCCTTCTTTCTTGAGGAATGCCTGGATTGTTATATACTTCCCTCTTATTACCGCCTGGCCACATAGTAAAGGTTTTGGACTGTCATGTTTTCATTTTCATTGGTTTCCATGTATTTTTTAAATTGATTCTTTTATTTATTACTCTTTAATTTCCTGTCAGATGTTCTTTAATATCCATGTATTGGTGGTCTTTCCCATTTTTTTTCCTTTGGTTGACTTCAGGTTTCATAGCATTGTGGTCTGAATATAAGAGGGCTGATTTGTGACCTAGTATAATCTACTCTGGAGAATGTGGCGTGTGCATTCAAAAAGAGTGTGTGTTTTGCTGCTTTAGGGTGAAATGCTCTGAATATATCTGTTAAGTCCGTGTGGTCTAGTGTGTCATTCAAAGCCATTGTTTCTTTGTTGATCTTCTGCTAAGATGATCTATCTTTTGATGTAAGTGGGGTGTTAAAGTCCTTTACTATTATTGTATTATTATCAAATATGTTTCTTTAAGTTTGTTATTAATTGGTTTCTATAATTGGCTGTACCTAGCTGGGGGCATAAATATTAACAATTGTTAGATCTTCTTCTTTGATAGACTTATTATGACATAAGACTTTCTACACTTGATCTTAGCCAAAAGGCCGAGAAGCGATTAGGACTTTCTTCATCACTTATTACAATCTTTCATTTAAAATCTAGTTTGTCTGATATATGTATTGCTACTCCAGCTTTCCTCTGATGTCCATTAGCATGACAAATGGCCCTCCACCCCTTCACCTTCTATCTCAATGTGTCTTTGGGTCTAAAACGAGTCTTTTATAGGCACCATTTCAATGGTTCTTGATTTTTTTAATCCATTCTGATATGCTATGTCTTTTGACTGGAGCATTTAGCCCATTTACATTCAAATAATTATTGATAGATATGAATTCAGTGCCATTGTATTACCTGTAATGTTGCTGTTCCTGTAGAATGTCTCTGTTCCTTTCTAGTCTTCGTTGCCTTTGGCCTCTCTTTCCCACTCAAAGTGTCCCCTTTAACAATTCTTGCAGAGCTGGTTTGGTGCTCAATAACTCCTTTAGTTTTTACTTGTCTTGGAAACTCTTTCTCTCTCCTTCTATTCTGAATGACAGCCTTGCTTGATAAAGTATTCTTGGCTGCATATTTTCCCCATTTAGCACATTAAATATATCATACCGCACCCTTATGGCCTGCCAAGTTTCTATAGACAGGTCTGCTGTTAACCTTATAGATCTACCCTTATAGGTTAAGGACGTTTTTTCTTTAGCTTCTTTCAGAATTCTTTTTTTCTTTGCATTTTGCAAGTTTTACTATGATATGTTTTTGTGTGGACCTGTTTTATTGATATTGAGGGGAGTTCACTGTGTGCCTCTTGGGCTTGAATGGCTGCTCCCTTCCCCAGATTGGGGAAGGCCTCAGCTATAATTTGTTCAAATAAACTTGCTGTCCCTTTTCCCCATTCTTCTGACACTCCTATGATAAGGGTATTATTACACTTTATAGAATTGCTTATTTCTCTTAGTCTATATTTGTGACCCAATAGTTTTCTTTCCCTCTCCTTCTCAACTTCATTATTTTCCAAAATTTTATCCTCTATAGCACCTATTTTATCCTCTGCTTCTTCCATCTTCATTGTAATTACAATGAGTCAATTTTGCATCTCAGTTATAGCATGTTTTATTTCAGCCTGACTACTGTTTAGGTGTTTTATTTCTGCAGCACAGGTTTCTCTGAAGTCTTCTATGGTTTTTTTTTTTTCAAGTCCAGCAGGCATTCTTATGTCTGCTCTTCTAAATTATTCTTCAGATATTTTACTTCTATCTGTTTTGAGCAAAATCCTGGGTGTGGTTTCTTCTTGATCTTGAGGGGAGAATTCCTCTGTCTTGTCATTTTGTCTAGGTTTCAGTCTTTGTCGTGTTGTGAAAGCTTGTTATGTTTTCTATTCTTGGTGTAACACTATATTAAGAAGGGATTATACACTGTCAAGGGCCTGGCACTTCGGGACGTGTTTATGGTATATGCTGTGTGCACTCTGCTGTTGTGATTTGCCTGCTCTTTCCTCCAGCTCAGTCCTCTGCAGAGTTCCTCCTTGCTTGCAGTGGGAAGTGTTTGGAACTTTGACTAGATGTGCTTTGATTTGTTCTTTTTAAATAAGCCTGATTTGGAGCTCCTTGGTGGCTCAGTCAGTTAAGTGTTCAACTTCAGCTCAGGTCATGATCTCCTGGTTCTTAGGTTTGAGCCCTGGGTCAGCCCTGTGCTGTTATTTCAGAGCCTGGAGACTCTTTTGGATTCTGTGTTGTGTATCTCTCTCTTTCTCTCTCTCTCTCTCTCTCTCTGCCCCTCCCCCCATCTCTCTCTCGCTCTCACTCACTCGCTCAAAAGTAAACATTAAGCCTAATTTAAAATAGATAATAAGCCCGATTTAAAAAAATAAAAGCCTCATCCAAAAAGAAAAAAAAAAAGAAAAAAGGTAAAGGAACAAAAATAGAAAAACAAACACACAAACAAAAAACTATAAGCCTAATTCCAAAGGATAAGAAAGCCAAAAAGGAGAAGAAGAAAAAAAAAGGAAGGAAGAAAGAAAGGAAAAGTAGCCTTTCCAAAAAAAAAAATGAGATATAGGAAATTAAAATAAAACTAATAAAAAAACAAAAGAACTGCAATTTTTTTTTCAAGAAAAAAAAATGCCTGGTCCTATTTCCACCAGAACCAAAACACTGAAATTGAGGCCTTGGAGCATTATTTTTTTGTTGTTTTTTGTTTGTTTTTTAATGTTTACTTTGTTTTGAGGGAGTGAGGGAGATAGAGCATGAGCAGTTAGGGGCAGAGAGAATGGAAGACACCAAATCCAAATCAGGCTCCAGGCTCTGAGTTGTCAGCACAGAGCCCAACATGGGGCTCAAACTTATGAGCCATGAGATCATGACCTGAGCTGAAGTTGGACGCTCAACCAACTGAGCCACCCAGTCACCACAAGGCTTTGGAGCAGTCTATGATCAGTAGATTAAGTGCATGTGGAAGGCCTTGTATAGCTGTGTTGGTCCTCTGGGGGAGAGGCCTGCTGCCCATCATACCTGCTCTTGTAAAGATGACCCTGTCAGAGGGCGGGGTTTGGTGTAAGCAGCTCCAACCTCAACTGGAGGTGCTGTGCTACTCACTGAAGGCTTACCATGCTGGTGGGTGGGAGAAGATGGCATTACCCTGCTCTATTTTTCCTGGGTAGGGGACCTGATGCCTGCCACTGTTTAGGTAGCCCTCACAGATAAACGATCTTCCCTTCTCTGTCCCAGGCTTCTCTCAGATCCCTGCCCTTAACCCTTCTGTGCCCAGACCATGGACATGCCAGTGCCATAGCTCTTCTGTGTTTATCTCTGGTGTGTGACTGGGATTCAAAATTCCAAATTTGAAAGGACGGGCAAGGTGTAAACCTGCTTCCCCCTTTCCAGAGGAGAGCTTTGCAGTGTTGGACTGGCACTTTTCTGTCCAAGAAAAGCAGTCCTTGGGCTGCAAACGTGTCTAAAGTTTATGTTGAAGCACAGCAAAAAGCTGTAACCACTTTATTTTCCCTCTGCATGTGTCTCTGTCCCCTGCTATTCAATACCCTCTCAAAGGTGCCGGCCATGTCTTTTGTCCTTGAAGAGCCAATATACCCTCCTGTAAATGCACTGAGGGAAGGGGACCTTTCTATCCCAGTGCAACCCAGGAGATTGAGTACCACTGCCTACCAAGGCCTACTCTAGTAAATGATGCAGACTTCCAAAAACTCAGAACTTCAGCTACACTGTTTGCAAAAACTTGCAATATTCACTTCTTCACAATTCCCTGATCAATGGTTTGGGGGCGGGTGCTTTTCTTGTGTGAACCCAATACACTGTTCTCTCCCCCTCTTTCTTTCTCCTCCCTGTGCAAAGGGCTCCCACCCATCTGTGGCACTGAAGCTTTACTCTCCCCCAAATCTCCACTCCACACCTTGTACCTGCCATGTTCTCTCCCTCAAATTATGCATATTGTTCTCTTAACCTTTAGATCAATTTCCAGGTATTCAAAATAGATATAATGTTGATCTGTGTTCGAGGGATGAGACTAGCCCAGGTTCCACCTACTTCACTGCCATCTTAACTTCTCCCCAGACTTCTATCATTTAAGGTTGGCTGCTGTAACAATGTGCATAAAAATAATATTTTTCAACATTGCACAAATTTTTTCTTACTTTACATAGAAACTAAACACAGGTCCCAGGCATGAGTCCTTTCTACTCCTGCTGTATGTCCTTTGTCATTTACCCATGTTAGAAAGCCCTGTGCATCTGTGTCTGCCTCAGTTTGCTCAGATGAATCTAGTGTTGATGGAGTCTGAGAACATATCCCCCTACACATGCATTTATGCAGTCCACATTCAACCCTTTGTATATTTGCAAAACTGAGGCCAAGGAATAGGCTGAGACTGGCTTAGGGCACAGTATGTGAGCAGAGTCCAGAAGAAAAATGAGGAATATGGCTTTCTAGGCCAAAGCTCAACACTGTCTATCCAGTTTGCTTTGGAAAGAGAGCCTTTAGGATCCTGGTGAGCCCTACCTAACTCCTCCCAATTTAGATCATTCTCCTCTCCACATTAAACTGAGCACACAGACATGCATACACAGAAATGGATTCATCACTGGAGATAATGGAATGGTGGTTAAGGAAGGGCTTATAGCCTGTAAGTGTTAGGGAAAAAGGAGGAAAGACTTGGAGACAGATCTGACATGGAGCAGGGACATTTATTCTCCTGGAAACATGTACAAAATTCCATAGCATGAAGGGGATTCTTAAAGTTCCCATAGTCTCGCAGGGGAACAGGCCCTCTCCATAGTAGTCTCTGGAGAAGAGTCTGAGGTCCTATCGCCCACCATTCTCAGCTCTTAGGACTAGGATGAGCACACACGCTAGGCCACAGTAAAATGGGGACCATAGTTTGAAAGGACTCAGTTTCCTTGTCCATAAACTGAGTGTCTTCTCTTTTATCACTGGTGTTCAGGAGACACTCTGCGTTGAGGATACCCAAATAAAGTTTCCTCTGTGGGGATTAAGTGCTAGTGCTGGCCACCAAAGGGGAGGCAGCCTCCTGAATGTGTTTGTGCTCAGATTTGTTACAGCAGCTGGAGGGAAGAATCATACAGAGGTCATTCTGACCTTTCCCCTGCCTCAGAAACATCAGGCACCTATTATTATGAGTGACCATCTCCACAGACTGAGCTGGTCAGAATGAGGAAAGGGGGACTCGACAGTCTTTCAGTTTATTCAGCCACTATGCCCTGAGCACCCACCCAGTGCCAAGTACCTTGGTTCACCTAAGTGTGGTGCTGTAATTGAACAAGTGTTCTCGGCCTGTCAAGAACTCGTAGTCGAAGGGTGAAAGTTACAAAAGCAAAAACATGACAAAAAAAATAGCAATTAAGACAAAAACAAAGCAGGGTGCAGTGAGGGAGGTCTGGCGAGCCACTGTGTAGGAGGGTTTGAAAGGCCTCACTTGAGATTCTTACTGGAACCAGAATAGGAAGAGGGAGCCAGCCCTGCACACATCTGGGAGCAGTGAGTCAAGGACAAGTCACGTGGGTGAGAGGCTCACTGAGAGAAGTGAATTTGACCAAAGGAGGTAAGGAAGGCAGTCAGTTTGGCTGGAGGGGACCTGGGAAATGAGAAAGGAGATGGGGATGGATAGTTGGGTCTCATCCTTGGGTCTGATAGACTTTTAACAATCAATTCCTCCCTGCAACAGTCTACAAAACTCAGCACCTCCAAACCATGAATATTGAATAGCTCATAAACTGGAAACTAGTAATCCTGGCAAAACAAGGCTGGGCCCTCTATTTCTAGGTCTCTATGAAGTTGGAGCAGTGGTCTCAACTGAGGCTCAACTGAATATTTCCTCTCAAGCTCATTCATGTGACTATTGTCAGGATTCAGTTTTCTCTCAGAGCATGACTTCCATTCTGCCTGTTAGCATGTGGTTTCTCTCTCTTCTGTCCTATATGTGCCTGTCCATGGAATCAATGTTAACATCAGTGCTTTTTCCCATTACAAGGCAATGAAAAATGAGGGAAATGGGGAGGGGGGGACATTGGCATGGAGAGAGAGAGAAAGAGAGAGGGATGGAGAGGGAGAAGGAAGGGGAGAGGGACATGGGAAGAAGGAGAGGGAGAGAAAAGGAGAGGGAGAGGAAGAAAGAGAAGTGGAGGGAGAGTTAGGGAAAGGGGAGGGGAGAGAGAGGTAGAGAAAGGGGAAGGGAGAGAGAGAAATCAATGAAGAGAGAGAAACAGGGACATAATAGCTTTGATGTTTTTTAAACGTAGACATGATATCTCATCACTTTGTGCTCTATTGATAAGAAGCCAGTTACTAACTGCTTCATGCTTACCCAGGGATGTGTATACTTGTGGAGAAGAAAACTGCAAGTCATAGTGGAGAGGATATGGTGATACACTCACACAATTCGTGTAGAGGAAAGCACTAAAATGTGACTTAGAATTAATGAGTGCCATTGAGATTAAAGACTAGAATATGCTTACTTGGTCTCCTCAAGCTGAATATAAATCTACACTGAAGATGAGTGAAAATGTACAAGGCAAAAATAAGTATGGTAATATGGAAAAAGCAGATCATACCCCTGTAGTCAAATAAAAGGCAACTCCCCATGAAATTTACATTTGTAAGATAATTTTTCTGAAATAATTAAAAGGAGAGCTATGCCCCTTGGTTTTTCAATTCTTTTAGGTTAAGTGTCTTAAAAGTTATTTATTTATTTATTTTTAATTTTTTTATTTAAATTCCCGTTAGCTAACACACAGTCTAATATTCGTTTCAAGTGTACAATATTGTGATTACATACTTTCATACAACACGGGGTCTCCTCACAATAATTATGTTAAACACGTGATGTGGATTCAGGACTGCATTTAAAAGTTCTTTGAAAAAAATTGCAACATGTCTTTCATGGATTAAGCAACACTTGGTCATTTACAACCATCAAGTATCAAAGCTTCAAGTGCTATTGGAAAATATAGAGTAGTTCTAATGTTAATGTTTCAAGGAACCTCTATACTGTTTTCCAGCATGGTTGCACCAGTTTGCATTCCCACCAAGAGTGCAAAAGTGTTCACCTTTGTCTGCATCCTCATCGTCATCTGTTGTGGCCTGAGTTCTTAATTTTAGCCATTCTGACAGGAGTGAGGTGGTATCTCATTGTGGTTTTCATTTGTTTTTTTTTTCTGTGAGTGATGTTGAGCATCTTCTAATGTGTCTGGTAGCCTTCTGGATGTCTTCTTTGGAAAAGTGTCTATTCATGTCTTCTGCCCATTCCTTCACTGGATTATTTGCTCTGTGAGTGTTGAGTTTGGTAATTCTTTAGAGATTTTGGATACTAACCCTTTATCTGATGTCATGTGCAAATATTTTCTCCCATTGCGTTGGTTGACTTTTAGTTTTGTTGATTGTTGCCTTCACTGTGCAGCAGCTTTTTGTCTTGATGAGATCTCAATAGTTCATTTTAGCTTTTATTTCCCTTGTCTCTGGAGACATGTAAAGTAACAAGTTGTGGCAGCCCAGGTCAAAGAGGTTGCTGTCTGTTTTTACTGTAGAATTTCCTGTCTTGAAACCTACTTGTAGGTTTCTGTCTCACATTTAGGTCTCTCATCCATTTTGAATTTATTTTTGTGTGTGGTGTTAGAAATTGGTCCAGTTTCATTCTTCATGTTGCATGTTGCTCTCCAGTTCTCCTAGCATCATTTGCTAAAGAGACCGTCTTTTTTCCATTGGATACTGTCCTGCTTGACAAAGTTTAATTTTCTATATATTTGTGGGTCCATTTCTGAATTCTCTATTTTATTCCCTTTATCTATGTTTCTGTTTTTGTGTACTACCATACTGTGTTGATTATTATAGCTTTGTAATACAGCTTAAAGTCTGGGATTGTGGAGCCTCTAGCTTTGGTTTTCTTTCTTTCTTTTTTTTTTTTTATGTTTGTAAAATTGTCTCCCAGTCAAAAACTTTGTTGATTCTTTTTTAAAGTGTTTCTCAAAGGACTTAATTTTAATAAAGTCCAATTTATTATTCTTTCATGGACATTTATTTTGGTGTCATATCTTTAAAAATGTTTTTATAACCTAGAGTTAAAACATTTGTCATGGCTTTTATTTATTTTGTTTGGAGGTTTTATCATTGTAGTTTTTCTTAATATGAAATTTATTGTCACATTGGTTTCCTTTTTCAACATTTCTTTGGCTATTTGGATTCTTTTGTGTTTCCATGCAAATTTTATGATTGCTTGCTCTAGCTCTGTGAAGAATGCTGGTGTTATTTTGATGGGATTGCATTTAATGTGAGGATGGCTTTGGGTAGTATCTACATTTTAACAATATTTGTTCTTCCAACCCATGGACATGGAATAATTTTTCCATTTCCATTATTCCATGGAATAATTCTTCCATTTCCTTCATAAGCTTTCTATAGTTTTCAGTGTACGGGTATTTTACCTTTTTTGGCTAGGTTTATTCCTAGGCATGTTATGGTTTTTGGTGAAATTGTAAATGTGATTAATTTTTTCATATCTCTTTCTGCTGCTTCATTATTGGTGTAAAGAAATGGAGCTAGTTTCTGTACCTTGATTTTATATCCTGTAGCATTGGTGAATTCACATATCAGTTCTTGCAGGTTTTTGGTAGAGTCTTTTGGATTTTCCTATAGAGTATCATGTCATCTGTGAAGAGTGAATGTTTGACCTCTTCCTTGCCAGTTTGCATGCCTTTTCTTTCTTAATTTTGTCTGATTGCTGAGGCTAGGGATCCCAGTACTATGTTGAACAACAGTGGTGAGAGTGGACAGCCCTGTCATGTTCCTGACCTTAGGGGGAAAACTCTCAGCTTTCCCCCATCAAGGATATTAGCTGAGGTCTTTCATATAAGGCCTCTGTGATGTGGATGTAAGTTCCTTCTATCCCTACTTTCTTAAGGGTTTTTATGAAGAAAGTATGCTGTATTTTGTCCAATGTACTTTTCTGCATCTATTGACACAATCGTATGGTTCTTATCCTTTCTTTTATTCATGTGGTGTATCACATTAATTGGTTTGTGGATATTGAACCAAACCTGCAGCCCAGGAATAAATATTACTTGATTATGGTGAATAATTCTTTCAATGTATTGTTGATTTCCGTTTGCTAGTATCTTTTTTTTGTTGTTTGTTTTTTTTAGTTTTTAATTTTTTATTTTTTAATATATGAAATTTACTGTCAAATTGGTTTCATACAACACCCAGTGCTCATCCCAAAAGGTGCCCTCCTCAATACCCATCACCCACCCTGCCCTCCCTCCCACCCCCCATCAACCCTCAGTTTGTTCTCAGTTTTTAACAGTCTCTTATGCTTTGGCTCTCTCCCACTCTAACCTCTTTTTTTTTTCCCCTTCCCCTCCCCCATGGGTTTCTGTTACGTTTCTCAGCCATAGCATTTGCTAGTATCTTGTTGAGAATTTTTGCATACATGTTCATCAGGGATTTTGGTCTATAATTCTCTATTTTAGAGGGGTCTTTGTCTGGTTTTAGAATCAAGGTAATGCTGGCTTCATAGAATGAGTGTGTAAGTTTACCTTCCATTTCTATTTTTTTTAACAGTTTCAAAATAATTGGTATTAATTCTTCTTTAAAATTTTGGTATAATTCCCCTGGGAAGTCATCTGGTCCTGAACTCTTGTTTGTTGGGAGATTTTTGAAAACTGATTCACTTTCCTTACTGCTTACGGTCTCTTCAAATTTTCTATTTCTTCTTGTTTCAGTTTTCAGTAATTCATAGGTTTCTATGAATTTATCAATATCCTCCTGATAGCCCAATTGGTTGGCATTTAATTGATCATAATATTCTCTTGTAATTGTTTGTATTTCTTTGGTGTTTGTTGTGATCTCTCCTCTTTCATTCATGATTTTATCTATTTGAGTCTTCTCTCTTTTCTTTTTGAGAAGTCTGGCTAGGGATTATCAATTTTGTTCATTATTTCAAAAAATCATATCTTAGATTTATTGATCTATTCTGTTTCTTTATTCTATGTCATTATTTCTGCTCTAATCATTTTTTTTTTCTTCTGCTTCTGGCTTTGGGCTTTATTAGCTGCTTCTTTTCTAGAAACCTAATCTAATATTGTGTACCTATCTTGCTTCTTGAGATAGGCCTGAGTTGCAATGTATTTTCCTATTGACGACTGCCTTTGCTGCATCCAAGGGGTTTGGACTGTCATTTTCATTTTCATTTTCTTCCATGTATTTTTTTAAAAAATTTTCCTTTAATTTCCTGGCTGACCCATTCATTCTTTAATAGGATTTTCTTTAAACTCGATGTATTTGAGGGAATTCCAATTTTTTTCTTGGGGTTGATTTCAAGTTTTATAGTGTTGTGATCTGAAAGTATGCATGATATGATCTCAGTTTTTTTGTTCCAGTTGAGGGCTGATTTGTGACGCAACATGGGATAAAAAGAATGTGTATTCTGTTGCTTTAGGATGAAGTGGTCTGAATATATCTGTCAAGTCCCTCTGTCCCAATGTCCCTCTGTCCCTGTGTCCCTTCTTCAGATTCATTGTTTTTTTATTGATTATCTCTTAGGTGATCTGTCCATTGTTGCAAATGGAGTATTAAAGTCTCCTATAATTATGGTATTATCATCAACAAGTTTGCTTGTTTTTGATTAATTGATCTATATATTTTGGTGTGTATATATCTTGGGGGCATAAATACCTACAATTGTTATCTCTTCTTGATGGATAGATCCCTTAATTATGATATAATGCCCTTATTCATCTCTTGTTACAGTCTGTTTTAATATCTAATTTTTCTGTTATAAGTATGGCTACTCTGGCTTTTTTTAGTAGTAGTGAAGCTTAAGTTTAGTACACTTTATAAAATGGTGATGAATTTTCACATGAATAAAAGACCTCATGGTGTCAAATAAGGAAATTACAACTCTGGCTTTCTTTTGATGTCCATTAGCATTACAGATTATTCCCCATCCCCTCGTTCTAAATCTGCAAGTGTCCTCGGGTCTAAATAGAGTCTCTGGTAGGTAGCGTATAGATGGATCTTGTCTTTTACCCATTCTCATATCCTGTGTCTTTTGACTGGGGCAGTTAGTCCATTTACATTCAGATATGTATTGGAAGATATGAATTACTGTGTAAGCTGTAGCTTTCATTTGTGTGGTATTGTTTCTGGTCCTTTGTATGTTTGCTGCTTTCCACTCATAGAGTTCCCCCTTAGAATTTCTTGCAGGGCTGGTGTAGTGATCACTAACTTCTTTAGCTTTTGTTTGTCTGGGAAGGTCTTTATCTATTCTTCTGTTCTGAATAACAACCTTAGTGGGTAAAGAATTCTTGGCTGCATATTTTTCCTATTCATTACATTGAATATTTCCTGCCACTCCCTTCTGGCCTGCCAAGTTTCTGTGGGCAGGTCTGCTACTAACCTTATGTGTCTATCCTTGCAAGTTAAGGACTGTTTGTCCCTAGGTGCTTTCAGAATTTTCTCTTTGTCCTTGTATTTTGCTAGTTTCACTATGATATGTCTTGGTGTTAAGTTGTTTTTGTTGATTTTACAGGGAGTTCTCTGTGCCTCTTGGACTTTGATGCCTGTTTCCTTCCCTACATTAGGGAAGTTCTCAGGTATAATTTGTTCAAATAAACCTTCTAAGTCTTCCTTCATTATTTAGCTATTTCCTTTTCCTATTTTGTTTTCAGCTCTATTATTTTCCATCATTTTAACTTCTATTGCACCTACTCTATCCTCTACTTCTTCAGTCTTCACTGTCACTGTATTTAGTTTATTTTCCATCTCACTTATAGTATTTTTGAAATCATCCTAACTAGTTCTTAGGTCTTTGATCTCTGCAGCAAGGATTTCTCTGGTGTCTTCTATGCTTTTCTTCAAGCCAAGCTAGTAATCTTTTGACTGTTTTTCTAAATTATGGCTCACGTATATTGCTTTTATCCGCTTTGAGTAAATCCTTGGCTGTGATTTCTGCTTGACATATGGCAGGGGCGGGAAGGAAGAATGCCTTTGTCCTTGTTACTTTGGCTACGTTTCTGTGTTTTAAGTGTTTTAAAAGCTTATTATCTTTCCTGCACCTGAGAATACTACTATATTTAAAAGGGGTCATACACTTCTAGGGCCTGGCATTTCAGGAAGTGTTTCTGGTGTATGCTGTGTGCATTCAGTTGCATTTAGCGGTTCTTACCCTTTTATGAGTCCTCTGTAGAGTTCCTCCTTGTTTGCAGAGGTGGAGTGATTGCACCTTTAACTAGGTCTGCTTTGATTTGTTTGTTGAAGTAACCTTAGGGGAAAAAAGGAGGGGGGAAGACTGATCCCATAAAAAGGGAAAAGGAACGGAAACAAACAAACAAAACAAACAAACAAAAAACAGAAAAAATTAACAGGCTGATTCCAAGGAAAAAGAAAGTAAAAACGGGAAAAAGGCAGAAGGGAAAAGAAGGAAAAGGAAAAGAATAAAAAAACAGATTTAAAAAAGATAAGAGGAAATGCCAAAAAATAAGCCAGAAACTATGTGCCTGATTCCAAAGCAAGAAGGAGGAGGAAGAGGAGGAGGAGGAGGAGGAGGAGCAGGAGGAGAAGGAGAAGGAGAAGAAGAAGAAGAAGAAGAAGAAGGAGGAGGAGGAGGAGAAGGAGGAGGGGGAGGAGAAGAAGAAGAAGAAGAAGAAGAAGAAGTCCTTTGACTTGGGATCTCATCCCCCACTGAATATTCAATGTGGCAGCCCTCACTGAATACAAGGGAAGTCAGCTTGCCCTGCATTGAAACTGTCTTCTGTTTTTTTTCTTTGTTGTGCAGCTGATTCAAAACCCAAAGTCTTAAAGAATCCAGCATTGCTTGGATCCACTCCCCTCCTCCAGAGTAAAGACTCTCCACCTTGTTGATAAAAGCCTTTGGCTGTCAACTGAAGGGTCTTTTGTCCATGGGAGTCAGTAAACCCTGTTCCAAAAGTATTCCAGGAAGGGGACTGTTCTCTCGCAGGGCACCTCAGAGATTTCTACACCACACTATGCACTCTAGGGCCAGCTGTCTCCTCTCCAGGAAGACAAGCCACACCTCCACAATGGAGAAAGTCAAGTACTTCCAAAACCTCAGTTTGGGCTACAGAAGCTGTTTGCAAAAAAAGAACTGGGACACACAGTACTTCTCACTCCCCAGTCTTTGGTCCAGACAGGTTTTTCTCTTGTGCTAACTCAATGCTGCACTTTCTCATCCACTCTCTTTCTCTCCCTTTTGTCTTTCCTCAGAAAGGGTTCCTTCCCCTCTGCATCTATGCTGTTTTCTCTCCCCCAATTCACATCTACACACCTTGAATTAGCCAAACTGTGTCCTTCTAACTGTGTAGATCCTTCTGCAACTCCACAGATCTATTTCCTGGCTGTTCCAAGTTATCTGACGTTAATACAGCTGTGTTTGAGGATTGAGAAAACCCAGAGTCCCGTTACTTCTCCACCATTAACTCTTCCCAGTTTTTCTATTTTAAATTTTGTTTCACCATTTGAAGAAAGCCCTCCCACCTGGGTTGAACTTTAGGAAGCTGCTATTTGGTATTATCATTATTATGTTTACTTTTTAAGGGCAGAGGAAACTCACTTTACATCAAATATTTCTGAAGAATTAAGGCTAAAATCTTGCATTAAATACCCAGTTGGAATTCTGTCTACTTACCTCATGAGCAGAGTATGGTCACTTACCAAGAAGCAGAAGTGAGTCTTCATACAAGAAACCATGCTTGTAGCCCCGCCCTTGCCAAGCTGGGTGGAGGATGCCCCAGTCCACACTCCATCTGTACATCCACCCGGAGAGTGAAAGAAATGAGGCTCCCACTGGCTTTGTTTCAGAAGGCATCTTGACTAGGCTCCAGACCCACGGGGTCATGCAGATTCTGGAACACACAGCTCTCTGGGAAAAGCCCTGGTTCACAGCATTCACCAATGCCCATGGTGTAAACTTGCCTGCTGTGGCCCCCATGGGGACACAGAGCACAGATTTGACTCAGTCTGACCTCAGTCAACTTGGCATGTCTGCCACCAAGAAAATGGCCAGGTAGTGAGACGATAGCCAGGACTCCCAATTGTACTTGTTTCCAAACACACAAGCAGGCCTCCGGGGTGAGGTTTGCCAATACAACATTTAAAATATCGCATTAAACTATTATTCATCTTGATGACTAAGTCTTTGGTGCTCCATTAGATATTGTGCCTGAGGTAGGTAGACTTCACTTCTCCCACCCTTCTCCCACTCCAGCAGCTGCAGGCCTCCCACCTGCAGGCATCACTACAAACATCAGGGCTGGGCCAGCTGTGAGGGTACCAGGAACTCTGGGGCCACATATCCCCCAAGCTCCTCTCAAGCAGAGGTCTGTGCACCCACTGAGTATGGCCACATGGCCACTTCCTCCTGATGACTGCTCCTCCCATGATATATGAGGGGGCAGGAGAATGGACCCTCACCCCAGGCCCTGCCCCTGCTGGGCCTGGCTTCCAGAGTGGGAAGATGCCCCTCACCTTTCCCCCAACCATGAGCAGGAGGTATGAACTCACTATACAGCACATCTGCACATGGGAGAAGGCAGTGGGGATGGGAAGGAGAGGGAGGGCAGCCAGTGGTGGCATGGGCTAAAGAAAAGGGCAAGAACTTTTGGGTGGGAGGACCACACCACAGACCCCACCCTGTACCACCATCTATGGAACTGCTGGCCTATTGTTAACCCCTGTGCACCAACACCATCCCTCATTTCTGCTCAGGGAAAGGGTTAGAGCTAGTTGGGCAGAGAGCATTGCACATATTTCACCCTTCAACAAACATTTTCTTCTTTCCTCTCTCTTCTGCATGCATGGAGGAGGCAGTATCTTACTCCCAGGGATATCTCTGGGATACATTTATATGGAGGTCACAGAGGAAATCCCAGCCAGCCTTTGTCTGGAATCACCCCAAAATGGAATCTCTGAACTGTTTACTATTCAGGATGGAATCACTGGAATCAGCCAGGGGAATGAGGCAAGCAGGCTCCCTTCCCTCACCCTCATCCCCATTCCAGAGAAAGCCTACTACCAAGCTCAGGGGTAGGAGAGCTATTCTCCTTTGGGATATCAGATGGCGATGGCTGTCACTGAGTGCAGGACAGAGTGGAAACATCCACCTATCCCTTGGTGCCAACCGAGTGAGTTCCAACTTCTTGGCTCCAAAGAGGAAGGGAAGACACAGTCACAAGTGCAGTAAGGGGAAAGAAATGGCTGCAGCATGGGAGGCAAAATTCCTTTGACATTTCCATCCAATGGAAATGTGGTCAATGTGGAGAGGAGATGTTTAATTTCATTTTCCCTCAACCAGAATATGGGCCACCTGGCTCCTAATCCCTCTGGCTCAGCCTCCACACAAACAGTTCTCTGCTAAATCTCTTCCACTGTCTTAGGGCTCTGGATGTCTATGTAGTTGTGAAAGCAAAATGCCAGGGGCACATTGGCTCAAGCTATCTCATAGTCATAAGGGCTTGACTAGATTCAACATTTGCAAACAGAAGATATTACTCCAAAAGACTGAATTTGTATGCACCCAAGAAAAACCTAGATTGATAATAAAGCAATGCAGTGAAAATGGATACATGGAGGGCCAGAGTTCTTCATTACAGGTGAGAATTTGATAATGTTGATAATAAAGTGACTAGCAGAATGTATAAGCAAGGTGGTTGGCTCAGGAATAAGAAGAACCTTTCTGGGCTTTGGCTAAG
>NW_026526748.1:0-30877 GCF_024362965.1 Panthera pardus | reverse complement strand
ATCCATTTCAGGAGTTGATAAAGATGCAGTCACTTAGTAGGAATATCATGCAGCTTATTCTTTGGAAATGTCTCAGTTCTGACCTGCATTATCTTGAGCAGCCATTTGAAATCCCTACGCCTCTGTTTCTCAATTTCTAAGGTGAAGTTTGTTGATAACTCACTGGAATACTTCACTTAATACAGGGAAGTGCTATGGTTTTCAGCAAAAAATGCCTTGAAGGTACCAATTTTTTATCATTCCCCCAAAATAAAAATGTAGTTTCAGAGCCTAGAACCTTTCCTGGCATAGGCACTCAGATCCCTCCTCTTGCACAAGTTCATGAGGTGATGGGAGTTTATGGTCTGAGCTCCAAAGATCTTTCCAGTGGCTCTTGGTGAAACCACTGACCATATTTTCCTCATGTCTACCTGTTGTGAAAAGGAGTCAACCCTGTGCCTAAATGAGGCATGATGTGGACATTACAGGCAGGCACAGTGGTGTTTGAATACCTGGTTCCAGTTTAACCATGCAGAAACATCTCCTACATCACCACATTCCTGGACCCCTGTCATTACTCCAACACCATCTAACATATCCTGGACCATCTATTTAACAGGTGAGTGTGTGGTTCTGAGATAGAATTACAGTGAGTCTTCTGCTTACTGTGGTTCTGGGAAATGTCACTGCACCTCTCTGAGTTTCACTTCCTTCTTTTGAAAAGTGAGGTGGGAAGAGAATGAACATCATAGGGTTAGTGTAGGAAATCATGGGATAAGTCATAAGGGGTCCTTACCTGGCTCCTGGATATGCGGAAGGGTCTTCTTCATGTTTATTATTTATTTCTCCCCAATGAAGAAGCTCTGTTTCACCCCTTGGTGTCCTGTGGCTTTTCTGAAATCAGAAAAGTACATGGAGAGACACCTGTTTTCCCATTTGCAAAGAAGTTTTTAGATTCCATCCAGCTAGTACTGGATCTTGACCTTGTGTGGTCAGATTAGGCATCTCTGGGAATAGGAAAAGGAATGCCAGCCCACTGAGATATCTAGGAATGTTGTGGTTTGGGCTCATTTTTTACATAATATATATAAAACAGCTACTACATGCAGGCACTTCCACAGACATTCAAACAATTCAATAAATGGAGCAGACTCCATTTCTAGTCTGAAAGTCAGTCCAATTCTAGTCTGAAAGTCAGCCACAATATACATCATAGGCAGTCATGACCATCGTGTATTAGATGTGATGCCTCCACGGCCCTCTCTAGATATGAGTGCATCTTCCCATCTTCAAACTGGGATGACGAAACATAGGACCAACTAAAAAGGGACTGCTCTTTCAACTTAGAAAGATGACCTAATGTCTCCACAAGACACAGTGGAATGGTATGTGGTCTGTGCTTGGGGAGTAACTGACAGTACTCTGATCTAACATGTTTGATTACCATGGTGGCTGAGATCTTAGGGATGCTGCTGCATGAGCAAGTAAGTCAGCTGTTAATGGTGTCCTTGGCCCCTGGGAAGCAGAGGGGAGGCTTAGTTGAGCCAGGCCCTGACAGACCCTGACAGACCTGTCCTTTCCATAGCCCCATCTTGCTCTGCCTGCTCCTCTCCATATCCACTTCTCCTCACTACCACAACTGTGACCCAGAATAGTAGGTGTGGTGAGCAGCCATCTCACAAATAGGCCTCAAACTTCAATCCTGATGCTCACTTGCATAGAGGATGTGGTACGTTATGCCCAGGCCCTTCAGGAGATGACTGTCAGTGGGAAGACAAGACTCAAATAGGATCAACATTAGACCCGCTCCATGACTAGGACTTTCATGGCAAGGACTCCCACAAAGTGGTTGGGAGTGGGGTTGGGGACATCTTTTGGTCCCCAGACACAAAGTAGAGGGCTGTGGAAGTATGGTGTGAAATGAAAATACAAGCCTCAGACTCTACACATGACTCCCCCTAACACCATCTCTCCCTTCTTGGGTACCTGGTCACATCAACACTTCCAGGATGACTGGTGACTCCTGCCACTGTCCTTGGTTAAAACTAAAGGTGGCATATTCACAAGTCAATCTGACTTGCTTAGATCTGAAGTACCATGACTCCCTCTTCATGGTACAATTGGACCACCTAGCGCCCATTGAGACAAACCAACAGGATAGGGGGAACTGCAAACTGGTAAAACTATGTATTGTGAAGTTCATGTGCTGGGTCTTGTTTAAAAGAAAGTGAGATTTTTTTCCCTGTTGTTGGAAAGACACATGGAAAGTCAGTTATATGTTAGAACCTTCCTCTTTGTCCTGCTCCAGTGCCAGATCCAGAGTTACAGCAAGCTGCAGAGCTAGAACAAGGGCTGACTCTGAATTTAGAGCTTGCTCCAGCTCTATTTCTACTACCAGCCCTAGTGCTTGAGCCAGAATTTACACCATCAACCATTCCAGTGCTGGTGCAAAAACAAATATCTCCAGGATGAATGCCTGGTACTGAGCTGAAGTCATCTAGACTATCAGCTATAGTCAAAATTCCATCTCTGCCTCCTAAAAATAGAATCAGCTCTAACCCCAGAGGCCTCCTGTCCCTGGTTTGTGTCCAGAAAGAACCGACCCATTAAGGAGAAGCCTGACTTCATGGCCTTCCCTCCCCAGCTGGTGGCAGAGCAGTTAAGGATGCGGTGAACAGCTAGGTTCTCAGGGAGAGGCGGAGAAGGCCTTCCCTCTGCCATCAGCTATCCCAGATATGCCTGGCTTTAATCTGCATTCTTATGAACTGGGTTCAAATCCCAGCTCCACCACTGGCCCTTTATATGACAAACGTAACTTTCTTAACCTCAAAGCCTTTGCTGTCTACTTCTATCAGTAGAGATGGAAACAGCACCTGTTGCACAGAGTGGCTGTGAAGATTAAATGAGGTAGAACACATAGAAATCCAGGCAGGACCTGTCCCAACTGGTGGCCACCCATCTGCCCAGTAGGCTCAGCAGCCTTACTACTTCTTAGATACCTGATATACACATAATCACAAGGAAGTACAGGCCATGGTTCTAGCTGTCACAGGGGAATGTGCAGACCAATAAAGAGTGCAGAGGGTGATCAGATTGGGTGAAAGATGCCCCCTTGGGAAGAGTCAACATAAGCCACCTTCTTAGGTCTTGGAGTTAGTGAAGATGGGGTGAGTGCAAATGCCTTCTTCTTTCCCCACCAGTATTGGGTCCTGGGTCATCCCATGCTGTGTGCCCTCAGTGGACAGAGAAAAAAACCTAGGACTTCCACAGGACATAGGCAATGTCCTCAACTCCCTGAGGATCCAAAGTTCCAATTATGACCAGAGACCTGTGTCAGGGACAGTTGATGACCACAGCTGCTGAGCTATGCTATGGCTGCACCAGATGACATTGTCCTTGCTCTAGGAGCTTTTTAAAAAGGTCATGCCCAGTCTTTTTCCCCAGAGGAACAAGCTTGTCCATGAGTACCTGACACCCACTGTCTGGCCCACTCACAGCCATTTCTAAAGTATGACCAACTGCGTCATCACCACCAGCTTTGAGGACCTAAGATGACAGTCCAGGCCAGTGGATCATTGGATCCAGGTGGCCCAGGAAAATAATGTAAGGCTTAGTGGAGTCCCTCCATAGAGTTGTGGGAACTTCCCCTTCACACTTCAGTTCTCAGGATTGAAGTCTATGGTTTGAGCTCCTACAGTACCTCATCACTTCCTACCAGGGCACACTGACCTTGACTCACATGTCCTAGTGGTGGGATGCTCACTTCCTACCTAGCTCCTTTCTTAGGTCGAACTAAAATTCTCCTCCCTAGAAGTTTTACTCTTTGGGCCCTAAATGTGCACTTCTAGGCTTCCTGACCATTTGTCTCATTCAGGAGCAGAGATTTAAACTGACAGGACTGAAGTTAGAGCAACTAGGGCTTCACCACCCCATCTGGAAGCCCATTCTCTTCCCTCCTGAGGAGTGTCAAATCCTGCATAACTCTTTACTGCATGCCATTCTCTCTTCTCTGCAGAGTGGTGTAACTCATGGGTGTAAGTTTTCAGGTGTGGAGGCCTTTCCCCAAGGAAGACCAGTGTTAATTAGGGATCTTCCATATCTCTGCTATTGGCACCTCAGTCAGCTGGGACCTCCTGGGAGACAACAAACTCTTGGGAAAATACCTGGGCTAGTAGGCAAGGTCTCTACATCTCCATGGGTCCTTAGCTCACCACTTCTGCTTCAGAAATCAGTTTCATTAAATGTCACCTTGGGTTAGGCCAACTGGAGATTTTCAAGTGTTTACAGCAACAGAACTCCATGCCCAGTTGGAACACAAACTGGTCAAAACTGAGATTCTCAATAGAAATTCGAATACAGGCCCCAGGTGGCCACCATGACAGCTCCCTCCCCAGGCCCATGGAGACTTCCATTCTCAGAAGAAGCCAGTGGGAAAGAAATAAATTTAAATTCCCCATATTATTATTAAATTTGTCCTTCTTTCTTTCTCCTCCTCTCCCAGGGAGAATTGCCAAAAACTTCAGGAGCTGTATATCCAAGGCTATTCACTGAGCAGGGAACTGATGATCAAGGTAGACTGGAGGATGGAGATCTGGAGAGAGAGGAGGGCTGAGAGGGAAGGAGGACTGGGCAGGATGTAGTTTGTTCATTTCTCACTTAATATTTCTTTGAAAAATTAGGCGTTAATAGGAAGATGGATGTTTGGCCTATGGGCAGGTGGGGTCAGTCTGTGGGCAGAAAACACTGGTCATGGAATATAATGGTGGTGGATGGGCTGTTCAGGGTGGGGGGATGCTGAGATGGCAGAATTAGTAAGTGTGTGGCTTCCACGCAGCTATATCCTGCTGGCACTTACCTTCCTCTAAACCACTAGGTGGTTGGGGTATCTGGGGTTACTTTCTTCCTTAAACCAGCCCAATCTGTCCATAGGAAGTCAGGTCCCTGCTCATCCTTCTGGCTTCACCACATCTCCAGTGGAGGGCACCATGCTTGCCCTAGGATTGGGCACTTCAGGGGAATACCATGTGCCAGGTGGACAAACAGTGTGCCAGAATGCCTGGACTAGGGACAGATGTGAGTGCATTCTGCAACTCCTCACTGTGCCTCTATAACCATCATTTCTCATCTACCACAGTCAGGTTTCTCACCTGAGCGCCTAGTTGGCAAAGACATATCCTCCAAATGTCTTATGAAAACTGTCTGGGGAACTGATAGGTTCTTTCTTAGTGGACCCTTCCTGAATGGACATCAGAAGCATTATGTAAATGAGGAAGCAAGTGTCCTCTTACCTCCTACCGTGTTAATCAGAGATGGCACCTCTGATTGAGTGAAGAAAAAATTCTGTGCATGGGGATGTTTTGAGGGGCTCCTTATGGAGGTGAAGCCTTTAGCATACCTTGGTTCCAGCCTGGGTGTCAGAGACTCCAGTGGAGCTGGGACAGGGAGGTGCTAAACAAACAGGTTCCTAAGATACCCCATCACCTCAATCAGTGGCTTGGCTTAGGACAGGATGCAAGTCAGTGGTGGGGTTGGGGGTGGGATAAAGGTTGCTGGCTCATGGCCTCTAGCTGGGAAAGGCAAGTGGCTTTTCCTCCGTAGGCCCCTGAGCAAGTCACTGCCCTACACTGGGCCTCTGGCTCATCTGGGAAATTGAGGGATGATGATTCTATGGCAAAGGCCTCATGGAGTGTAAGGTTCAAGGAAGCAATATGTGGAGATTTCTGCCCTGCTCCAACTGGAGGTGTAAAGACCAGAACACTAATGACAGAAACCTGACACTGAGTCCTCAGGGAACTCTGTGATATAGGTGTAGTTCTTCTCAGACCCTCCAGATAAGGAAGCATGTCAGGGAAGCCAATCTGCTGACCCAAAGTTAACAAAGTGAATGTTGGAACTGGGATTGATTGAGACTCAGACCATACTGGAGGACTGAGTAGCACTGGGACCAGCTGACTTGGATCATCTGATCCAAGGACCATCTGTCCAGGGTTTAAGGTCGGGGGCGTAGGGGGGAAATGGGGTAATGGTGGCTTCAATGAACTTGTCTTTAACCCTGGCAGGAAGGGCTCTTCACATTTGCTGCCCAGGTGGTAAACCCCCAGAGAGCCCGGAGAGGCAGCAGCAGCAGGTGAATGTGTTTGTAAGGAGGGGCTCCAGGGTCACAGACTAGGGGGTTCTCCTTACCAGCTGAAGGCCTCCAAATAAACAGAGGAGGAGGCTGGACAATGGAGGACACTCTGGAAATGGGTGAGCCTATGAGCTGATCAAAGAGGACCAGGATTTTGAAGTTTGGGAACCAAGAGCCCCTATACTGATCCCTGAGCCCTCAGTACTTGGCAAACCTCCCCTCATGAAAGGCCACCCTTATGAGCTGGAATTTCATGACCATCTTAGGGATGAGGGAGGGAAAGTCCCTGTGAAACACTGGTCCTCGTTCCTCAAGATGCTGAAGCAGCAGAATTGCCTGACTGCAAAGCTGTAGGAGGTTTTGACTGAGCAGGGGTTAGCCTCTCCACTCAGATGGTGCCCATCTGGGGAGAGTGAAGTCAGGCCTCTCCTCCTCTAGATGCCCACAAGTAGTGGAGCAGTCCTCAGTAGTGGAGCATGAGGCCTCAGCCTTCCTCTCTGTCATCAGAAAGGGCTGGGCTACTAGGTGCCTGAGCCTGCCCCAGTGTTTTGACTTCTTTTGAGCCCAGAGCCCGGCTTAGGGCCAACTTCTGTTTTCTGTGTGTTTGACCCCTTTATGGGACCTGACCTTAGTGCACTATGTTGACCAGTGGGCACAAGGGGGTAGTAATTGCTGGGGGCAAGGATGGAGAGTGTCTTTCTGGTGGACTCTGGCTGTCCGTCTCCCAGGGGAATGAGATCAACCTTCAGAAAAGGTACAGAGGTGAGCAATTGTACTCACTGTGGGAGTGGGTAAGGGAGTGGAAATAAGAAATGACCTTGGGCAGCACACTCTCTGCCTCCACCCCCTTCCTCTTACATTTACGTGGAGAATTTGAGGACAGAGAAGTGGGAAACCCATCCACTTTGTGGGTGGGGGTAGGGCAATGGCATCAAGGAAACCCTCCTGGAAGAGGGACTCTTTATAATGCATCTATGAGGACAGGCAAGACCTGCATGTGATTCAAGGAAATGAGGGATCTAGTGTATGCAAAGACCCAAGACTGGTTCCTTGCCCAAGTCCTCACCTCCCAGAAGTCACCTGCAGCATCCCCTGCCCAGGCCCTCTCTGCATCCTGTCCTTCCCTCTGGCATCCCAGGAATACAAAATAATGATGGAGATCTTGCTGCTCCACGTAGCTGCAAATCCTTACAACTTTGAGCCAGAGGAACAATCCAGGGTCTGGTTCAGGGATATGAAGTGGCTCAGCACTCCCAAGGCAGAAACAAATGAAGTGCTGTTGGCTGACTGAGCACTCAGAACAGGACATGGAGCACAGAGTGAAGGGGGCTTAAAAAGGGGGATGGTGATCTTATGGCAGCCACCAGGTCCTGAACACAAAGCCCAGTACCAGTAACCAGCCACTCTACTGAGACCAAGTAAAGCCTTTTCCTCAGCAACGGGGTAAACCTGGGACATTCAGGGTTCCTTGGGACTCTTACTTCCATTCTGATAAGAAGGACTTTGTGAGTCTTGTTTTGGTTCCCCTGAAGGCCACTAGGAAGGGGCTGACACCCTCTCCCACCACCAGTCCCTCTCACTCAGCCCTCTTCCCCAGTGCCTATTAACCTATTGGGAGGGGGAATATTTTTTTGTTGTTACAAATAGTAAATAGGTTTGAATATTATATCAAAATCCTGTTCCTGTTACAACTTGGGGGTTGCGGTTTGGTTCTTTCATTTCCTGTGCTCTTTTAAATGACAGACAGATTCTCACATTCCTCCCTGAATTAAGAGCCCTTTCAGAGTCATCAGCTTATTGTATGGGGGAGAATAGAGAACGGCTAGCCCCCCTCCCTGGAAACTGAAGGAGATCCCCAAGCACCCCTTATTCAGAAATTATATATATTTCAGTATCAGAAAGGAGCATAGACAGCTTCTTGGAACTGATGGGATTGAGAGATTCAAGATACTTTCACAGGTATAGCAATGGCCATTGATATTTGACTGTCTTTAACACTTGGCAGGACCATGTCTTAGGACAGGAGAAATGCTGTCTTTATACCTTTGTGGGGAGAAAGAGGAACACTTTTAGCTTGTCTTGACAAATCTTTTGACCAAATATTAGGAACTTGTACTTTTCTAGTTCAATCTCTGGAAATTCATTAGCTCTAAGGGTAATGTAAAAGAGCTTAAAATGGGAGTGGCTTAGTGGTTCAGTCAGTTAAGTTTCCCACTTTGGCTCAGGTCATGATTTTATGGTTAGTGAGTTCAAGCCCTGCATTAGGCTCTGCACTGATATCACAGAGCCTGGAGCCTGCTTTGGATTCTGTGTCTCCCTCTCTCTCTGCCCCTCTTCTGTTTGCCCTGTCTCTCTCTCAAAGGTAAATAAGCATTTTTTAAAAATCTTTTTTTTAATTTTTTTATTTTTGAGAGAGAGAGACAGAGTGCAATTGGGGAGGGGCGGAGAGAGGGAGACAGAACCCAAAGCAGGCTCCAGGCTCTGAGCTCTCAGCACAGAGCCCGATGCGGGGCTGGAACCCATGAACCATGATATCATGACCTGAGCCGAAGTCGGACGCTTAACTAATTGAGCCACCAAGGCCCCCCTAAAAAATCTTTTTTTTTTTTTTTGAAAGCTCAAAATGTGCATATGGAAAGGACAAGCCCAAGAGAAGAATTTACAAATGGAATGAGGGCATGCAGGACTTTCCATCCTCAGGGCTCCTTTAGAGGCTCTGTGATCAACTGGAATCATCCTGGGATCCTTGTTCACAACCTCTGATTTCCTTTTCCTGTTTTCATCTCCAGGGGGAAAAGATTTGTGCAGCTTTTAAAGCTACAGCTATACATCTTCTCTTGAGCATTACTGCTTTTTGTGAACTAGGATTTCCTTTACTTCCATATAAAATTTTTTAGTGCAAAAATTCCGTAGAAGGCCCCCAGCCTCTCAATCAAGTATGTCTCCACCTCCCTGGATAGTCCTGACTAATCAAGTGAGATCTGGTTTGTGAGGATAATAGATCACCATCTTGGCTGGTGAGGACCCGTACTCTCATTTGCTGTCCAAGGAGTCTCTGGGGACATGTGATTTGGAGTTCCATGGTCTAAGACAGTCACCAGTTACACACTCAGTCATGTCATTAATGGCTTATCCTAAACGGGCAATGAGGCTTGAGCCCACAAAGCTTGGTGCCCTTGGGTATCTGTGTTCTTTTCCATTTTTAAAAATGTTTTGGCTATGTCATGGAGTATCAAACTTTCTTGTTGGTAGCTCTGAGACATGAGGTGAAGTCAGGTGGTGTGGAGGGGTCCAGCAGGAAAATGCCATCAAAATGATAGTCTGTAGTCATGCATGGGCACAACCTTGCCAATTGTTCTTCATTGTGGATGGTAAACAACACTGCTCTGAGCTCACCCTCAGTACTCAACCCATGATTAGAAGCTAAAGAATTACCAGCTGGCATTTTGAACATCATCCTCCGAGAAACACACTGCGAGAGCAAGTGACAGGTAAATTGTTTGGAATTTATGATTTATCCTTTCCTTTGTAATGGCTGCAAGTGTCATCAAGACTCACAGAAGGCTAGATTTTGTGAAGGAGACTTTTTCAGAATAGCCAGCAACTGAGTATAAATCCTGGTTCTTAGCAGCACAGGTCCTTCCTGATATAGCAAAATCATTCACAAAAGTGACTGATGAAGGAAAGTTAGTAAGCCAGTATGTCTCCTTCAAAGAGAAAGAGAAGTGCCAGATCTCAGGGCTACTAGAAGGCCAAGAGGAAGGCACTGGTGTCTCAAGGCATACTCCTGCAGGACTGTGAGGCTCCTGAGACCTGATCAAATGTGTAATAACATTTAACAAACCCTTAACTTCTTATATGGCAGAGAAGGAACACTTTATTGCATGTTTGGGCATCCCCTGGGCAAAATTACAGTGAGAGTCACCCAGAAAAGACCCATGTTTGCAGCAAGGGTCACATATCACTCAAACTGTTTTGTTCTGTTTTGGCATTCTTCTACTCCAAAAGTTCCAATTATGTTTTTTTGTTTGCTCATTGTTGAACTTTTCATTTTATTTTTTCACTTTCTTCCTCGTTTTCTTAAATTGTTAACCTGTGTTCATTTGTAGTTTTGTGAGCTGCTTCTGAATGATTATTTTGCTCCTTTTAAAGAGTACCAGAGCAGTTCAGTTTCATTTTGTGTACTCCACCTTTTGGTCCACCTTAGAGACAACCAACTGATGCAACTAGTCCAACTGATCCAAGGGTCTCTTTGTACCCTCTGGAGATGCATCACTGAGTAGAGAATTTCTGTTAAATAGGTCCAACTCAATACATTCCACCTAATTCAGCTGCATGTTACTTCCACAATCATCCCAAACCCTTAATGTCCATTTCTTCAGAGTTTTTCTAGACTTCTCTTTATGAACTGGAAAAGGAATGCAGTTATTTTGGCGTGTGGCACAATTCTTCATGGGTTACACTGATTATCTCATGGTTTTGGACTTGCTGGTAGTTGAGTCTGCCTCAGGTGAGTTTTGGTATAGAAGCCAACAAGGCTGGTGGGTACTTGTCCGATCAAGATCAGCAGTGTCTTGCAAGGCAGCTGTCTCTGGGGAGACCATTACAGGATCCTCAGGAAATCAGAGTTAACCTCCTCAGACAGGGGTTGGAGGGATTCCTCTACTGACAGAGCAGACTCTGCACAATTGTGGAGCTGAATATACCAGCTCAATCAAAAGCTGTCCTCATGTCCCCATACTGATTTTCTGATCCCCATCCCATCTAAGGCAATGTAATTTCATTCACTGATATGTGATGGGAATTCAATGTGTGTTGTATTTTATTCAGGGGCATAGATGAGACTCTGCATGAAGTTTTCAAAAAGCTAAGCTCTGGAAATACAGGATTTACTTAAAGAAACATATAGAAATTTCAGCTCAATTATGGGGTACTTGAGCTGGGAATTTGACCCCCCTGAGTTCATTTGTTTCTTTCTACATTTAAATTAAGTGCAGTTTGAAGCGAGATATTAATTTCATTACATGTGTTTGTCAAAACTGATCTAAAATATTAAATACATGGTTGCCAAGAACCTTGCCTATTATGAATAATTGATTAGAAATACCTAATAGTTAAATGGTGGAGATATAAGGGCATCCTGGGTTTACCTCACCCCTCAAAAATAGCTGTATTGAGGTCAGATTACTTGGA
Organism: Panthera pardus; assembly: GCF_024362965.1. Lineage (NCBI taxonomy): Eukaryota > Metazoa > Chordata > Mammalia > Carnivora > Felidae > Panthera > Panthera pardus. Next base: position 19,578 of record NW_026526748.1, on the reverse strand, counting down.
ACACCTAGGAAATAAATCTACAGAGCAGCAGAAGGATCTCTAAAGTTGGAGGGAGACAGCTTGGCTGATACGAGGTGATAGATGTAAATTGGGGGAGAGAAAACAGCAGAGCTGCAGAGGGGAGGGAACAATTTCTGTGGAGAGACAAAAGGGAGAGAAAGAGAGAGGGGTTGAGAAAGTGGGGATTGAATTAGCACAAGAGGAAAACTCCTCTGGACCATGGACTGGGGAGCAAGAAGCACTGAGTGTCCCAGTTCTTTTTTGCAAACAGCTTTGGGGCTCAAACCCTGAGGTTGTGGAAGTATGCAACTTTCTCTGGAGTGGAGCCGTGGTATGCACTCCTGCAAAGGAGTGAACTGGCTGTAGAGTGCATAGCATGTTGTAGCAACCTCTGGAGCACACTGGAATACTTTTGGAAGAGGGTTTACTGCCTCCCCAAGGACAAAAGACCCTGCAGGTGACAGCCAAAGGCCTTCATCAGCAGGGTGGAGAGACTCTGCTCTGGAGGAGGGGAGAAGAACCACACCATACTATTCCTTTAAGACTTTGGATTTTGAATCCCAACCATGTGACAGAGAAAATACGTGAATTTTGGTATAAGGCGAGCTGGCTTCCCTCGCTAATCTGAAAGGCCTGCCTGAACAGTAGGGATTGGGATTCCTCAGTCCAAAGACTAGAGATTGGGGTGACACCACTTTCTCCTCAATACCAATATTGTGAGATTTCTGAGAGCAACACAGCAGCCCCCAGTGTAGGCAAAACCCACTTACACCAAACCCTGCCCCTCTTTGCCTAGAAACTGCTTATTTACTGGGGAAAGATTGACACTGGGACAACACAGCCAACTTCTCCTTCAGACCCACACAGCCACCCCCTCCCCAAGGCATCAACAGAAAACTATTGTTTTTTCCTTTTTATTTCTTTTGTCTTTTTTCTTTTACAATCAGGCTCATAGTTTCTGATTTGTTTTTTGTCATATCCTTTTATCTTCTCTTTTTTTTGATCAGGCTTTTTATTATTTTCTTTTCTATTTTCTTCTGTTATTTTTTCTTTATTTTTTTAACCTTTCTTTTTCCTTGGACTCGGCCTTATACTTTTTTGATTCTCTTTTTATGGGCGAATGCTCCTCCCCCCTTTTGTCCAGAATCATATCAAGAAGCAAATCAAAACACAACTAGTTAAAGGTCCAACACTTCACCACTGCAAGCAAAGAGGAGCTCTGAAGAGTACCAGTGGAAAGAGCAGCCAAACACAATAGCAAGGTGCACACAGCATACAACAGAAACACTTTCTGGAGTACCAGGCCCAAGACAGTGTATGACCCCTTTTTAATCTAATAGTACTCTCAGGCGCAAGACACATAACAAGTTTTTAAAATACACAAAAGTCAGAAACAGCCCAAATGACAAATGGAGGAATTCTCCCAGAAAGAAAGGTCAAGAAGAAATCACAGTCAGTGACTTGGTCAAAACAGGTATAAACATATATCGGAAAAAGAATTTAGAACAACGGTCATTAAGACTACTGGCTGAGCTTGCAAAAAGCATAGAAGACAACAGAGAAACAATTGCTGCAGAGATCAAAGACCTAAGAACCAGTCAGAATGATTTTTAAAATGCTATAACTGAGATTCAAAATAAACTAGCCACAGTGACAGTGAGAATGGAGGAGGAGAAGAGAGAACAGGTGAAATAGAAGATAAAACAATAAAAAATAATTAAGCTGAGAAAGAGGGAAAGGAACTTACTAGATCATGAGGGAAGATGTAGAGAACTAAGTGATTTAATGAAATGAAACAATATCTGTATCATAAGAATCCCAGAAGAAGAGATAGAAAAGGGACATTAGGTTTATTTGAACAAATTATAGCTAAAAAGCTTCCCTAATATGGGGAAGGAAACAAACTTCTATGTCCAAAAGGCACAGAGAAACCCCTACAAAATAAACAAAAACAGTTCAACACCATGACATATCATAGTGAAACTGGAAAAATACAAAGATAGAGAATTCTGAAAGCAGCTAGGGACAGTCCTTAAACTCCAAGAGTGGACACATGAGGTTAGTAGCAGACCTGCCCACTGAAACTTGGCAGGCCAGAAAGGAGAGGCAGGAAATATTCCTTCTGTTGCATAGGAAAAATATGTAGCCAAGAATCCTTTATCCAGCAAGTTTGTCATTCAGAATAGGAGAGATAAAGACCTTCCCAAACAAAAACTAAAGGAATTCATGACCACGACACCAGCCCTACAAGAAATTATAAGGGGGAATCTCTAAGTGGAGGGGGGAAAAAACCATCAAAGATTACAAAGGACCAGAGAACATCACCAGAAACATCAAATCTACAAATAACAAAATGGCACTAAATTCGTATCTTTCAATAAACACTCTGAATGTAAATGGACTAAATGCTCTAGTCAAAGACATAGGGTATCAGAATGGATGGAAATAGAAGAAATGGATACAAAAGAAAGATGAAGTAGTCATATTTATGTCGGACAAACTAGATATTGAAACAAAGACTGTAATAAGAGACAAAGAAGGGCATTATATCATAATTAAGGGGTCTAGCCATCAAGAAGTTCTAACAATTGTAAATATTTATACCTCCAATGTGGAGGACAATACATACATCAATTAATCACAAACATAAAGAAACTCATTGATAATAAGACCATAATGGTAGGAGACTTTAATTCCCCATTTATAGCAATGGACAGATCATTTACGGACAAAATCAACAAGGAAATAATGGCTTTGAATGACACACTGGACCTGATGGATTTCACAGATATATTCAGAACATTTCATCCAGAGCAGCAGAATTCTCATTCTTCTCAAGTGCATATGGAACATTCTCCAGAATACATGACATATTGGATCACAAATCAGCCCTCAATAGGAACAAAAAGATTGAGATCATACCATGCATATTTTCAGAGCAAAACATCATGAAACTTGAAATCAACAAGAACAAAGTTTGGAAAGCCCTCAAATATATGAAGGTTAAAGAACATCCTACTAAAAATGAATGGGTCAACCAGGAAATTAAAAGAAAAATAAAAAAAAAATACATGGAAGCAAATGAAAATGAAAACATGGCAGTCTAAACCCTTTGAGATACAGCAAAGGCAGTCGTAAGATGAAAGTACAATGCACTTCAGGCCTATCTCAAGAATCAAGAAAGGTCCCCAGTATACAACCTAAACTTACATCTAAAGGAGCTAGCAAAGGAGCAGCAAATAAATCCCAAAGCCACCAGAAGAAGGGAAATAATAAATATTAGAAATAAATGAAAAAGGAACAAACAAGCAAAACATCACAGTAGAACACATCAGTTAAATTAAAAGCTGTTTTTTTGTAAGAATAAACAAAAGTGATAAACCCACAACCAGACTTATCAAAAAGAAGAGAGTACCCAAATAGATAAAATCACAAATGAAAGAGGAGAGATCACAACCAACACTACAGAAATACAAACTATGATAAAAGAATACTATGAAAAATTATATTCCAACAAAGTGGACAATCAGAAGAAATGGATAAATTACTAGAAATTCATGCACTACCAAAACTGAAACAGAAAGGAAAAGAAAAATTGGAGAGTGCCAATACCAGCAAATAAATTTAATCAGTTATCAAAAATCTCCCAACAAATAAGAGTCCTGGACCAGATGGCTTCCCAGGGGAATTCTACCAGACATTTAAAGAAGAGTTAATACTTATTCTCCTCAAACTATTCCCCCCCCCCAAAAAAAAGGAATGAAAGTTTCCAAACTCATTCTATGAGACCAGAATTACCTTGATTCCAATACCAATGAATCCACTAAAAAGGATAATTACAGGCCAATATCCCTGATAAACCTGGATGCAAAATTCTCAACAAGATACTAACAAATCATATTCGACAATACATCAAAAGAATTATTCACCATGATCAAGTTGGATTTATTCTTGGGCTTTAGGGCTTGTCAATATTCTCAAATCAATCAATGTGTTACACCACATTAATAAATGAGAAGATAAGAGCCATATGTTACTCTCAGTAGATGTAGAAAAAGCATTTGACAAAATACAGCATCCTTTCTTGATACAAATTCTCAATAAAGTAGGGATAAAAGGAACATACTTCAACATCAAGGCCATATATGAAAGGCCCACAGCTAATATCCTCAATGGTGAAAAACTGAGAGCTTTCCCCCTCAGGTCAGGAACACAACAGGGATGTCCACTTTCACCAATGTTGTTCAACATAGTACTGGAAGCCCTATCCTCAGCCATCAGACAATAAAAAGAAGTAAAAGGCATATGGGTTGGTAAGGAAGAAGTCAAAATTTTCACTCTTCACAGATGACATGAGTCCCTACCTGGAAAGTCCAAAAGAATTAAAAAAAAAAAACCCTGCTAGAACTGATACATGAATTCAGCAAAGTCACAGGATAGAACATCAATGTACACAAATGGGTTGCATTTCTATACACCAATAATGAAGCAGCAGAAAGAGAAATGAAGGAATTGTTCCCATTTACAATTGCACCAAAAACCAGAAGATACCTATGAATAAACCTTACAAAAGAGGCAAAACTATCTGTACATTGAAAACTATAGAAAGCTGATGAAAGAAACGGAAGAAGACACAAAGGAATGGAAAAACACTCCATGCTCATGGATTGGAAGAAAAATATTGTTAAAATGTCTATACTACCCAAAGCAATCTACATATTCAATGCAATTCCTATCAAAATAACACCAGTATTCTTCACAGAATACTGTCGTAAAATTTGTATGGAATGAGAAAGTACCACGAATAGCCAAAGTAATGTTGATAAAGAAAAGTTGGGGGCATCACAATTCTAGACTTTAAGCTGTTTACAAAGCTGTAATTATCAAGACAGTATGCTACTGGCACAAAAACAGACACACAGATCAATGGAACGGAATAGAGAACCCAAAAATGGAACCACAAACATAAGACCAATTAATCTTTAACAGAACACGAAAGGGTATAAAATGGAAAAAAAAAACCCAAAAAACAAAAAAAAAAACAACAGTCTCCTCAGCAAATGGTGCCGGGAAAAATGGACAGCGACATGCAGAAGAATAAAACTGGACAACTTTCTTACATCATACACAAGTATGAATTAAAAATGGATGAAAGATCTAAATTTGAGACAGAAAACATCACAATCCTAAAATCCTACTGGAGAAAATAGGCAACAACTTCTTTGACTTGGGCTGCAGCAACTTCTTATTAAACATGTCTCAGGAGGCAAGGGAAACAAAAGTAAAAATGGACTATTGGGACCTCATCAAGATAAAAGTCTGCACAGTGAAGGAAACAATCGACAAAGCTAAAAGGCAACTGATGAAATGGGAGAAGATATTTGCAAATGGTAAATCAGATAAAGTGTTAGTATCCAAAATCTCAAAAGAACTTATCAAACTCAACACCCAAAAAACAAATAATCCAGTGAGGAAATGGGCAAAAGACATGAATAGACACTGTTCCAAAGAAGACATCCACATGGCGAACAGACACATGAAAAATGCTCAACATCACTCATCATCAGGGAAATGCAAATCAAAACCACAATGAGATACCACCTTATAACTGTCAGAATGGCTAAAATTGACCACGCAGGAAACAATTCAGATGTTGACAAGGATGCAGACAAAGGGGAACCCTCTTATACTGTTGGTGTAAATGCAAACTGGTACAACCACTCTGGAAGATACTGTGGAGATTCCTCAAAAAGTTAAAAATAAATCTACCCTTTGACCCAGCAATTGCACTAGTAGGTATTTACTCAAAGGATATAAAAATACAGATTCCAAGGGGCACATACACCTTAATGTTTATAGAAGCACTATCAAAAATAGCCAAATGATGGAAAGATCTCAAATGTCCATCAACTGATGAATGGATAAAGAAGATATATATATATCCAATGGAATATTACTCAGGTAACCAAAAGAATGAAATCTTGCCTTTTGCAACAATGTGGATGAAATTAGAGGTTATTATGCTAAGCGAAATACGTCAGTCAGGGAACGACCAGTATCATATGATTTCACTAATATGTGGAATTTAAGAAACAAAACAGACGAACATATGGGAAAGGAAGGAAAAATAAGATAAAAATATAGAGGAAGGCAAACCATAAGAGACGCTTAAATACAGAAAACAAACTGAGGAATGCTAGAGGGGAAGTGTGGGGGTGGGTTAAATGGGTCATGGGCATTAAGGAGGGCACTTGTTGGGATGAGCATTCGGTGTTATACATAAGTGATAAATCACTAAATTCTACTCCTGAAACCAATAATCATAATTTAATAAAATCACTGGCAATGAAGTGAAAAAAAATTAGTGAAACTCTGCCTGCCCTGCCTCCACCCATTCACCCCCAGGTGGCCTCCCATGGAGCCAGCCCCAGAAGAGTAGTTTCACTACCCAGCTCATATCCTGGGCCAGAGGGCACCCTGAAAAGTCTGGGGCTGCGACCTCAGTAGGCTCCGCACCCTTCACCCTTGGGAGAGTACCTGCCAGTCCAGGAATTGCTTGTCCTGGGCTCCTCTGTGGTGGAGGGCAGTGAAGAGGTGAGTGGCACCTTCGAGGCAGGCAGCCACAAGTCCCAACTCAGGCCCGTGTAGTCAGAGGAAGAGACCAGAACCCTCCCAGCCCTGGGGCAGCAGGAGGTGCAGGGTTAGGGCCCCTCCATGCCTGTTGAAACCCACCTAGCATGCATGTGGCCAGGGTGCTGGGGCAGCTGCCACAGGGGCCTAGGACCCAGAGTGGGGTGGCAAGCAGGCTGAGGACTGGCTGCACAGCCCCAAAGGCTGCTGCACCAAGGCCAGGAAGCCAGACATATCTTGGACTAGCTAGGGCCGAGCCTGGTCCCACTTCTGGGCTGCTGCCATGGCTTCCCCTGAATACCAGTCCCAGACCTCCTGGGACCGGGGCCCCTCCAGGCCACCTCGGCCCCTGCGGAGACTCCCTGCACTGGGCTGCTCTCCTAGGTCCAAGGCCAAGTAGAGTGGATGAAATTTCTTACAGGAATTGATTGATGGACTTATTTCTAACTTTGTGTATGGATCACTTCCTCACGTTTTCTTTACTTCTGTCATTCTGGAAGGATGAAAAGACTTTCCTCAGAGATGGAACAGTTGTGGAGAGGTTACTTAGAAGGGGTAGGACTGAAGTTGGAAGAGGCACATGCACGTCTCCTAACCTGGCTCTTATGATCGAAAAGACTGGAGTATTTAAACATTTCTGGTAAAAAATAAAATATACATCAATGAATAATTTAACTCAGTGAAATAGAAGTTCCCACATCTCTTATCAGCTGTCTGTGGTTTCCCTTTAAGACCTCTGAGTCTATGTTGCCATGTGCCTTGTATTTTTTGAAATCCTAACTTGCCTTGGTTGTGTATTCTTTGGAATTGTTCTTGATTTTTTCATAGAAATTTATCTAGAATGGGAACTCTTTCCTCCCAGTATGCCAAGGGATTTTCTGAGCAGATTTCCTAATTCTATTTTTTTCAACTGTCAGAACTATTTGCCTGATTTTTTGTTGTTTGTGGTTCTTTCTATAATTAATATTTATCTCATTTTCTACTTTTTAAAATTATAGTGTGTGATTAAATGTGGGATGCTGATGAGGAGTATACATTTATAGATAAATATTACATTCATGAAAGTACCAAACCACTCTGACAACAAATAACTATTTGTTTAATGGTTCTATTAGATAAAATGGAAACTGGTCAACGAGGGAAGGGTATCTTTAATGGTTTTAGAAACTATCCCAACCAAATATGTATTGGATTAAAATTTATCCAGAATTTATTTTTGACAAAGCTAAGTCTTTTGTAAGTCAGTGATATGGATAAGTGTAAAGGTTTTCTGTATTTGGGAAACTGAACCTGGACAAATTTATTTTTGGCATATTGCCTTTAGACAATGAACTGTGTTCAGTAGTTAATGACATAAATGGCATTCTAGAGCAGACAACTCAACAGGTAAAAACCTAAATCTCTCTAGAATCAAGTTAACATAACACCTCACTTGTCATCAGAATCACCATTTGCAAAAACAGGATGCAGATTAATATAAAGTTTAAAATGTATGTGATTTCATGTCTCTGTTTTCTTGTCCTCTAGATCAGCATCCTAAAACCTTTTGGAGCAAGGAAGCTTACTTGTGGTAATTTTTTCCAGCTTTACTGAGATTCGACTTACAAATAACATTTTTTAAGTTTAAGGTATGTAATATGATGATTTGATAGATGTATATACTGTGAAATGATAACCACAGTAAGGTTACTTAACAAATCCACCAGCTTTGTGTGTGTATTTATATTTATATATAAAAACATGTTCTTTATTCATTTATCCATTGATGGACACTTAGTGTTTTCCACAGTATTTTCCATACTGCTTTTCACAGTGCCTACACAAATTTATATTCCCACCAACAATTCACCTGGGTTCCCTTTTCTCCACATCTTCACCATTTGTTATCTCTCGTCTTGCTAATAATAGCCTTTAGTTAAATTCCTTTAGAGTATAAAGGTTTTTTTTGTTTGTTTGTTTATTTTGAGAGTGAGTGCATTCACATTCATGAGCAGAGAGAGAGAGAGCAGGCATGCCCGCGCGCGAGAGAATCCCAAGTAGGCTCCACCCTGTCAGCATAGAATCCTGTGCAGAGCTCAATATCACAAACTGTGAGAGCATGACCTGAGCTGAAATCAAGAGCTGGACACTCAACCGACTGAGGCACCCAGGTGCTCCTTTTTATCGTAGTTTAAAAAGATACTGTTCCATTTATTATTTTTCCCTGTGGAGACTATTTGGACACACAGAAACAAAACATTTATGATATTCTATGATAAGTAGAACAGTATAATAAGAGCTGGCTGTAAGCCTGGTTTTCTTGCATAGTTAACACTGGGGCCTGGGGAAATTACTGAACTTCTCTGTGCATTTCTTTCTTCCATTAACAAGGAAGCATAATGATGAGTTCACTGGTTTAAACTTCCTATATCAGAAAGGGGTACTTTCAAGTCTTGTGGGGATGGGCATGAACCATGATTTTTTAGCTTTGCTGTACATCAGAGCTGCAGTGCTGAAGCCTCTGACTTTGGCTGTTAAGAAGAACAGTGCAGTTCTTGCATGGTTTCTCATGTGCTCCTTCTCCCCAATCAATAGACATCCCCCATTCACATGTGTATAATTTTTAAAAAATACTGTACATTTATGATCACCCCTGTTACCTAGCTCTGTGTTCTCAGATGACTCATTAAAACCAGTACCCTGGTTTGTCTCAATACCTCACACTGCAATTATATATCAACAAAATCTCCCTACTGAAAAAGGAAGACCTAAAACCCTTTGAAAATGTCCTTTATAAGACTTGCATGAGACATGGAACTTTCTAAAGTTTAAATACGTAAAGGTGTTGAATGACATATAGAACTGCCTCTAAAACATGTTCTAGTGTGATTAACTCAGAGTGAAAACTGTTCATGCACATGAATGTCTCCTCACACACTGCTCACTGGCTCACACTTGATTAAGAAAAAGAACATTACAAAGGAGACATTGCACACTTGGTACCTGATAAATTGGATAGACTTCCCATTTTATATACATTCTAACAGATAGAATATTTAGGAAACTTCAGGTTACAGACAGGCAAACTATGTTTTTGTATGAAAAATAGAAAAATATTAAAAATAAAAATATCTTAGTGTTCTATAAAAATTGCACTACAATTTAAATATTTTATTTAATGAATGTTTGCTTCTGCTTTTATACTGTAACTTGGACTTTTCTAAACCATGGTCACACTGAATTAAAGACACTTCTCTAGGCATATTGCTACTTGCCACAGAATTTATTATCTTTAAAGACCTTGGTTTGGAAGAATGATTGGAAAATAGTTTTAAAATACTATTCATCCTATATTGCACTTTTATGCATGAAGCCTTAATATACTGCCATTATTACATGTAATTAATTTTCCATATCTCTTATTAGCTTTTTTAAATTTTTATTTTTTTCTTTTAAAGTTTGTTTTTATAAGTTTTTTCTTAAATATGAAATTTATTGTCAAATTGGTTTCCATACAACACCCAGTGCTCATCCCAGCATGTGCCCTCCTCAATGCCCATCACCTACTTTCCCCTCCCTCCCACCCCCCATAAACCCTCAGTTTTTAATTTAAATTTTTTTTTTTTTGCATTATTCTATGTCCTTACTTTATTTTTTCTTATTTAAATCCAAGTTAGTTGGGGCACCTGGTGGATCAAGCATCCAACTCATGATCTCACAGTTCATGAGTTTGAGCCCCATGTCAGGCTCTGTGCTGACAACTCAGAGCCTAGAGCCTGCTTCAGATTATGTGTCTCCCTCTCTGCCCCTTCCCTGCTCTCTCTCTCTCAAAAACAAATAAACATTAAAAAAATTAAAATCCAAGTTAGTTAACATATACTGTAGTAACGATTTCAGGAGTAGAATTTAGTGATTCATCACTTACATATAACACCCAGTGCTCGTCTCAACAAGGGTCCCCCTTTAATGCCCATGTCTCATTTAGCCCATCCCCCCACCTACTACCCCACCAGCAACCCTCAGTTTGTTCTTTGTGTTTAAGAATCTCTTATGAAGTGCCTAAATGCCCATCAACAGACAAATGTATAAAGAAGATGTGGTTTAAAGCATAAGAGACTGTTAAAAACTGAGAACAAACTGAGGGTTGATGGGGGGTGGGAGGGAGGGCAGGGTGGGTGATGCGTATTGAGGAGGGCACCTTTGGGATGAGCACTGGGTGTTGTATGGAAACCAATTTGACAGTAAATTTCATATATTAAAAAATAAAAGGGGCGCCTGGGTGGTGCAGTCGGTTAAGCGTCCGACTTCAGCCAGGTCACGATCTCGCGGTCCGTGAGTTCGAGCCCCGCGTCAGGCTCTGGGCTGATGGCTCGGAGCCTGGAGCCTGTTTCCGATTCTGTGTCTCCCTCTCTCTCTGCCCCTCCCCCGTTCATGCTCTGTCTCTCTCTGTCCCAAAAATAAATAAAAAATGTTGAAAAAAAATTAAAAAAAAATAAAAATAAATTTAAAAAAAATTAAAAAAAATTAAAAAAAAAAAGATGTGGTTTATATATACAATGGAATACTACTTGGCAATGAAAAAGAATGAAATCCTGCCATTTGCAGCAATGCAGATGGGACTGGAGGGTACTATGCTAAGTGAAATAAGTCAGTCAGAGAAAGATATCATATGTTTTCACTCATATGTGGAATTTGAGAAACTTAACAGAAGACCATGGGGAAAGGGAAGGGGAAAAAATAGTTAACAAACAGAGAGGGAGGTGGGCAAACCATGAGACTCTTAAATACAGAAAACAAACTGAGGGTTGATGGGGAGGGCAGGGTAGAGGGGAAAATGGGTGATGGGCATTGAGAAGGGAACTTGTTGGGATGAGCACTGGGTGTTGTATGTAAGTGACAAGTGATGGGAATCTACCCCCAAAACCAAGGGCGCCCTATATACGCTAATGTTAGCCAACTTGAAAATAAATTATCTTAAAAAAACCCAAACTCTTATAGTTTGTCTACTTCCCTCTTTTTATCTTATTTTTGCTTCCCTTTCCCTATGTTCACTTGTTTTGTTTCTTAAATTCCACATGAGTGAAATCATACATTTGTCTTTCTCTCACTGACTTATTTCACTTAGCATAATACACTCTAGTTCCATCCACATTGTTGCAAATGGCAAGATTTCATTATTTTTGTTCTCCAAGTAGTATTCCATTGTATGGAATGTCCATCAGTTGATGGACATTCGATATCTTTCCATAATTTGGCTCTTTTCACTACTGCTGCTATAAACATTGGGGTATATATGCTCTTTGGCATCCACATTTTTGTATCCTTTGGATAAATATCTAGCACTGCAATTGCTGGATTATAGGGCAGTTCTATTTTTGATTTTTTGAGGATCTTCCATACTGTTTTCCGGAATGGATGCACCAGTTTGCACTCCCACCAGCAGTGCAAAGAGTTCCTCTTTCTCCACATCCTCTCCAACATCTGTTGTCGCCTGAATTGTTCATTTTAGCCATTCCGACAGGTGTGAGGTGTTATCTCGCTATGGTTTTGATTTGTAATGTCCTGATGACAAGTTATGTTGAGCATAATGAGTCTGTTAGCCATGTGGATATCTTCTTTGGAAAAGTGTCTATTCATGTCTTCTTCCCATTTCTCCACTGGATTATTTGTTTTTTGGGTGTTGAGTTTGATGAGTTTTTTTTATAGATTTTGAGTATTAACCCTTGATCTGATATGCCATTTGTAAATATCTTCTCCCATTCCATTGGGTGCCTTTTAGTTTTATCAATTGTTTCCTTCGCTGTGCAGAAGTTTTTTATCTTGATGAGGTCCCAATAGTTCATTTTTGCTTTTGTTTTCCTCTCGTCCAGAGACCTGTCAAGTAAGAAGTAGCTGTGATGAGGTCAAAGAGGTTCCTACCTGTTTTTTTTTTCTTTAGGAATTTGATGTCTTCCTGTCTTACATTTAGGTCTTTCATCCACTTTAAGTTTATTTTTGTGCATGGTGTAAGAAAGTGGTCCAGTTTCATACTTCTGCATGTCGCTGTCCTGTTTTCCCAACACTATTTGCTGAACAGACTGTCCTTTTCACATTGGATATTCTTTCCTGCTTTGTCAAAGATTAGTTGGTCATACATTTATGGGTCCATTTCTGAGTTCTCTATTCTATTCCATTGATTTGTGTGTCTGTTCTTGTGCCAATATCAAGCTGTCTTGATGATTACAGCTTTGTAATACAGCTTGAAGTCCAGAATTACGATGCCTCCAACTTTGGTTTCTTTTTTAACTTGACCTTGGCTATTTGGGGCCTTTTGCAGTTCATACAAATTTCAGAATTGTTTGCTCTAGCTCTGTGAAGAATGCTTGTGTTATTTTGATAGGGATTGAATTGAATGTGTAGATTGCTTTGGGCAATTTGACATTTTAACAATATTTGTTCTTCCAATCCAGGAGCATGAAATATTTTTCATTCTTTTTCTATCTTCTTCAATCGCTTTCAAATCTTCCTAGAGTTTTCAGGGTATAGATTTTTCACCTCTTTGGTTAGGTTTATTCCTAGCATCTTATGGGTTTTGGTGCAATTGTATATGGGATTGATGCTTGATTACTCTTTCTGCTGCTTCATTACTGGTGTATAGAAATGCAAATGATTTCTGTACATTGATTTTATATCCTGTGACTTTGCTGAATTCATGTATCAGTTCTAGTAGTTTTTTGGTGAAGTCTCTTGGGTTTGCTACATAGAGTATGATGTCATCTGTGATGAGTGAAAGTTTGATTTCCTCCTAACCAATTTGGATGTTTTTAAATTTCTTTTTGTTGTCTTATTGCTGAGGCTAGGACTTCACACATTATGTTGAACAGTACTGAGAGTGGACATCCCTGTCGTGTTCCTGACCTTAGGACCTTAGGGGGAAAGCTCTAAGTTTTTCCCCAAATGAGAATATTAGCTGTGGGTTTTTTGTATAGAGCCTTTATCATGTTGAAGTACGTTCCTTCTAGCTCTACTTTCTTGAGGGTTTTTATCAAGAAAGGATGCTGTATTTTGTCAAATGCTTTTTCTGCATCTATTGAGAGGATAATGAGCTTCTTTTCTTTTATTTATGTAATGGATCACATTGATTGATTTGTGGATATTGAATTAGCCCTGCACCCCAGGAATAAATCTTATGACACTGGGATCATGACCTGAGCCAAAATTAAGAGTCAGATGCTTAAAAGACTGAACCACCTAGGCGCCCTAAAAAGAAACATTTTTTTAATGTTTATTTTTGAGAGCTAGAGAGAGGGAGAGGGAGAGGGAATGCAAATGGGGGAGGGGCGGGGGGGGCAGAGGATCCCAAGCAGACTCCATGCTGACAGCATAGAGCCTGATGTGGGGCTCAAATTCACAAATTGTGAGATCATGACTTGAGCTGAAGTCAGACACTTAACATACTGAGCCATCTGGGCGCTCTGAGAAAAAAACACATTTAATCGATATCTCTTTCCATTGCATTTAATGAATGAATATACTTAGGGATTTCCCCAGTTTTTAAAACTTCTTGTAATTAAAGTATTTGAAATAAAATGACTGATGTAATCTTAATTACTCATGTCTTCCTTGTTATTATTCTCTTTTGCCAAATTACGAGCTAGAGAAGAAAGTCTGGGAAACAACCAAGGTGTGCCCTCCTTAAGGGGCAAAATGCCCTCAGGTGCTCTAAAAAGCAGAAGCAAAAGTTGTTTCACAAAGTTAAACTGCAAGTCCTTGAGACAATTTTTCCCTCAGTCTCAGAGGGACAGCCCACTGGGCATAGGTGAGTGACGCACAGGGTTAACCTCGCACCCAAAATGTATTAATTGAACAAGCTCTGAGCACACATGCCCTTCCCTGTTGGATCTGATGTGAAAGTATCATTCCGTTCTGTCATATCAGCCCTGGTTTACACATTTATTTTCAGCATAAAAGTCAAACTTACTTTGTTTTTATTTCAACTACTTTTTCAGTGTCATGAATATTTCACACAAAATGGTTTTGATGGTAGAAATTTCTGGCTCATATCAGCTTCACTTATTATTGGGAATATTCTCAAATGTGACATAGTATAGCTGCTGTGGCACATGGGCATGGGATTCCTGCTCAGCCTCTCCTATTTCTTAACCCTCTGCAAGCTAACATCTGGCCTGGAGAGAGGCAAAGCATTTCCCAACCTTGATCCTTGTAGGGCTGACATCTGAGTAGTTTCAGGGTTTGGGCTGGTTGATGTGGCAGTGTGCAGAGGTAGCAGTAGGTAGAGGAGCACTGCACAAGAGGGAGGAAAGTGACCTGTAGTCCTGATGCAGGAAAGTGTCAACTTTAGGCATTGAGAGAGACTGGGGAGGGAGTGGATCTAAGGAGAATGGCTTCTTGGTGCCTCCATGCTGGCTTTTCCCTTTTTTGATAGCCCTTGAAGTTACCAGCCCAGGCTCCCTTCTCCCCAGTCAGGCCATTGTGGCTCTATTATTTTCTGCCAGGGTTTTATCTTCCTTTTGTTTTTGCCCAAGATTTGAAGTCCAGAACAGACACCATGAACATCCAATAGAAGGACTACGATTCTCCAGCTTACTTTCTTCCCCGACTTCTCGTTAGTATGCAAGAGAAGGAGGGGCGCCTGGGTGGCTCAGTTGGTTAAGCATCTGACTCTTGATTTCCACTCAGGTCATGATCTCACGATTGTGGGATAAAGGCTTGGCACATTAGGCTTGGCACGGACAGAGAGGAGCCTGCTTGGGATTCTCTCTCCCTCTCTTTCTGTCCCTCTCCCACTTGCATGCACAGGCATGCACACATGAGCTCTCTCCCTCTCTCAAAATAAATAAACATTTATTTTAAAAAAAAGAATGTAAGAGAAGGAGAAAAGCAGCCCATGTCATCCAGGAACTGGCTTGGTTCCCTCAGCTCCTGGTGAACATAAATGTCTTCATAGAATATCAGCATCAAGTAAGACCATGGGATGACCTGGATAAAAGCAAAAACAAGTCCACTCTGTAATCAGATCTGCACACAGACAAAGACATCATCCAAGTCACAAAATATTGGCTATCTCCCATCTCCAGGCCAATATGACAACTGCTGTTTCTTTATTGCTTACAGCTGTAGTTTTGCTCTGGTATTACCTACCTAAAGATGAAATTAATTAAGGTCCCAATCATAAAAGTATTCCTGACTACTGACACACATCATCCTGAACAAAACACTGCTTCTTTTAACCCATCCCTAAAATCAACTAACAAAAGTGCAAAGTCTATATAGAATAAGGCTCTTCTAACACCTTCTTTTGGAGACAGTCCATGGTTCCATGGTGCATTTCTCTCTTGCTGAATGGAGTAATAAATCCAGTTTGTATTTAACTGTTATATCTGTTCTAAGTAGTATTTGGCTGGTATTGACCTGTGTATAAAATATGAATGTTTACATGGATATAAAGACATAGATACTACTTTATTCTATAAAGCTGAATCTGTTTTGAGCACATTTTTTAGACACATTTTCAATAAAGAATATATACAAGTTTGAGCTGAAAGACCCAGTGGAGACTGACAGGTGGAATGGGATGGATTTGAGGGTCAGTTATTGTGGAGGCAGGGCACACTGTGTATGTGTGTTCATGGGGGTAAAGTTGTGTGGGAGGAGAATAGAATTTGCCCTGATGAAGTAGAGCCTTCAGTGATTGGATCAAAGAGAAGGTGTTTGTGGTTCTGCCTGCCTCTCCACAAAGAGGCTGGTGACCAGACTGTGGAAGAGACCATCACAAGGTTGGTGGCAGGGGGAGTGGAATGTGGTAACACCATAACCCCTGAGGAATCCAAGTGAAGGGATCAGCAGCAATTCATTATGCTGCTATTGCAATTCTTCTGTAAGTTCCATAATTATTTCAAAAGAAATTTTTTTAACTTTATTTTTTATTTTTTAAAATTTACATCCAAATTAGTTAGCATATAGTGAAGCAATGATTTCAGAAATAAATTCCTTAATGCCACTTACCCATTTAGCCCATCCCCCCTCCCACAACCCCTCCAGCAACCCTCAGTTTGTTCTCCATATTTATGAGTCTCTTCTGTTTTTCCCCCTCCCTGTTTATATATTATTTTTGTTTCCCTTCCCTTATGTTCATCTGTTTTGTCTCTTAAAGTCCTCATATGAGTGAAGTCATATGATTTTTGTCTTTCTCTGACTAATTTCACTTAGCATAATACCCTCCAGTTCCATCCACGTAGTTGCAAATGTCAAGATTTCATTCTTTTTGATTGTCGAGTAATTAATACATATATATATACCACATCTTCTTTATCCATTCATCCTTCAATGGACATCTGGGCTCTTTCCATACTTTGGCTATTGTTGATAGTGTTGCTATAAACATGGGGGTGCATGTGTCCCTTTGAAGCAGCACACCTGTATCCCTTGGATAAATGCCTAGTAGTGCAATTGCTGGGTCATAGGGTAGTTCCATTTTTAGTTTTTTGAGGAACCTTCATACTGTTTTCCAGAGTGGCTGCACCAGCTTGCATTCCCACCAACAATGCAAAAGAGAACCTCTTTCTCCACATCCTCGCCAACATCTGTTGTTGCCTGAGTTGTTAATGTTAGCCATTCTGACAGGTTTAAGGTGGTATCTCACTGTGGTTTTGATTTGTATTTCCCTGATTATGAGTGATGTTGAGCATTTTTTCATGTGTCGGTTGGCCATCTGGATGTCTTCTTTGGAGAAGTGTCTATTCATGTATTTTGCCCATTTCTTCACTGGATTCTTTGGGTTTTTTTGGGTGTTGAGTTTGATAACTTCTTTGTAGATTTTGGATCCTAACGCTTTATCTGATATGTCATTTGCAAATATCTTCTCCCATTCTGTCAGTTGCCTTTTAGTGTTGTTGATTTTTTTCCTTTGCTGTGCAGAAGCTTTTTATTTTGATGAGGTCCCAGTAGTTCATTTTTCTTTTGTTTCCGTTGCCTCCAAAGATGTGTTGAGTAAGAAGTTGCTGCAGCCAAGATCAAAGAGGTTTTTGCCTGCTTTCTCCTCAAGGATTTTGATGCCTTCCTGTCTTACATTTAAGACCTACATCCATTTTGAGTTTATTTTTGTGTATGGTGTAAGAAAGTGGTCCCAGTTAATTCTTCTGCATGTTGCTGTCCAGTTTTCCCAGCACCACTTGCTGAAGAAACTGTCCTTATTCCATTGGATATTCTTTCCTGCTTTGTCAAAGATTAGTTGGCCATACATTTGTGGGTCCATTTCTGGGTTCTCTATTCTATTCCATTGATCTGTCTGTTCCTGTGCCAGAACCATACTGTCTTGATGATTACATCTTTGTAGTATAGCTTGAAGTCTGGGATTGTGATGTTTCCTGCTTTGGTTTTCTTTTTCAAGATTGCTTTGGCTATTCGGGGTCTTTTCTGGTTCCATACAAATTTTGGGATTATTTGTTCTAGCTCTGTGAAGAATGCTGGTGTTACTTTGATAGGGATTGCGTTGAATATGTAGATTGCTTTGGGTAGTATCGACATTTTAACAATATTTGTTCTTCCTACCCAGGAACATGGAATCTTTTTCCATTTCTTTGTGTCTTCTTCAATTTCTTTCATAAGTTTTCTATACTTTTCAGTGTATAGATTTTTCACCTCTTTGCTTAGATTTATTCCTAGGTATTTTATGGTTTTTTTCTGCAACTGTAAATGGGATCGATTCCTTGATTTCTCTTTCTGTCGCTTCATTGTTGGTGTATAGGAATGCAACCGATTTCTGCCCATTGATTTTATATCCTGCAACTTTGCTGAATTCATGAATCAGTTCTAGCAGTTTTTTGGCAGAATATTTTGGGTTTTCCAT
Source organism: Panthera pardus (assembly GCF_024362965.1). NCBI lineage: Eukaryota > Metazoa > Chordata > Mammalia > Carnivora > Felidae > Panthera > Panthera pardus. Next base: position 1,121 of record NW_026526748.1, on the reverse strand, counting down.
ATAGAGTATCATGTCATCTGTGAAGAATGCAAGTTTGACCTCCTCCTGGTCTATTTGGATGCCTTTTATTTCTTTGTGTTGTCTGATTGCAGAGGCTAAGACTTCTAATACTATGTTGAATAACAGTGGCGAGAGTGGACATCCCTGTCTTGTTCCTGACCTTAGGGGGAAAGCTCTCAGTTTTTCCCCATTGAAGATGATATTAGTGTTAGGTCGTTTATATATGGCTCTTATGATCTTGAGGTATGATCCTTCTATCCCTACTTTCTTGAGGTTTTTATAAAGAAAGGTTGCTGTATTTTGTCAAATGCTTTCTCTGTATCTATTAAGAGGATCATATGGTTCTTGTCCTTTCTTTTATTGCTGTGATGAATCACGTTGTTTTGTGGATATTGAACCAGCCCTGCATCCCAGGTATAAATACCACTTGGTCTTGGTGAATAATTTTTAAATGTATTGTTAGATCCTGTTGGCTAATATCTTGTTGAGGATTTTTGCATCCATGTTCATCAGGGAAATTGCTCTATAGTTCTCCTTTTTAGCGGGGTCTCTGTCTGGTTTTGGAATGAAGGTAATGCTGGCTTCAGAGAATGAGTTTGGAAGTTTTCCTTCCATGTCTATTTTTTGGAACAGTTTCAAGAGAATGGGTGTTAATTCTTCCTTGAATGTTTGGTAGAATTCCCCTGGAAAGCCATCTGGCCCTCACTCTTGTTTTTTGGCAGATTTTTGATTACTAATTCGATTTCCTTACTGGCTGTGGGTCTGTTCAAATTTCCTATTTTTTTTCCTGTTTCAGTTTTGGTACTGTATATATTTCTATGAATTTGTCCATTTCTTCCAGATTGCCCATTTTATTGGCATATAATTGCCTATAATATTCTCTTATTATTGTTTTTATTTCTGTTGTGTTGTTTGTGATCTCTCCTCTTTCATTCTTGATTTTACTTATTTGGGTCCTTTCCTTTTTTTCTTGATCTAACTAGCTAGTGGTTTATCAATTTTGTTAATTGTTTCAGAGAACCAGCTTCTGATTTCATTGATGTGTTCTACTGGGTTTTTTTTTGGTTTTGATAGCATTAATTTCTGCTCTAATCTTTATTATTTCCTGTCTTCTGCTGGTT